>NC_085004.1:27557489-27567489 GCF_963854185.1 Sardina pilchardus | reverse complement strand
AGGGCTCCTTTGTTGAGCTCTTTGTTAAAAGATAGAAGTGAAAGTGGTCTTTGGGTTTTCTGAGGGTGCTCACATGCAAGCTGCTGACTGGACTTTCACCATACCAAGATGGCTGACCCTAAAACAGGAGCCTTTGTTCTGTTTGTTTTTTTTAAGTGGGGTGAAATATCATTTTATCGTCATGGGAATGCCAATTTCCTGTCAGGAATTTTCTTTCAGCCCTCATCAATCTCTGATTATTTGACTAGTAGATATTGGGCAACAAAACTACACAAGATATCTGTTGCTCTGAAAGCCATGGCAATAAGTTGCAATACAATTGGGCAATAAGCTGCAGTTATAAAGAAACATTTAAGGATTTGGTAACGGTCTGAATCACTGGCTATGACATGAGGACTATTTGTTCCACGCTTTGGTGAATACAAATAGTCCTCACAATACAAATCTGAAATGGAAAACGTGTTGCATTAAGGATGGGCCTGATTTTACTCATACTTTACACTATGACTTACTGAAAGCACATTGTGCAAAACACTTTTGCATTTAGTCTTGAGGCAGCCTGTGCAAACCTGCATCACACTCATATAGGCTGAACTATTTGCATATCTTTAAACCTTATTCTAAACACCAAGGACTCAAAGAGACACTGTCAAAACACTGTCTTTGTGTCAACATTGACTGTAATCTTAATGTCACATAAAGGCAATAACCAAATAAGCTGTCTACATTATGAAAAAATATTTCCAAGCTCAGAGGTCTTAAGACAACATGATTTAAACCATCCCTTCATTTCCAGTAGAGTTGACTATTGCAATACCAAGTTTACCAAGAAGACAATTAAGCAGCTCAAGTGGCCAAAAGGGCTGCTGCAAGGGTTCAGACTAAAGCCAGGAGAACATTACTCCTACTGTATGCTTAAATCTCTACACTAGTCCCCGGTTATTGTACTGTAGAATAGATTTTAAAGCACTACTCGTTAATACATCTTTGAATGGTTCGGGACCAAATTACCTACTGGACATGCTACAACCATATGTACCACCATATGCCACCACCCTTTTTAAGTCACACCTCAAAACTATTCTTTATTGCCTTCTCCTCAACTGATTTTTTATGGTTTTCTTTTTTTTTAACTAGTCCTATGACTTTCAATAGTCCCTTTTAGTCTATTTAACCTATTTCACTTTGTATTCATTTCTGTTTGACTGATTTGTTTTTCTGTTTCCATTGCAAAGCACATTGAATTGCATGAGGCTGCACAAAATGCACTACACAAGAGAGAGATGAATGGTTTTTTTTGTCTTTTATAGAGGATTATACTGCATTTGCCTGGGAAGCAGACAGTAAAGCTCAAGTGATAGATACCGCACCTGCTATTTGGTGCACGAACATCAAGTTGCAGTAATGAAAATGTTTAAGTGACAGAGAAAGAACTGCACAACCGGAAAAAAAGTTGCAATGCAAGAGATGTGATAGTATGTAGTGTAGTCTGTATATTTATTTTTGTATTAGTTTGAGGAAATAAATGATCAACAGAGCCATTCAGAGATGGAAATGAAAAATTGGAACTGGCACTGTTTGATGCAAAGATTTGCAGCATTAACATGACAATCTTCCTGGTTCCACCTACAACCATCAGTGGTGTAACATTTCTGTGAAACCATGTATTTTCAACTTTGGAGTCTGAGATGTAATTTGGGGAGGACCTCGAAAAAAGTATGAGGGAAAACGTGCTTCTCTCAAAATATAGCACAAGAAAAGAAAATTACTGGCAAACACACACATGTACACACACACACACACACACACACACACACACACACACACACACACACACACACACACAGTGTATATTAATAAGCTTGGGAAAACGGAATGTCATCAGTTCTTATTCTAGGCTTAGGGCCTCATACAGCTGTGTGTGTGTGTGTGTGTGTGTGTGCGCACTTTCATGGTTTTCGCACATGCTGTGGTTGTTGGACAGCTTGATGTTGGGTGAGCCATGGACACTTTTGCCTACACAGTTGGAGATATAATTACTCACTGACACAGCCACACACATCTCCATTTGCATAGGCCTTTCACGCCATAACTTGACTAAATGATTATTTAATTGTATCTCACTTCATTTATCCTTTAAAATCAATTACTTCGGTGCAGCATCGTGGTTAAGGAGCTGGCAGTAACATTCAGTAATCAGCCAAATGAATGAGTAAAGCAGTCACCATCAGTACTTTATGTGCATATAGGATGATTGATTGATGTGTGCATGTTAGGAATAACCACAACATGGGTATTAAGGCCTTTCCTCTTTTTGCCACAGTGTCACATCAATCAGTGTTTTCTTCTGATCAACAACAGAGAGGCTACTTCGTACAAGTTACCGCTAACACACCTATGAATGCAGAAATGACACCTGTGGTCTAGAACAATACACAGAGAGATTGTGTGTGTGTGGGGAGGAGAAAGGGAGAGAGAGAGAGAGAGAGAGAGAGAACACTGAGTTCCATGTCAACATCCATACAATGATCTTACCATATTGCCTTTTCATAATTTAATGTGAGCTACTGTATATGCTGACATTTTGGGAAGTGTCAGATTCCAAATTTCTTTTCTTTCTAAGATGTTGCAATGTTAAAAAAAAAAATGTTGCGCAAATATTTGTTCTTTTGATCGCCTTTTCTTCTCACGATCTTTAATCTTTAAAACTGCTTGACCAGTCTGTTCTTGTTTTGATCAATTTAGGAAATCTTTCAATATTAGATTTTTGCTTAATATATTTCATGTTTTTGAATTTCCTGTTTTGTTTTTAGTCCTTTGACCATTTGTAGTTTAACATGTATTTGTATTATTCATATGTTATTCCTTCTTTCAACTCATTGTTGATATCTGTTGATTATTTCATTATTCTCTCTAGAAAGGTCATTGCTTTAAATTGCTATATTTATACAAGAGACTAACAAGAAGATAAAACGCTTCAGAGACTCATATGGCTTTGTGAAAATTAGTATATAAATTGCTTTGGTGTATAATGTCCACTCGATTTTGAATTTTAGAGGTGGCTTCTATGTTATCCATAAATTTCATGGTTCTGGACACTGTAGCTGATAAAACTAGGTGACAACAATTTGTTTCATAGAGTGAAATCTATGTCTCTTTGTGATACTGTTGTCCCTTCACTGCCCTGTGCTAATTCCCACATATTAATCCTGTTATTTAACAGAAATACTGAGGAGCTGACATCATCAAGGCCATACTGTATGTTTGATGACTAAGGAGAATACATACAGTACTCAATTTGAAACTGAAAAGCTGGATGTTGGTTAACTAAACCTAATTTGCTTATACAGCAATGCGTGAGGCTTGCTCTATATGATCTTGCATGATAATGGTTTTTGTTTACTGTGGACACATTGTGACAAATCTGAGTCTGCTACATTCACTTTTAAAACAGGCTCAGTGTGAAACTGACCCTATTCTCCACAGAGGAACTTGCATTCACACATTAGTCCACTCACAACACTGGACCAATGTCCCCATTCATCATTACCGAGTCCTTAAAGGGACATACAAAAAAAAAAATTCCCCAAGTTTCTGGTGCACACCAGAAAGTTTAGCATGCACACCAGATGCCTTTGCGTGTGTACCAGAACGTTTTTTTGTGTTGACCACAAGCTCAAACCAGCGTTGAGGATAGTTTCTCAAAACTTTCAGGTTTCTTTTTTTTCTTTTTTTTTTTTTGAGTGAGGAAAGGAATTTTAAGAAAATCTGCAGCTGAAATGTTCAGTCAGTACTAGACACATTCATGCTAAATATAGATACAGGATGGATGGGTATCGTATCTTATACTGTACATACAATATGTGTGAACCTTGAATCTTCACACTTTGTCTCCTTCTCTCCATGTCTATTCTGAGGGACATGACCCTTTTATAATTAAGGATAAATCAATAATAAACATGCTTCGCTGTGTGTTTACCAGATTTGTGTTTTTGTCTTTTGTGTCAGTGTGTCAAAGGGTCACATTCTAGGCCTAATACAATGCATCTATCAATTCGCTCTAGTGATGAGGCCATGGTCTGTACATAGTATAATCTTTGCACTATAACCCCTTCTCGTTAGATATTTCAGTGAGGTTTTGAATGTTCTGTGAATATATAATTTCCAGACTGTTAGCTGGGGCTTATACGTCGATTTTTGCAAGATTCCTTCCGCTATGAGGTTAATACAGGAGGGTAATTAATATGGTGTTAATATGGTTTTGTTTCTTTTAACTTGCATAAAACACTGTCCTGCGGCTTATACATGGCTTATAGGCAAGAAATTACTGTATGTATAAAATCAGAAGCCAACTCACATTTTTGTGAGGATAACTTGTAAGTTCACTGCAGGTATCAGACTCCAACAGCCCCTTCCTGGCCACATGCTGACAGACTGACTGTGTGTCTGCCCTGACAGTCTATCGCTATCAGGCTACAGTATCTGCTTGTCTGATACATGTCTGTCTAGAGGCTGATTAGATGGTTGTATATGAACAGAACCAGACAGGATCAAGACAACATATTGGAAGTCAACTCAAGCCTCGATATATATGAATATGTAACTTTATAGGCTGTGTACCCACTGTCTACTTGACACTAAAGGGAGAACTGATTAGATGGTTGTATATGAACAGCACTAGACAGGATCAAGACAACATGTTGGAAGTCAGCGCAAGCCTCGATATATGAATATGTAACTTTATAGGCTCATACCCACCGTCTACTTGACACTAAATGGAAAATTATACATTTTTAAGAGATGAATGGTTAGTGATAAATATTACGCCATGTAGGTATTTTGAATTCCCCTGTTCACTGATTTTTTAACATACTAGTACCGATATTTTGTCATTAACTGTAACTAACTGTCGAAATAACAAGTTACTTCATGTAATATCAGGCACGCAGTCTGGACACAATTCTATTGTATAAGCATGCCATCAAAATGAGTTGGAAACCATTATTCTAAGCCAAAAGGTCTATTGTGTTGTTTTAATATTACATATTACGAATGTTGAATGTTTTTTATTCGCAATTGATAATCTGACAATGGATTTTTACCACTGCCAAGGAGGTTTTGTGTTTTCGGCATGGTCTCTTTATCCGAATGGACGCATGCAGGTCCAATTTCCATGAAACTTGGTGGAACTGGGTCATGGGCCAAGGAAGAACTCATTACATTTGGGAGTTCAGCCAAATCATGGGACAGATCCACAAGTTCTGTTTCGCTTTCGCATTTGGCCTCGCTGGTGGTCTCTTCCCCCTGAGAGCCTATAGTTTTATGTGCAACAACGACCATTTTTGTAGAATTACTTGTGCAGTGGGCTTGCTCTGTCTCTGGGAAATGTTGCTGAGGTAGGAAATGTTTTCTTCCACTGAATTTCATCAGAAGGGACAACAACAATTGTGCATAATAATTATCATGTAACTGTCTGGGACACTATATCATCAAGCTGCTGAAGTTCAAATGGCACACAATAAAATGACAACATCACAATGCTCATTCTCTATCTTTGGTGTGTGTGTGTGTGTGTGTGTGTGTGTGTGTGAAGAAAGAGAGAGAGGGAGAGAGAGAGGGAGCGAGAGAGAAAGTGTGTGTTTGTAAAGATAAACGTTATTTTCATCGCTATCTCAGGAGACCTATCTCCCCCTCTCAACAGGACACATGGGGGATTACGAAAAGGAAGAAGCACTATCACAGCTCATCTTATCTGTCGGAGAGAGTGTCAGCATGAAGAAACACTCAGAACACATGACTGCATTGATCAGGATATGAACATACATTGTAGGCAATTATTGTGTAGTAATGCTATAAACAATACTGCTAAGCATTATGGGTAGCCTATAGATAGAGTACAGTACAGCATATACATACAGTACACAATGCCACACTGCTTTTGTAGGTAGTACATGGGATGTTTTATATTTGAAAGATGTGTTCTAACAATCTACGAAATTATTAGTTGCTTCTTTAAAGGGCTAAATATAAATCCATACACTGACCCAGCAGTTCAGAAAGTGTTCAGCGTGACCGGGAGCATAGAGCGTAAAAAAAAGATGCAAATGAATTTTAATCTTAAGACAGGAAGATGTTACTTTAAAGTTTGTGACAGGTTGAACCTGTCTTAGCAATTCAAATGGATATAAAATTTACTGATATACTGAGACAATGTCAGGATATTTTAACATCCAATGTTGTGACCATTTAAAAATGTGGTATAGCCTACACAGATGATAAGTGCTCCTCATGAGAAGCCAAAAGGTGATTGGTTGTTGACGCGGTATATCTAGGCCTCCTCCTGATACACCAGCCAAAACAAGGAACCTCTCCATTCTCTTTCTCTCTGTCTTTCTCTCTCTCTCTCTCTCTCTCTCTTTGACACATGAGAAAAGAAAATAAAGAAGTTTGAGCATCTTCTCCATAGGGCTATCACCAAGACCACAGGGTCTTTGATTGGTGTTTGACAGGGTTGTGTCATTCTTTTTTCTCTCTCTTTTTTTTTCGGGGTCCCAAACGGTAGGCTTGTGGCCCTAGGCAGGGACTGAAGTGGCCGTTAGACACATCTCTGGTTTCAATTGAGGAGAGGAAATTTAGAAAAAGTTGTGCAATGGCACAAAAGTTTTGAAAGCCGGTGAGACAGAATAGCAAGCCGAGGGCTGTGGGCTTGTAATCTGGGGAAAGACGCCTCCATGTTACATTCATACAGGATGGAGGGGTATCTTACCTCACACGTAAGTACAATATGTGTCTTTTGGATCTATGCGCTCGTCTTCATCCCTCCCTAACATTTCTGATCTGAGGGACATAACATTTTAAAGTTAAACAATGTTATGTTAAGAGGCTAAATGAACTGTAAACATATATTGTATGTGTTGCACTAGACACTGGCTTTACATTGATTCTATAACTATGGTGATACTGTTATGATCAGGAGATATAGCTACCATAATACTTTGAATGTATTATGGTAAGTGTTATGTTGTTATAACTGTTGCATAACTGAGACAAAACATGACAAAAGTTATGCCTGGTTAAAAAGGAAATTGTTGTATAATTTGGCTATTTAATGGGCTTTTATTATTTGCCAATGTTTTTATTAATATTATATGTTACAATGTATGACTAAAGAATCAAAGGAATCTAGTACATGTTTACATTACCTAAAGTCTCTTTGAATTAATCTCTGAAATTACACAAAATTACATATGTATTTAACAAATATATTTGTGAAATTAAATGTATTTTACAATTCCTTTACCAATTTCACCAAGACCAACATTTTAGTTTTGTTACAGTCATGTAGACATTACTGTTACATATGTCTAACAATTCAGTTAAATGAACAAATACAACCAATATAATGCCACACAAAATAAATAAACTAAATTAAGATAATAAGTTAAGTGGAGGCATTAGTAATCATTTTCTGATCCTACATTATAAAACATCTCTCTCTAAAAAATATAAAATATACACAAATATTCTTAAAGTATTTTTAATGTGAGCATGTTCAATTTATCATTTTAATTAATACAAAATATGTACGGTATGCCATTTTTTTTCCAGCAAGCAGCTGAGGAAATGATCTATGATCCTGAAATCTACCGACCGCCAATAGAGTACTACCCATACATCAACATAGAAGAGGGCCAAGGAGGTGAGCCTGTGCCTTTGCTTCCCTTGTATGAAGTATATGAAGTGTTAACTTTCATATTATAAGAGGAACACACAGCTTTCTGATGTCGGTGAGCTAGTGTTGTTGAGGTGACCACTTCTGCTTATATCCCCTGGCAATTACTGTGATTAATGAAACTGACAGGAGAAATTCCTTCCTTTCATTTTGATTCTCTGAACTTCTGTCTTCTGGCCTCGCACTCTTCTGTAACTAACAGACATGCTGGTTGAGGTGAGAGGCCAAGACCACAAACGTTTTGTCCGGCGAGAGTTAGTTGGCATTTTTTTGAGTGTGTGTGTATGTGTATGTGTGTGCGCGTGTGTAGGGTAGATACAATTTTCCACCCAGGCAGGTGTATAGGCCTACAGCATAGTGTGAACGTGGCGCCCATTCGTTGGGAAGGCGGGCGGGTGGAACGGAGCGAATGGTTCGACGGAGAGCAGGAAACAGATGCCCCTTTGACACAAGCCCCAGAACTACAGGCGTAGAACGGCCTGCCGTCCCCTGGGGTCTCAAGCTATAGACACCTTCACCCCGGTTGCTCTGTGTGAATATGTGTGTGTGTGTGTGTGTGTGTGTCTGTGTGTGTGTGTGTGTGTGTGTGTGTGTGTGTGTGTGACTGTGTGTGTGCGTGTGTGTGTGTGTGTGTGTGTCACCCTCCTCAAACACATGATAGTTTTAACACAGGAACTCATGATAGAAACTCTCCAGTACAGACAGTAATAAACGTTAGCCATTAATACATGACTAATATGTGTCTCTATTAGTGCTCCATTACAAGTTCTCTTAAGCACAATTACACATTCATTATATCAAGTCTTTATCCAACAATATTTTAGTCTTACTGGATAGATTATTTATTCTTTGTAAATCCTTAACAAACAACTCTAAGGTTATTAATAGCATGGATCAAAATAAACGTTATGTCCTTTTACATTGTTACTATATTTTGTCACTCTAAGGCACATTTGTAAGTGTGTTAGGAGTCTATAAACTCTATTCAGAGCCATAATATACCAGTAACCTTAGACCAAGATTAAGGATTTACCAAGAAAAAATGACCACATAAGAATAAAACAAAAATGCTCATTAAAGGCCTTATAAAGTACGACCGTGTTGAGCAATAATACAAATATTAGCATTGAATTAATGGTTACCTAAAGTAATTAACTAACTAAACTAAACTAACCTAGAATTCAAATGAAAAAAGGCCATATCTCTGACACAAAACAAGTAGGCTTTGATAAAACAAAACAAAAACAAAACAAAACAAAAAAAAACATTAGGTTCATAAAGGATAGCTAATTATTATATATATATATATGTTTTGTTTATATATTTGCTTTCTTAGTGTGTCAGATTACTCCATGAGTGTGTGCAATCTGCATACCGTTACTCTTCACATAACAATAACCATGGTCCATGTTGTTCTCATGCATGCATCCCATGCTGTTCCACTTGTTTCACTCTAGGTGTGTCAATTTACATAAACACACTTATGACACATCCTGCACACACGGTTGATGATGTTTGTGCTGCATTAACGTCAGGGAGTTGTGGTATCGAAGGAGTCATGAGAGCGAATGACAACCTGCAGAGAAGCTCTTTTGGAGCTCAGACAAGGCGATTACACATTTCCTTGACGCAAATGGCATGCTTCAACTGTGTGTAACAGCTTCTCTTCGTGCAGTGAGGTGACAGTTTCACACGCAGTATGCTGGGCGAGAGCATAGAGCTAAGCATTGCTTTTAAGGATCAGGCAGTCACAAGACATCATATCCCTAATGACACATACCAATGAGAACCATTGGTAAACTGATTGTACACCTGGATGTGAAAGATTGCTGCTAAAGTGTGCATTTGTTTGGCCCCAGCCCATTCCCACAAACAAGACAAGTATTGTTAGGGAATGTTTCAGACTATTTACTCGATATGGGAATGGACCCAAACTCAATTTTGTCCCAAAAATGAACGAGTTTCATCAATAATCAGGGAAGATTAAGATAAATACAGTGCAAGTTGTAACTGTGTTGAACTTCTAAGTTATCTGTGTTTATTGCTGAGTATTTAGTAGAACACAGCGTGGCTTTCCCAGACAAACCCTGTTTGAGAGCACCCTGACTGTGACTGATCTTTCAAAGACGTATTTGAGGTCACTAGACTCCTTTGGCTCATCAAACAGGAAGGTGGAAGGCGCTTCTGTGATTCTGAGTCAGACGGGACATGATGCTACACATACGTAGGTGAATATAAGTCACTATCAAGACTAAAAAGTTGTGACAA
>NC_085004.1:27497489-27554989 GCF_963854185.1 Sardina pilchardus | reverse complement strand
GGGGCAGCCTGACATGTCAGTGTGTGCTCTCCGGAACAAACTCTGTGTCCAACAGTTAGAAGCTAATGCCTTTGACTAATTTACATGTGCTTTCTGATTTGAAAAACCTTTTCCTGTGAATTGGCTTCAGTTTGTTTGAAAGGAGATTTAAGTAATGTGTAAGTTAACTTACGTGCAATTCACCATTGCACCATTGTGTTTCTGAGTCATGATGATATTACAACTTTGTCTTATAAGGAAGAAATATTTTATTTTTTATTGTTTTTATGTTTTATGTTACTGGGCTTTGTGGGCCACATTGCAACTGCACAAATTGCCATAAATGGTCATGCTGCATAAATGTCAGTTAGCCTGTTTTCACACTGACCCTTGTGGGGTATTTTCAAACTGTTGTCAAACGGAGTGCTCACTTTATGCTGTTTCAACACTACTGTTTCTGACTGAGGACTGAGTCAACTGTTCTTGACATAGTCGATAGGGGCTATTTCTAGTTACAAATTGAAAAATGTTTTTTGACTAAAAGCATTTTTAATAATTCATATAAAACCTGGTTTCCGGGTCAATGTCACGTCTAGAATCAAGATCCTTATGTCAAATATTCCTCTGAGCATGTATCAAAACATAATTGGCAGCTTGCAGGGGGTTTAGCCCTGTTGGCGACACTACAGCAATTTAGCTGTCATAGAAGTACCACGCATGTCCTGTCCTTCTCAAACCCTTATCAGTTGTAGACCACCTCCCCAAAAGCATTTCCGCCTATCTAAAACTAAAATATGATATGATCACACCTTATAAGCTGATAAAGTTTGTCATTGTCGATGGGAACCCGTTTAATCTTCCCACAGTTGCTGATAAAGTGCTTTCTTCGTCTTTCTTTCTGTTCTGCATTTTCAAATAGCCCTGTGGTTCAAGACACAGGAGGATATCTTTGCTCTCCAGCCGTTTTTCTTTTTTTAAAAAAAGAGTTAAATAAAGTCACGACCATGGTGCTATGCCCCAGAAACTGTGGTTGGGTGGGAGAGTGCTCTGTAATTTCAACAGAATTGGTGCTCAGCTTGGCCATACTATATTCACGCCTGTCTATTAAGTTCCCCTTTTGATTTTTCGCTATCTGCCTTGGTTGACCATGTCGTCTGGAGTTGGCTATATTTTTGGATGACATTTTAACATGTAACAGACATGTTTAACATGTTTCGACTCAATATTAAGACATTCAATATTAGAAGTCCACTAATAGGTTGTTGTACCTTTCAGGAAATACAATGGACTGGTGTTAGAGACAAATAGAGTACAACTAATACTCTTTTTTACACAATGTTACTGTGCACCTCTCTCAGGAAGACTGTGGACATTTTTACATTCCTGTCATCTCGAAAAAAAAAACCCATTCAATTAAAATTGTCACATTCTCCTCACCCTACCTTCAGGTGCAGTATTTCCGACCTCAAGCCTGCTATCCCCAGACGTCCCCAATCCAGCGCCACTCCGACGACGATGACCCCGGAAGCCGCAGTCCACCACTGGAAGTGTCTGACGAGGAGGGCCTGAGAGAGCATATCAGCTCCACTACTGGTGGAGAGCCAGGTGAGACAGACAGACACACACACACACACACACACACACACACACACACACACACACACACACACACACACACACACACACACACACACACACACACACACACACACACACAGTGGAAAACCCTATCAAATAAACACAATGTGTATGGTTCTCAGGATCTAGGGAAAACAGATGAATAATGAAAAAGTACATTTTGCCCAATATGTGAGACTAGGCTAGAAGTAGGCTAGAATTACACCATACTTAAATATGTGACCACAACCCATAGTAATTATGCCATGCTTTAATTCTTTGTTCCAGGTAACAAAAAGAAGATCCGTCTATATCAGTTTCTCCTGGACCTCCTGCGTAATGGGGACATGAAGGAGAGCATCTGGTGGGTGGATCGGGACAAGGGTTCATTCCAGTTCTCCTCCAAACACAAGGAGGCGCTAGCAAACCGCTGGGGCATTCAGAAGGGCAACCGCAAGAAGATGACCTACCAAAAGATGGCAAGGGCACTGCGCAACTATGGCAAGACGGGCGAGGTCAAGAAGATCAAGAAGAAGCTGACATACCAGTTTAGCGGAGAAGTGCTGGGGAAGGGCCACCTCGGAATTGAACGGAAGATGTACTTGTAGAGAAAGAGAGATAGATAGATAGAGAGAAAGAGAGAGAGAGAGAGAGATAGAGACAGACAGAGAAAGATAATAATGAGGGGAAGTCTGATAAACATTACTGAGCACCAGACTCACTATTTAGGGAACATTGCTCGTCCTTCATTCAGCTACTATTCTACATACATAATGATGTCATAGCATGCTATTAACAGCATAAGAACGTAGGCATTATGTATGTGCTATAGGTAACAAGGAAAAATATTTTGTTAATCTATTGTATGTCTTCTTTAAGATGACCATGGATAGGCTGACTATGAAAAGGAGGACACTTGTGTCTAAAAGTGAGGACAAATGGGACAAAATTACCCAATTTTTATGTCTGTGCTGACAGTAAAAATGTCAACATTATTTTTTTACACATCATTAACAACATCAAAGTGTGACACTTAAATATAAAATGTTTTCATTTTTATAGTTTAGATATTTTGTAGCAATCTATAATTGCCAACCTGTCATTTCACATTGAGCATGTCCCTCCTTGAAAGGAGACACTGTGGAGTACAGCTACTGTATGTGTCTGTCTGTGGTATTGGCAACTGTTTGTGTGCGCGTCTGCAACCCAGTAGGCCAGTGATCTTGATTCACCAATGCATTCGGAACACAACAACAGTGTAGCCTCTGTGAGACCACAGAGACCATGTTCCTTATTAGCCTTGTCTGCTGTGGGCAATTATTGTATCATTGCTACTTATAATAAGCATTGTTTGTTGTGGAGCACTTGTTTGTTGTGGAGCACTTGTCATCGCTACTTACAAGCATAGACCTTTGAAGTTCACCTACAAAAAGGCCCCAAAGTTGCCATCTTTGCCCATATAAAGAGACTCGGACCTCCTTAAAGATGGTACCCGGATCCTCTCAAATGGGCAAAGATGGCAACTTTGTGGCTTTTCTGTAAGCAAACTTCGGGTGTCTGTTGCTGCTGTGTGCATTGTTTTTTTGTTTTTTTGTCAAAAAGACAAATGCCCCAAAATGTGGAGACTCTACCTAAGTCTGGACAAGGCTCAGAAGCCAGAAAGTCTGGACAAAGTCCAGATAAGTGGTTACCCTAGCAAGATGATTGTTGTTTTTACGTTTCTGGTGTGAACCAAATGCTTTCTCGCGCACACCAGATATTCTCTCTTGCTGCAATTCCTTTGCAAAACTGGTTATAGTTGTGTGACAATGCAGAGTACAATGGAAAAAAAATATTTAAAAAAAACATCAGTAAAAAGCAGAAGTGAAAACCAATGACACAGCCTCATGCTGCACGGCAAACAAAGTTTGACCACAACAAACTTGGCTCGATCACTCCAACACCCGAACACTTGGTGGAATCCTTTCAAGATGCCTAAACTTCAATGTAATATAGGAACTCTGGTGGATGAAACAGAGTTGCTACACATGTATACTGGGACACATTCAAACATGTAGCACAATCATAACAGACTGTCGTAACAGATTATCCTCTTCTTGTGCCTGCTCCAGAGCAGTTAAGCTTTGGACCCTGTAAAGTGTCTGTTAAGTAAACTGTATTGTTGTATGTTAATAAATAAATACAAAATAAACAGAACTGAACTGAATTGAATTGCAACATCTGCACACACACACACACACACACACACACACACACACACACACACACAAGCTCAGGATTGAAGATAAGGGGAATAGTATACCTCATATGTGTCAGCTGTACTGATTGCTGCAAGGAACCTACTTCTGAGTCAAAAGTGCAGTCAACAATTGTGCAGGAAGTCACATTTGACACTTTTGTCCAAAACAACGTACATAATATTTCAACCAAGAATGACACACAATAATAATTAAAAAATAGCTCAACCCTTCCTTCAGTATACCCAGAGACAATACACACAGTTTCGTTTTTCGTTTAGGGGACAGGCTGCCTCTGCTCGTTTAGAGCCTGGGCTGCTTGCAGAGACGGGGAGTGTGCAACTAGCAGATCGTGAGGAGATGATTGCTGAGTGTGAAGAAGAACGTGATGGGCTTCAAATCCTTTAAAGGAACACAACACACCAAGGTTTTGGGAGATTATGTTATTTTCCGTTTAACCCAAAGCTAGATAAAAGAATAGGCCTTATTCACTGGAAGTGGGTTAGATCAGTTTGCCTATAGTTAGCTTAGCTTAGCTTAACTTAGCGTAGCTAGCTAAAAGGAAGCTACAGGCAAACTGGTGTAACCTCTCAGAGATCGAACTGCTGGTCTTCCTCGTCAAACAAACTATAACATCAACATCAAAACAGATTTCTTATTTGTTGTTCCCACCAAGATTGCAAGAGACTTGGGTGTCATAACTGATGACCAGCTGACCTTCACATGCTGTCTCAATCACCCGGTCATGCCGCTTTGCACAATTTGGTACAATCAGGCCGGAGCCTACCTAACTCAAGACAACAACCTAACTTTTGGCACAGAAAATGGTTCTCTCTCCCCCTCGACTCCTCAGTGTTCCTCAGAGGAACGTCATGAGAAGCCCCTGCAAGTACTTGGCACTCATGGCAATCCAGACTTTTCACTTGTTGTTCCCCACTGGTAGCAACCTCCAAGTGCTAGAGCAGCCGGACACCCTGGAAATGTATCCTCATTTTACAAGTCACTTTTAGACAAATTTACAGACCGTAAACAGGGTGTGGGTCCGTCACTGATTATGATCTCCATTTCCGTTTTCGTAGTTGCATTTCGTTTTCGTAGTTGCATTTCGTTTTCATCTAGTTTGCAGTTAGTTTCCATTTAGTTTGCAGTTCTTTTCCATCTAGTTTGCAGTTCGTTTCCATCTAGTTTGCAGTTCGTTTCCATATTTGCTTGCGTTTTCTGAGTTTGAAAGTGTTTTCTGAGGTTGCAGATATTTTCGAATATGCATGTGTTGTGACCCTGAGAATGCAGATGTTTTTGAATATGAATGTGTTGTGACCCTTCTCGGCCACCGTACAAAAGTGTCATTCTCAATTAATAAATACTGTAAATGTATAACTGCAGTTAAGGGACACAAGCCAGCAGCAATACTGCATTCTTTCTTCGGTACAATAGCATTTCCATGTCCAAAATATTTTCTGCACAAAAGAGCAGTAGAGTTCAGGACTATGTGATGCAATGCATTTTTTTCATGTCCAAATATTGCATTTCCTGCTTATGTTAAATAATTGCTTTTTGACCGGCAGTTATTTTTGTAGGCTGTAGGATGACCAGTAAATTGTTTTTTTTTATTTACTTTTTTGTTTCAATTCAAAAAAGGGTTGAAAAAGCATCAGAGCAACGACAGTATAACACAAAACTCATAAAGGTTCCTGATTTAAGGGTAGTGAGAAAATAGTCCACTCAAACCCTACCATCCAGTGAGGGGGGTCTCTCTCTCACACACATTTGTAGATATGTAAGCACAGTGGGAATAGATACCTTCATTTTTTTTTCATTTTAGCCCCTAACTGTTGACCACATGTAGGCCTGCAAGGATAGCCACTGGTTGGATAGTAGTCACTGGTTTCCTGGCTCTCGACTGGAAAAAACAATCAAGAAAAGGACATCCCCATGAAGCCTGGCAAAAGTACTGAGATCAAGTCGTTATCGTAGTAGGCCAACCAACTGAAGGGAGACGTGACAGAAAATGACTCTGGATAATGCAATAGCACCCTCTGCACGCAGATGTCATAGTTGGTCAGCACAAACAAAATGATGAGTGATGAAGTTAATTTTGTGCCCCACGAGGAGATGCCATCCTATTGAACACAGTAAATTAACTCAGTAAAGTAGCCAATTACAAATTCAAATGTAATATCCTCATGTTTAATAGGAAGCATTCTGAAAACATTCTAAAATTGCATGACAGACATACATACATATACATACATACATACATGTTCAACCTCTTTCACAGGCCCCTAACAGCAGGGACAATGAATGGCATGTGTTATGTCCTCTTATTGATTGTAGTAAGGTGATTCCGATCTTCCGTTCTCTGGCTATTCCCTCTCCTATTTCCTTCGTTATTTAATGGTCCTCTGTCTATGTTAGGCCCCAGTCATTGTCTTTGTATTTTCTTTCGGTCAGCTGGAGGGTTTCACCAAAGGAACGTACCACTGGTGGAAGAACACAAGCAACTAGAGTGTTCAGATAATGTTCAATAAATAAATGAATAAATAAATAAATAAACATTGATTTGCATTTGTCTGCATGTGTACGATGAACAGATTGATTTAAATGCTGTGAGCAACTGTAGAAGTCACAAAGTCAAAAACTGAGGGGAGAGTTGTGTCATGAAATCAACACATTGATCAACTGGTTGAACAAAGGCAGATGAAGACAATAAGAAGAAAAAGAAAATAACAATACCTCCTCTGTCATCCCTGCTGTTTTCCTTCCCTCTGTGTTAAATGGGGGCTTCAGGTAACCTTTAAAGTGCAACTTCACCAGCTCATGAAACGTGGGCACACACTCCTGCGGAGGAGGAACACATTAGTGGTCAGCTCACACAACCAAACTCCAGCACAAGGGCGCCGTGTCACTATCTATGGCTATGGCTATGGCTATGGCTATGGTTATTTAGCAGACGCCTTTGTCCAAAGCGACATACAAATAAATAGCAATACAAATTAAATAACAGTGAACAATTACAAAAAAAGGGAGAATAGCAATATTATCAATACAACAATCATTTAAGCACTAATCTAATGAGAAATAAAACAATGAAATGACAAAAGCAATCAAATAAGTCACTCAGTTAATTATCTAATAACAATAACTATAGCAAGGTATGGCTAAATTTAAGGACAATAGCAGAATAAATGTAAAATTTTAACAATGGACAAATTATAACAAAACAAAACTATTATACAAACCATAACACATAACAAACACTCAAAAGACTAAGTGCATATTAAACAAATATGCCTTAAGACCCCTCTTAAAAGATCCAAAACTGTTGCTTGAACGGAGAGCACTGGGCAACTCATTCCACCAACACGGAACCACTGAAGAATAGGATCTACAGATTGACCTAGCATGTATGGTTTGTCGACATAACAGACGCTCCTCAGAAGATCGCAATGGGCGGTTGGGAATGTACATCTTCATCAAAGAACTGAAGTAGCTAGGAGCAGATCCAGTCAGTGTCCTATAGGCCAGAGTGAGAGATTTAAATTTAATTCTGGCTACTATAGGGAGCCAGTGGAGAGTAACTAGGAGAGGGGTTACATGTGTCCTCTTTGGCTGATTGAAGACCAGTCGTGCTGCAGCATTCTGAATCAACTGTAGTGGTCTTAATACGCAAGCAGGTAGGCCAGCTAACAGGGAATTACAGTAGTCCAGCTTGGAGATAACCATTGCCTGTACAAGAAGCTGAGTGGAATCTTGTGTCAGATAAGGTCTGATCTATCTATCTGTCAGCATCTCTCACCCTGCCCTCCTCGCCACACACGTAGGTGAACCAGCGCAAACCCGCCGCCACGTGGGTGATCTCGTCTGAGTAGATGACCTCCAGCGCCTCCACGGATTGGGCGTCGCCCTGGGCGGCGAAGCGAGAGAGCGTCTGAGGGTGCACGTCAAGACCTCTACGGAGAGACCAGAGGACCCACACCCCGCCCACGTTACATAGTTGGACAGCATCAACTCCAACACCATTCATTCACAAAGATAACTCTGCACTGTAATGTCAGTAGGGATTTTCCAGGACAGTCTGTCAGAATATTGCCTCTCATGGCACATTTGAAGTATTTTCTATTACAGTTCTCAAACTACAGGTAAATAAATAGCTACATAAGGTGCTGTGTCCACCAAACGCGTTTTTTGCGCCGACGGCGACAATTTTCAATGTAAAGTCTATGTAGCTCAGCGCTCACAGCGCTGAGCGCCCTCGGCGGAAAAACCGGCGCTGACCGTTTTTTGTCGCAGCGCTCAGAGCGCTCAAAGTTGAAATCTGTTCAACTTTTAGAACAGCGCCGGGCTCGTCAATGGCACTTCTCGTTATAAACCGTCTCTGGTTTTGGTAACTTAGCAACAATAAACAGCGCCGAGAGGAGGAGGTTGAGGGCGCTCTGGCAGTTTGGTGGACACAGCACCTAATATGTAACCAAATTTACATTCCTCTCCTCTTGTAGCTTTACAAGTAACTGCAGGTAACTCTGTGGTTTTCTATGGGGGGTTTTATAGCTGATATGATGAAATGTGAAAACGAAAAAGTGGAAAAACATGAAAAAGTGAAAACGGTGCAAAAAAACAAGTGTCCATATTGGCTTGTTAATACCTATCCCATAACTGAACTATGTTTTGAGCAAACTCAAGAATAACAGGGAGGAGGTACAGTACTTGCCTGGCTTCGTGTACCATGTGAACGATGGCCAGCCTGGCCAGGAGATCATGAGCCGTGTCTGATGCAGACTGCCACAGTCCTGTGGACAACATGCAGCACATGATATATCTACCCAGTACAGTATACATGTTCAGATATAAAACAGATGTTATATAGAACTGATTAGATGAAAAAAACAAACATCACATTATGGATTATAATTCATGATAGTATTTCTGGGATATGTGGCCAAATACCACATATATAATTAATAAAAATAAATGTTATGTTTCACCGTTATGCACAGGTAGGGCTCCAAAGTGACTGCCGAGTTCTGTGATGCGCTTCTCCAGCAGGTGATAGTGCTGTGGGCGAAAGATGAAATACTTTTGACAGGATACTGTAACACCAACCATATTACCACGTGAAGCGAACAGAGGGCAACAATGTCTTCAGTATCTCACTCAAGCCTTTCTGCTGTACTGTTTTGCATACTGTCTGTCTTCTATATTTCATTTGAAATGAACTTAGAAATTGTTTACATCATGCATACCTTTGCCTCATCGCCAGCCACTTTGACAAAGTCACTGAAGAACTGGCGAGGCAGCGGCGCCCCTGTGTTCAGCCTGGTGTCGGAGAAGCGAGCGATGACGTCCCAGGACAGGTCGATGGCCCACTGCTCAATGTTCGCAAGAGAGTGCAGAAGGGCCACTCGGCTGGCCTGCATCCGATACACACACACACACACACACATACACACACAGACACACAGACACAGACACAGACACAGACACAGACACAGACACAGACACAGACACAGACACAGACACAGACACAGACAGACACACACAGACACACAGACACACACACACACACACACACACAGACACAGACACAGACAGACACACACAGACACACACAGACACACACAGACACACACAGACACACACAGACACACACACACACACACACACACACACACACACACACACACACACACACACACACACACACACACACACACAGGTGAGGAGACTGGGAGGACTAGGGGTGCATGTCTCAGCAGTCTCACAGCTTCTGTTTGTGCTTACTTAAAATAAGATAAATACGTTTTTTTCTTTTCATTCTTACTGGGGTGCCAAACAATGTGGAGGCCCCTGTATGTAGTACTTTTAGCACTTCAATAGATTTCAATACAAGTTCTATATTGCAATCCTCAATGCAAATCATCAGACTTTTGATGACTCAGTTTATATGGAACAGCACTGTTGTTACAACATAGCATGACACAGTTATTAATATCTCACTGTTACTGCTTTAACATTTAAATACATGGACAAGGCTAATATAAAAACAAATTTTGCATGCAAAACGTTCGTTATGCATCATAATGTGCTCTCATTAAGTGACCTGAAGCTCACCAGGGTTCCTCCTTTGCCCCGTTTGATCTTGCCAGGCTGCAGCACAGTCAGGTTCTCCTTCCTGCTGGGCTGGGCTGGAGGTGTTGCACCGCCCACATCTGGGATCTCCCCTGAGTTCCACTTCCTTTGCACCTCCAGGGTCAAGGTCACCTCCATGGCAACAGACACACATCAAGTCACTCAAGCAAAGATCCTTAATTATTGACAAGATAAAGCAACGTAATGCATCTCTATGGAAGCAAAATTCGAACAGTTCCGGTCTGCTTAAAGGGGCGTGTTGCAAAGACGTCATAGTGGGATATCGATCTCTGTCAGCTCGGCAACCCACACAAGCAGTGCATTTCGAATGTTAGCAGGTCTACTTAAAGGGGGATTTAGCCCCCCTCCCCCTTGTGAAGACAGAACGCGGAAATGATGGAACGTTTGCGCCTCTCGCTCCGCTTTAACCCTCTCTGACTCAAGCCTATTTAACATCCTCTCAATTTGACACTATTATTAGATAACATCTTAGATTTCTCACAGCAGGATACACCAACGCATTCAAGACACACAACCACACACACACACAGACACAGACACAGACACAGACACACACACACACACACACACACACACACACACACACAGCTGCACTCCAGACTATATAAAGCCTATGTCATCTATTGATGACCTATGTATTGTCATTTGGTCTAGACTACAGTGATGAAAATAATAATTTTGTTGTTATAGTACACAGCCAGCTGATATACAGAAAATAAAATGTAGTTATCTCTGTTTTACCAATGTAAATGACTTTGCAGACAGCACAAGTGTGTTGTTCACTATGGGTGAGGACCCCTTACCTTCTCCTCTGGATCAGGCGTACACAGGATCTTCGTGGCCCAGTAACAAAGGCTATTCTCTGAAGACTGTTTGTTACCATTTGCAATGCATAATTGGTCTAAAACAACAATTGAATATCATTAGAAGGGGTATCTAATACATCACAACACAATGAATGAAACTTACATTCAGAGT
Source organism: Sardina pilchardus (assembly GCF_963854185.1). Classification (NCBI taxonomy): domain Eukaryota; kingdom Metazoa; phylum Chordata; class Actinopteri; order Clupeiformes; family Clupeidae; genus Sardina; species Sardina pilchardus. The sequence goes on along the minus strand of NC_085004.1, from coordinate 27,544,031 downwards.
ATGTTAAAATAACTCCAAGACTAATCTTAAACCAAGCTACACCGTCTTGCAACGACATTACCTCGAGTTAGGAACTTTAACAGATTTTTTTGTATTAGACATCCATTGAGTGCTTCTTACCAACAACTATGGTGTTGGCTTCAGGGAAAGGGCTCTGAGACAACTCGTTCTGTGAGTTGACATACACCTTCCCTTGCACCACTTTCACGTTGTAAACTTGATTCTGTAGAGACAAATATACACTTTATCTGAGGAACAGCTTTTACCTAAAAAGTTTGACACATGAGCAGTGAGCAAGCGTCAGACTGGTACCTGCAGCCCAGTAGAGGAGGCTCCTGTGTCCAGGCAGAAGTCAAACTGATGCCACGGGCAGATTAGTGCCATTTTACCGTCGCCAAGGTCCTCAATGTCACCAAGTTCCAATGGACCCCCTGCAGGAATGACGGCAGAGGGGAGATTGACACAAAGTAGTCAAGTTAGCTCACAAGAATGCTGCTACAGTATCAGTCGGTGGAGACATTAATCAACTAAGGTTCATCACTTACCCTCGTGCGGACAAGACGAATCCATTGCCCAGAATTTGTCATCTTCTGTGTGCACTAAGACCAAATGTTCGCCGTCCTCTGAATATAACCTATAAAAACAATATCAGTGTCTGGTGTAGTAGCCCATCAGCAGCATACGTTTAGCGGACGTCAAGAATGTAAGAGACCATTACCGATCAAAGAATACAGAGGAATGTGGCACTGACCGATTCACGTTAACGTCAGTGACGAGAATGTCACTTCAGCGTGTAACTTACTTGGTACATGGCACCTGGAAACCAGACTTGTCTCCTACACACTGCCAGTTTCCGTCTCTCACTATTTCCTTCAGTGCCTCCACTAAATCCTCTTCGAAATGCTCCATGCATGGAATCAGACTGGGCCTTCCAAGCGTATAACGAAGACTACAACTTACTGTAAACAAGAACACATCTGCAGTACTATGCCATACACACGTTGGTAGCTGATGTTTGCGTTTACATCTTTCTTCCTTTCTTTTCCAAGTTTAAAGCGCTGAAGCAAAATCAGACGTATGCTGCCATCTATTGTTGTGGAAGATGAACAAATGCAGTCGATTCCTATTAGTGATGCGCGGTTCAGCTCATTACCCGCGGATATCCGCGGGTTTACCCGCGGGTCGGGCGGATTTGGGTAGGCCTAATAGTTTTTTCTAAATATTGCGGGTGGGTCGGGTCAAAAAAGTAAAAATGCACATTTCTCACTTGTTAACTTCCGACATATTAGGTGGCGATGCGCCTGCAATACAGGAGGTGTGGTCGAGCGCAAAACATAATTTCTCCTAAATTCAGCACCCAATTGCGCCATGCGTGACTGACTGAAAAAGTCAATCGCGCATTCGCTACTTTATGGACATGGAGCCTAATGATCTGGGATATCGAAGGTTGTGCACAATGCGAGAACACCTCGCTTCTGTCATAGGCTACACGAATAAACAGCTGTGCTTGTTAAATGCTTGGCAGTGTTAAACGCAAAAGTAGGCTAGCCTATGAAGTCGCAAGGGGAAATATGAATGGAAACTTGTTATGAAGATGAGATTTAACACTAGCTATGTCTAGGCTGCAGATTATGAATGGTGTGGAGGAGCGCAGATTGTCAAAATGACCAATCATTGTAACCCGCTGTTGTCCTCATGTGGGCTAATTAGGCTAGGAAAGACGTTAAATGCGTTTTTTCCTTTCCGCGGGTCGGGTCGGATTTGGGTCACAATTCGAACATATTTTTGCGGATTGGGCGGGGCGGTTTGGATCTCCTGAAAAGTCGGGTTGGGGCGGGTTTTAAAAAAAGCCCACCCGCGCATCACTAATTCCTATGGTGCGTTTGCAGTCTGTGAATAATGGGAAAACATTATTGTCTTTTTTTTAACGTGGGAACAAAACTTGGGGATGATGGATAGCGTTGCAGTCGTTGACTTATCGTTACTTCATAATGCAATTGTGGACTTTGAGGTCCAAGGATTCTACTGTGAACTTGTTTTTATCACTTAAAGCTGCATATCAAGGATTTTTATTTGTCTCATACATAGATATATTGCTGTGAAACAATGCATAGGCATCTTTTTTATAAGGATAAAGAAAAATATTTAGATATAATATAATTATACACTGTAAAACCGAACACTACAAGTAAAATAGTTTTTTTGATTTGAAAACACTCAAAAATGAAAAATAGCTCATTGTACTTTAACCGTCTGTGTTACTTGAACAAATATTTACTTTTAAGTTGACAGCACTCGTCCGCTTTAAGTAATTTGAAAAAATAGAATGCGTGGGAACAGATTTGTAGGCGGATCTTCTGCCATGGATCTTGTGCACGTCAAGCGAAGCGACGCATAACGGTCGACCACCAGAGAAGACACGAAAAGAATGGGGCACAGGAGAAGATACAACGGGACAACGAGAAGAGAAAACCGCAATTAAACGTAAGTGGATAAATTAAGTGGTGCATTTTGACCCTAACGTACGACCTTTACCATATTGCTAAAGCCAAAAGTTTGAAAATATTTGACTGCTACGTAAATGTATCCAGTTACTAGCTAGCAGCTAAGAATCTTGCTTCTGTATGCCAGCACTTGATTGATCAGCTAACTTAACGCTAGCAATCTCCAATGTGACTAAAAACATGGAATAATTTACACCGTTAGTACTGTTTAACACAATGACTTTGAAGTGCAAGCTATGTGGTGCGTTGCTTAATAACAGGGCACAGGTTCTGACCGGCAACATTAGCGCTTAGCATGCTAGCGTTTAGCATGCTAGCGACGTTACGTCCGTCCGTTAGTCCACTTCCATGCCGTTATGACGACCTGTGTACGTGCACATTTCATTCAGTAAATGCGTTTACTGTAAGATGAAGGTGATCAGATTTTTGGGACATAATCCTTGGACATTTTCAGTTTAGAACCGTAAAGACCTAAAATGCTTTGCTAGAAATTATTCAAATTATTAGTGCTGTTACCTAGACTATAGAATTTTAACCATGCACACTCAGCTGGAATAGTTATGATGACACAACAGCAATGAGTTCACAACCTCAAAGCATATTTGAGCTCAGAAATGGGCCAAAATACTGTATGCTACATTTCAGCACTCCATGAAATCCTACAGTAGCCTAGTGGTCACCTGTGTGTAGATAATCTAAAATAAGATAGTTGTCTTGGTCATCTTAGTAATGGCTATCTAGGTCTATACATGCTATATCTTCCTATTTTAGGACAGTGGGGGCTACCCATATCTAAAGAAAGTATGATGTTATAATAGATGTATAGTATAATGTGTAATAAGATTAAAGAATACTTTGGTTTCAGAAGCTGTACTAACTATCAAAGAAAGGTAATCCCTACTGCATTTCAAATTGTTATTATTACTGGCTTGACTATATGACTGTTTGTTTTCACATGCAGGGATCCTCGGATGTAAATATCCAACGTGCTGTGGCACGCCGTGGCCTTCCTTTCTACCTCCATGAAGATGATGGCACTTTTATAAAGACATGGGATGTAAGTAAGCATGTTGTCTATTATTGACATGACCGTTAAAGGTAATGGCTATCTAGGTCTATACATGCTATATCTTCCTATTTCAGGACAGTCCGGCTACCCATATCTAAAGAAAGTATGATGTTATAATAGATGCATTGTATAATGTTTATTAAGATTAAAGAATGCTTTGGTTTCAGAAGCTGTAACTATCAAAGAAAGGTAATCCTACTGCATTTTGAATTATTATCACTGGCTTGACTACATGACTTCTTTTCACATGCAGGGATCCTCGGATGTAAATATCCCACACACTGTGGCACTCAGTGGCCTTCCTTTCTACCTCCATGAAGATGATGGCACTTTTATAAAGACATGGGATGTACGTAAGTTGTCTATTATTGACATGACTGTTAAAGGGGTAGTTTTTGGACATAGGACCTCATTTCCAAGTTAGCCTATGTGAATCAGAACAATGAGAAAATTGGGTACAGCATAGAGCAAATACTGGTCCAGCAGCTTAAACTAAACTGAATTGAAGCTAAAGCCAAAATGTCCTGGTAGGTTATCAATAGCTGCCGAGCCACTATTTAGTCTCTGTTGCATCAAATTTTGTCATTTTTATTCTTATGGACAGAAGTGATCTCGAAGAACAGGGCTATGGGTCGAGCAACACTGGAGTTACATTTCAAGCTTTTGTTTTTTTCACCAGGAAACTCCAGAGACGTTACTTAGTATTATTTCAAGTAATTATTTCAATAATGCAACTGCCCTGGAAAAGTTTGAGGAGAAAATGTTAAACTTAATAGTGCAATAGACATAGTAGCCCTTAACTTGTAATCCCTATTAGATATTAAATTAACACACAGTTGTTCTTTGTTAATTTTTTCAGGTCTCTCAATCGGAGTTCAAGATGAGGAAACCCAGCCCGATTTGTCGCCGATTGGATCTTGCTCTGCAGGCTGGAATCCTGCACATTTATCTCTTCTGCTTCCGTTCCACTTTTGCTGGAACCAATCGCATCCTGGCTTATCCATCAGACGCACCAGGATCGTGGTCTGATTGGTTGAAGGACTATCCAAGCGTACAGAGACATTTGAACTATGCAAATTCATCACGCCTCTTGTCCAGTAGAAATACAGCGCAGACTCCCCAGACAAATGTTCAATCTCAAAAGACTGAGCTTGGTGATAGCCAAGCTACGAACTCCAATGTTTTTGTAATGTATTCATTAATTGTTCCCTGAACATATTCAATGATTTGTTGATGGTTGACGTTATTGTCCAATGTTTTTTTATAATTATTATTTTAATACTATCATCTCCTACCATCGTCTATCTCATTTCTCAAATTAGAGGTGGATAAACTGTGTTTATTTGAATTTAGCCTCACTACAGCCTTGATCTGAACTCCAATCTGTACTTGTTTTCATGGTTTACATTAAAAGATTAAGTCGAATTTCAGTGGCCTATGTTCTTCCAAGTCCTAAAGTTGAAACTAATCAAAATGAGCAAGTTTGTTCAACTTTCTGATAATTTAAACTTTTAAGTTAAGTTTAATTACAATAATTGGTTGATGCTAAATTAAATATTTTATGTTGATATTAATGAATCCAAGTAAGCTGAGCTTAATTTTATTAATTACTGCAAACTCAACGAGTGGATGTTTCAACTTAAAAAAGACTTGTTGAACACTCTCAAAATTCGCTAGTGGAGACTAATTAAAAAAGTTACGTTTCTTTGACTTAGCAAAACCAAGTTACCATTACTTAAATTTTTTTGTGTAATCTGTTTCACCAAATTTTTTGAGTTCAACTAACTTGTCGGGTTTTACAGTGTATCTCAATATATTGCCAGAGGGCAGTAAAACAAGGGTGTCTGTGAAGTATGACAAGTCCATGCAATGCGGTTTAAAGAGTTTTATGTGTGTTAAGGATGCGGATGGCTTGAGAAAGAAACTCAAGTCTTTGGGTTTTAGCCCTGTGGGAGACATCTGTCTAATCGCAGTGTTTTAAACAGTCCACTGTAAGGGTGTGAACATGTCCATGACCTCACACCATACTTTGTGCAAATACAGTCGCAATGTTCAAGATTAATGGACATTTGTTTCAACATTTGCTCCATTACACGTTTCTCACACGTTCTAACTGCAGAGCACCTGAGTGCTCGCAGTTAGAAGAAGCAGGTCATCACTGTGAACTCCAACACAGCATGAACGCCCCATTTATCAGAGTCCGCAAGGTAGTGATGCGCGGGTGGGCTTTTTTTAAAACCCGCCCCAACCCGACTTTTCAGGAGATCCAAACCGCCCCGCCCAATCCGCAAAAATATGTTCGAATTGTGACCCAAATCCGACCCGACCCGCGGAAAGGAAAAAACGCATTTAACGTCTTTCCTAGCCTAATTAGCCCACATGAGGACAACAGCGGGTTACAATGATTGGTCATTTTGACAATCTGCGCTCCTCCACACCATTCATAATCTGCAGCCTAGACATAGCTAGTGTTAAATCTCATCTTCATAACAAGTTTCCATTCATATTTCCCCTTGCGACTTCATGGGCTAGCCTACTTTTGCGTTTAACACTGCCAAGCATTTAACAAGCACAGCTGTTTATTCGTGTAGCCTATGACAGAAGCGAGGTGTTCTCGCATTGTGCACAACCTTCGATATCCCAGATCATTAGGCTCCATGTCCATAAAGTAGCGAATGCGCGATTGACTTTTTCAGTCAGTCACGCATGGCGCAATTGGGTGCTGAATTTAGGAGAAATTATGTTTTGCGCTCGACCACACCTCCTGTATTGCAGGCGCATCGCCACCTAATATGTCGGAAGTTAACAAGTGAGAAATGTGCATTTTTACTTTTTTGACCCGACCCACCCGCAATATTTAGAAAAAACTATTAGGCCTACCCAAATCCGCCCGACCCGCGGGTAAACCCGCGGATATCCGCGGGTAATGGGCTGAACCGCGCATCACTACCGCAAGGGTAATCAATCGACAAGACCAACCTAAATCTGAACAAAGAGCAAGAAATGAGGGACCAACACCAGATTTAAATGATTTCAAGTGCATTCATTTATTTTTTGCTATAAAAGATTTTTTCTAAATTTACATTTACATAAAATTACATAGGTTTATAATACATGAATGGAAGACACTTGGATCAGATCAAAGAAAAACAAACATTCATTTAAAAAAGCAGGACAGAAAAAAAAACTAACATAAAATCTTTTCCATGTTGAAACATCAACAGACAAGAATGTAACCAGTTTTTTGGGATAACGGAAACCATACTACATAAAACAAGACATGTTTTGACCCAAACACATACATAAAATATAGCTTTAAATAAAACAAAGTGTCATGGAGGGAGAATAAATTGAATATATAGTCCAAAGTAACAATGTGCAAAATACTCATGATGTGCATCCTTCTACAAATGCACTGACTTAACTTGGATAAATAAGAAAGCCCTTCGCAATAGACAAGATTAAAAGGGATATTATGCTAGCTTGTTAGAATGTATTCTAAATACTTTTTAGTGTACCACCATGTTTTCATTCTAACCAGAATAATTCTGGCCTTAACAGCCTTAATACAGTGTTTTATTAGTAACATCAAAGCAAGCAGGCCCAATATTTTCAATATATTACCTTCATATACTGTATGTACATAAACATAATGCTTATTTATTTTGAACGAGCAATGATTTCAAATCAAGAGTGCTTCACTCACTCCTCTGTATGCCAGTTTCTCCATCTTTTCTTCCTTTTCTTTCCTTCCTCAAAAGGTCATGGGTTCAAGGTTAAAGGTGAGTGACGGTTGAGTTCAAAATCTCGGCCACACACTTGGACTGGGACACTTTGGAGAGGTCTCGCTGTAAAACACAAAGCAAAATGTTTCCTTAAATACTAATACCAACTAAGCTGTAATATAATGTCTGAGAATTTAATGTAATCTGAACTTTTACAGTGTGAAACACCGCTTGTAGGTGAAGAAATTAACTGCAATCTCAGACCCAACAAGTCCAAACAAAATGATAATTAAAAAAAATGTAAAAATGGGTACCAGCTGAGGGTTGTCTGTGATGGACTGGTGTCCCATGTAGGGGGGGATGTAGTCTACAACTCTCATCCGCTTAGCACCACAGAAACCAGACATAAGCACCAGCCCTTTTAGCCTCAATGGCTAGGAAAGGATTAACTTAATAGCCATGCAGTCAGTATTACGGCTAACGATGTGTTAAACTGCCATGGCCCATTAAAATGGAGTAAGTGCAGCCTCATGAGCAACCAGTATTCATTGGGTGCCTCTCAACATGCCTCCTCGATCCTCGATGCTTGATCCTCGAGGGGCATTCCCACTGATCTATAACTAACACTGGATAGACTATCCCATTGTTTCCCCCCCATCATTCTCTATGTAGATCAGTGAGGATCGAGGCCCGAGGAGCGGGGGAGGACGTATAAACGCTGCATGAGAGGCACCTATAGAGACAGGGAGGGAACATAAACAGTGGTCATCCAAGGAGTTAGATCAAACACATCACAGAAGGGACGATCACAGGTTAGTCGTCTACAGGTTAGTCATTTCAGCCCACAGAAAGGTGATTCACTGAGAGAGGAGAGGTAGAAGAGAGCAGCAACACACAGCCCATCTCTGAACATAAAGCAGTGGCTAAACTAGCACACACACACCCTGACGATAACATCAAGACAAATGACTGGGGAAACAGCATACATGGAGAACTTCTCAGTGAGAAGGTAATGATCTAGAGGGTATTCCACATATGCAGTTTAGTGACCAAGTGAGCCATAAAACCACCAAAAAAGAGCCACGGGACTTCATTAATTTTGCTGGGAGGAGATCATAGTGATCTTCTATCAAGTGGTTCACCTCTTATTCTGAGCTAATTTGAACACAGCCAGTAAACCACATACTGGAACAGACTCCAGAAGTTTTGATATTTTTGTCTGACCATTACGCATGAGGCTGAGTGAGTCAAGATGTGGATAAGATTATGCTTTTAAAAAAAAAAAATCTCTATGCTATAGTCCAACAAACCTGGATTTGCCGGACTCACCACTGGTCCATTCCTTCTACAACAAATAAGAGTAAAAAATGTGTTTAGGACAATGGACTCCCACTACAGCACTCTGTATGAGTACGGAAAAAGAAGGGTCTATGAACCTGACTTTTATCTTGCTTGGCGCACTTACACACATTGAATGTTCAGCAGTCAATGCTTATATTAGTTTTCTATATTACATCAGACCAGAGATGCGTTCAAATTCACAAACATAGGTGAACATCTGCCAATGAACAGTTTTCTTCAGTTTCTTTGGACACTCAAACAGTCTGAGGAGCTAGTTCTTTGCAAACACAAAGGGGCACTGGACGAAGGGATACCATTGAAATGCTTACACAAAATCATTCAAATCTAACTGTTCAAAGAAGACATATTCGCTGCAAATGTTGGCCTCTGTTCAAAGAATTCCAACGCTCCTCAGGTAAGGCTATGTGTTGCTGCACGGAACAGATATGATATCTGAAGACAAACAAGGAAACACAAATAATAAGAGGAAAAGGAGCCTCATGATTACAGAGGGAAAAGAATGACCAAATTACCGCAAACTCAGAATAGGTGCTGGCGACAGAGTTAATGCTGGCGTTAGGCTGAGGGCTAACTGACTTGCCCAGCGACGCACCACTGACGGCTGGGGGAGGGCACAGGTTCTCCTTGTTGCGCTCCATCAGCCCCACACGTGGGAGTTTGCCTCTGACTGGGGTCCGAGGGGCATTAACCTGCTCCAGCACAGCCAACAAGAGAGGAGGGAGAGCAAGTTAACATGTGATCAGGAGTGGAAACACATTTTTAAAAAGACAAACAATTGTTGTATGGAAATCCATGTGTATTAAGGTCATCATTTGGATTAGAGGTTAATATGAAACTACTTCTGCTGTATGAAGATGTAACTGTTAATGCAGTGTTAAGTGTATAACTTCATGTTAATTCCAGAAGCACCAAAGACCCATTCTTGTGCCTGCAATGGTGTGTCTGTATTGTATGTCTGTGTGTGTGTGTGTGTGTGTGTGTGTGTGTGTGTGTGACTGAATGAATGAGTGTGTGCTGACCTTGCTGACAGACATAGGAGGCCGAGCCACCGGCGAGTGGCAGACTGTGCCCCCGAAAACGGAGCGGGTGCTGTTTGATGTACCAGCAGACAGAGTGGACGTTGCATTAAGCTGAACGCACACACAAACACACACCAAAACAAAACCCTGATTAGTAGTGCCTTCACCCAACACCATCTGCCAAAGCCAAGTGCTAAAGTTTTTCAGCCTTGTTAAAAAAATATCCCAAACCCATCCATCCACATGTACTGTATATAATATCCAGATCCCTGGTTGTGGTTACCTTGCGTGCTTTGCCAGGGGTGGCGGTTGACCCCAGGAACCTGCGTTTGCACGGCGAACGGACCGAGGTGCCGTACAACATGTCCTCCTCTATCTGCTTGCTCTTCTTCAGATGCTGTGAAGTCAACTGATATTAGTGAACAGCACGCACAGGGTAGACAAACCTAGATCTGTGAAATCACAAGCATAGAAGCTCAGACATGCACACACACACACACACACACACACACACACACACACACACACACACACACACACACACACACACACACACACACACACACACACACACACACACACACACACACACACACACACACACACACACACACACACACACACACACACACACACACACACAAAGAGTCCTACCCTCTCTTGTTTCTCTCTCTCCTTGTCCAGCCTGTAGAGCTCCCACTGTTCGGACACATACTGCATGAACTTCTGGCCCTTGACCAGGAACTCACAGCCCTGCTCTTGCTCCCACTGATCAATTTGGGCCTTCAGTTTCTTCTCCAGCTGGACACACACACAAACACAGTTGCATATGAAGTTCTAATGGCAACTTGTTTGGGGATACACTTGATAAACAGACAGTTGAATGCCACTTTTCTAAATAAAGCCAGAGACTTGCTTGATTTGGATAGAAAGAACAGGATGTGTCAATATAAGTTTGCATACTTATCAATACGGTCATTATAACTTAGTTAAGGCATGCAATCAGATCTCTACCTTGGGAAGACTCTTCTGTAAATCAGAGCGTTGTTTCTCCTCCTTCAGCAGATTTCCGCCACGATTGGTGAACCGTGAGGGATCAGTTGCCTTTTTCTAATCGGTGCAGAACAATAAAAACTCTATTGGCCATGGCATAAAATACAGTTGCTAAAAATACACAAACAAGGAACACAATAAGAACACCAAGCACAACAAATAAGAACTCCTTCTTCTAACCTCTAAATCTAAGAAAAGTCTCCAGCTCTCTTCCCATCTGTTAGTGCCCTCAAACAGCTCCTTGTGGCTCTCGTAGTGCCGTCTCAGAAGCACTATCTCCGTGTCATGGCAACTCAGAAGCTCCTCAGTGAAGTCATCTGCAACGAGAAGATGAGCACAGCTTAAAGCCTACCTTACACTGACAAGATTTGGGAAAGACTCTTGAAAGATTGTAGTCTTTTAACTAATGTCCCTCATTCAAGCTTTACTCAAAAGACTACAATCTTTCAAGAATCTTTCCCAAATCTTGTCAGTGTAAGGTATGCTTTAGACACAGGACATGACAAGGCACACTGTGACCAGCAGCTGTGGAAATCGTCTCCAGAAACAGTCTCCAGACTAAGTCCTTTCACATATAACGTAAGTTTATAGAATGAGCTCTCGTGTCTTTTCCAAATAATCTTTTGACCATTATAAATATGAGCATTTGTTCATTTCTGATTTACCATCATAGTAGGCTCCAAACTTCTGCTTCTGCTCTGTACTGTAGAAGCACTTGTCCCAGAGGACGGCGATCTCCTCACGGATGGATGTCACGACGCTACATATATTTTTCCGTTTCAGTTCCTCCATGCGGACCAACTCTTCTTGCAACTGCCAACATTAAAACAAAATTTCATCCTTGTTACCTCATCTGAAAAAAACATTTTAAACTTCAAACGTAAGACAGCCGCATTATTAGATAAGGAGTTTTGAAGATATTTCAAAATCAGGCAACTATCTGGACAGGTCAACCACTGACATACATTACTCAACAATTCTGATCGATTGACAAGCTGTGCAGACTTACGGCATCCATGTTCCTCTTCTTGGACAGGCTCATGTGAACAGACATGGCATCCCTCTCCTCCTGCGGGGTCTGCAGCCTCTCCCACAGCTGCTGGATCTTCTCCCGATAGGCCACACACACCGCCTCGTTCTCCGCCTTACGCATCTCCAGCTGCACGCAGTGTTCAGAGTCAGAAACTTACAGAGAGCTCAAATATGATCCCATCTGTACTATCGCCAGTGTGATGGCCTTAATCAAATATTATCATACACCTAATCAATTAATTATGCAGGTCTTCAGGTATACCTGGAGACCTACTCAGATCGTATTCAGTTCAACACTGTGCCCTAAATGTCTCTGGCTCAGATGAAAAGTGGCAGAACTGTCATGAAGTGTACCGTCAGAAGTTAAGTCATGTTGTAGATGTAGACACTTTACTATGCAAATTATTCATTACTAAATGTGAAATCATAAATAATAACAAACAAGTCATACCTGATGAAGCATGAGTTTCAGAGAGTTGATGTTTTCTTTGGATAGACAGAAAGCCTCTTCGTCCTCGCAAACCACATCCTTCTCAAAACTGGTCTCTGGCAGTTGATCCAGATCCTCCATGCAGAAGACTATTTGTTTCTTCAGCCCGACAAACTCGCTGTGCCTCTTTTCCTTTACAGAATAAGAATTCACAAAGTATTGACATTTTTGGACTAAAACAGGGATTTCTACAGCTGTATGAAAAAGGCTACCGCATGTTAGTTCCAATTAACATCTCTTGACAATTCAATTTTATCTCTAAGGAGTGGAATTGCCAATTCAAAGTTTCACCCCTCTCCAAAAGATCTAACAGTTCAAGTAAGAGTAAAATATAAATTTCCTTTTTTTAAAAATGTGTGTGTATTGGAAGTACACATCAATTGACTCCCTGTCAACCGTCTCATCAACAATGACAGCCGACGCACCCTCTCTGCAGACAGCTGAGCGATGTGCTGCTTGTACTTCTCCAGCTGCTCTGTGGAGGGCACCCGGTCTGGGGCGATGGGGAACGGGTTGGAGCAGAGCAGGTCACACAGGTCCTGGTCCTGGTCTGTCAGGGCCTTCAGGTGCCTCATTCGCTGGCTCTTCTCCTCTACCATCGCAGACACCCGCATGCGGATGGTCTTCTCCTGATGAAGCATCGTCTGGCTCTCATCTTCCTGCGTCTAAGAAACAGAAGATGCATTAAACTAAGGCAGTCTGGGATTCTGACAACAGCTGACAGTTAGAGAACCGTAGAGAGAAATTTGTTGAATTTGACCAAATAAAGATTTGATTGCACTACTCCTTCAAATATACTACAGTTCTAAGTCAGTGAGTGTTGCTGTTGCTTTTGTTAATGGGTCTTCCTTACATGAATCCTCTTGTTTATCGTGCATGTACATTGTGATTTTAGACATTATCTATAATATCCAATGGATAAATATGTAATGTCCATCACAGTTGTCTGCCAATATATCCAGGCATTGTCCATCATCAATATCCGCAGGAGACCATAACAAACTATACCGAACGTTTACCTCAAAAGCAGGTAACTGTAGCTCCTGGCAAAGTTTCTGCAGTTCTTTGCGGCATGTTGCAATGCTATCCATCAACCTTTGTCTCAAGCTCTCCTCCTCTGCTATCATCATATCAAGCAGCCCCTGCAAAGAAACAAGATTTAACACTAAATGGCAGTTTTGGGGATGGGATGCAGAGTTTCCATAACAGAAACTTAAAGTTTATGATGACTATTTTATATATGATGAAAGTTTGATGGTGTTTTTAAATAGAATAGGTTTTTTTAACAGAAGTAGGCCTACAGCACTTGATTGCACCTGTTGCACTTGATTGCACCTGTTGCAAGTATACAGATAGTCATCCAACTTACTTTTATGTGATTCTTGACAACATTTGTTCGCTCCAGCCGCTGGTCCTCTGGAATACCAATTTCCTCCCAGATACCTTTCAGATGACATAGTGCCTTATTGAGGCACGCCACAGATTCTGCCGCAAGAACCTCACTACCCCAAAATAGACAATGACAAAAACACATCCTTGGTTACATCCAGTAGGCTAACAAGTAAGCACCTTCCTAAGAAAGTGCATGCACACATAGGCACAAACAGAGGTCATATGTATGTCAGACATGGTTTAATGACTGCTATCGTTCAAATCTAGGTGAAGACTAATCTTAAAATAAATGTTCTGATGGCCGATGTTGTTGTTAGTTGCAACACTTAAATATCAGAAACTAGTTAACGTTATGTGTGAGTAGGCCTACATTAATCGGCCACAAAAACATACACTTGTAGGGGTTAAAACTGACCTGAGTATGTCAAGTGTCAACCGTTTATGATTTAACTATGTAAGTTAACCGTTATGATTTTGTCCGAATCTAATTGACACAAGTAACGCATGTCTAACATTAGAAAGATAATGTATTAGCGTTACAGGCTAGAAACATCCTCAATATATTTCTATAACGTTAGCTATCCTAGAAGCTACATGGACACGTTAGCCAGTAAATAAGATCTTCACTGGAGTTAGAGTTCTAACGTAAGCTTCAACATGCAAATCTTTCCAATGTCTCATATTCAGACGTGAAAGCATTCTAACCTACCTTTTCCTCATCGTAGGACGCCAGTCCAGAACTGTTTCCAAACTCGTTTTTTCAAGCAAACAACACGTTATTTTAAAAATGTATTCTCTGTAAAGTCCCTGATGTGCTTCAGGCTCTCACTCAGTCCGATTCAAATCATGCATCAAAAAAAAGTTTTGGTTTCATTGGTCAACTAGGCGGATGTGTCACCAAGTTTTTCGATTACGTCATACAACGCATGCGCAGAGATCATGTTCATATCAACGACCGTTTCTCCCATATGTTTCACACACTGTTCTACTGTGTGTACACCCAGAGTGAGAGTGTAACGCCCAGTTTTTTTAGAGAGAGAATGCATTTACACTGTGCATATTTTGATGCTGTTTCACCATCATGGTGTATGCAATGCAACACTGAATTTGGTCACTCCGATTTGTTGTAAAACAGACAGACAATTTGTTTATAAATTCACTTCATCAATGTTAATAGGTGCGTGCCGATGAATTGCATGTTTCAATGACAACTCAAGGGAAAAGGTTACCTTTATTAGTTACTGCCAAGATAAATATGCAGATACATTTACATAATCTTCCAGTGACTGTCCATTCAGTACGTGGCGTACACCCAGGCCTGAATTCCTTCAGCCTTCTCACTACTGGTCTGCAGGTGATGAATCTATAGTAGCCAGTGGCATAGGCACAGAATGAATCATTCTTGAGCAGTATCGGCACAGGTGTAGAGTTCTGTACAGCATGGGCTAGGAAGGCTGGAGAGTCCCTGAAATGTCCACTCCTCTTTTGGTCCTGGTTTGGTCAAACTCTCCCTGACTAGGAGAAATCATCCGATGCTCAGTGGTCTAGCAGTGCCTCCAGCATTCTGCCACTGTTTGTTATGGCTGTTGTCACCACAATGAACTTCAGACCTATGAGACAGAAGCAATGGTGAATGGCTTTTTAACTGACACAGAAGAGTACACTTGCCTGTGTGTGTTTTTTGTTATTGTAATATAAAGGAAGGAAATCTGAAGATTGTATGTGTGTGGGTATATGTCTGCAACACAAGCAACTGACTAATGTTTAGGATTTTGACAAGCACAATTTGACTGTATGGAAAACATGTAAATTCAAGAGTAATATATCGGGTCTAATCTTATGTGGTGTGTGTGCTGGGTCCTCGGTAGCCTACCTCTCTCCTTGCCCAGGAACCGCAGGGCTGCGATCTCAGAGTATGTGCAGCCACCCAGAAACATCACCAGGATGATCCGCTGGGCGTCAGTCTTGACCCTGGCCTCACCTCCATTGCTTCCAGCTGGAAATCAGAGCAGAAGGTATGGATGGAGCATGTGAGCGTCTCATGATCTTGATCATCATTTCTTTTCACTGGAGCATCCATGGCAGGAAACTTTACAGCAACGGTTAAACCTGAGAAACTGAGGAGCTCACCAGTGACTGCAAATTCATGGCCACTTATCATTCGAGTGACCTCTTCTAATCCTGTCCAGCCATCCCGCTCCAGTACCTGTGAAAGGCCACCAACAGTTGTCCACAATCACACACTGAACGTGATCATTTCCGTACTGTGGTCACGATGACATTACAGTACATAATCCTATGCTGACACCCACCTGCTCAATCAGTTTACAGCTGAGAGGGACATAAGCACCACTGAAGATGTAGGCCATGTCTTTGGGTACTCGCAGGTCATACTCCTCATCTGACTTTGGTACCTTGGGACATGGAGCAAGTCAATATTAATGGAAAACAATTACATCATCATATTCATAATAAATTCATGAACTAATTAGGACGTACAGCAGGAAACAGTATGATTGGTAAAAAGTTTTACATACCAGAGTCAGTCTTTTGCTCAGTGCTCGGAAATTACTTTTCTTTGCCAAAGACGAAAATGTTTCAGAGAGCTTTCCTGCATTTAAAAATAATTTTAATACAATGGAAAATGGAATGACAAATTATAGTGTGAGTGTGAGTGTGAATTTACACTGGGTTGGTCTGAATAACACAAAATAATCATGTGCAGTATAGAAATAAATATTACCTGCAGTCTTGTCATTGACCAGTTTGCCCACTTTACTTTCCATAACTGTCAGTGTCTCTCCTGGTTGCTGCTCTACCAGAATTCCCAGTTGCCGCAGATTTGCAAATGTCAGTAAGTGTTCTATACCGTAACTCTGAAAGGAGGGGGGAGGGGTATTAGAAAGAGACTCTAACAAAACAAAAATGTAAAGGAATCCTGAACTATTTGTGTTCTGAACCACTATACTCACTTGAAGGTACTGGGCCTTTAGTGACCGATAATCCTTAGGAAGCAGACCTGGAAAAAGCACCAAAAGCTTAATTGATCTGACTTCTATCCCAACATTTTTTTCTTGATACTGACAAAACTCACCATTTTCTGTTATAGACAGCAGACAAAGAAGCCTCAGACTTTCAATCATTGAAACCTACAGTAACCAAGGAAAAATAGATTGAGCTGAACATTGCATCAGTGGTTTAATAACTTGATTAGACAATAATGAATTACCGTAGATGTATTAAGTCATCATAACAGTGTGCTGCAATGTGAATGGAAACAAACATTTCAAAACACTTACCTGTCTGTTGATGTGCTCTTCGATGAAGGCAATACATTCACGGACTTCAAAACCTTCAAGTAAAGCTATGGCATAACAGGAGGAAATTAATCACACCTTATGCAAGTATGAAGAAATATGAATAATATTTAATATGCATATTCTGTCCTTACAGTGTTCTGTTTTCAAGAGCTCCTGAAAATCTTGCTTTGTTTTCTTTTTCATCATTGACTCACTGGCTCCAATATCTGTAGAAAACATCAGATAGTTGCCATCAATTTTACAAATTGTTTTGTAATTGTTTAAAAGTCCTTGAGAGATCAAAATGGGTATGATAAAAAAGAACACATTCATAATATACATCTAAACAAATTTCCACTCACTTCCATCACAAGAAAATAAAATTATTACAGATCTTTTATAGATAAAAAAATATTATAAATCTTTGAAGCAAACTCACGCAAACTAAGGAGCCGATGTTCCTGTTTCAAGCCCTTCAGCTCTTCAGAAACAAATGTCTTCATCTGTTTTATGTCCATACCACGCCGTTTCTACAAAACACACAAAGCATTTATAAGATGATTAGGTTAATCTGACTGGTGGGGTTGTAATATAACAATAAAATAATATATGGGTACACTTTATCTTGTGATATGTGAGCTATTCAGTATCCTATACTGTAACTTACATCGTATGCAGTTTGGAGGTTCCGTGCCTTCTGACTTAGAAAGCCAAACACATTGGAGAAATGCTCATTCCTGATCTCATTGAACACCTAGAGAATAAATTATGAGTTAATAGACCTGGCCATTTTCTATGAATAATTTGACTTTTTCCAAATGCAAACATGTCGCTAACCTTATCTTGCGAGTTCAGCATCACTTTAATACTTTTGTCAGAGGAAGTGACATCAGGGCCAAACTCTACACTTCCTAGAGACCAGAAACAAAGCATCATACTCATTAATGAAGAAAATCAAGACAGTTGATTTCATAATTTGTTGATATATCTACCAGTATATAATCACTCACCACATTTAATTCTGAATATGTCATCCACAAGACCTTCGTAGACAACTTGTGAGCACAAAGGAGTGACAAAGTCAACATCTGCAATAGAAAGAGAGAATGGGAAAACCAAAATGGTTGTGATCAGAGTCATTTATGAATAATACAGCATATACATCTATACAGCATACTTATAGCTCTGGAAAGAAGACCAGAGACCACTGCACATTTTTTCTGATGTCACGCTTGCTGAGTGACATTTGAATGAGTTGATTGAACTCATTCGAATGTCACTCAGCAACCGTAGAATGACATTAGAAAATTGTGCTGTGGTCTCTTCATTTCTCCCAGGACTGTGTGTGTGTGTGTGTGTGTGTGTGTGTGTGTGTGTGTGTGTGTGTGTGTGTGTGTGTGTGTATGTGCGCGTATATGATACAAGTTAAATCACAGTTACACTTGACATTACCTCTGTCAATCAGAAAAACATTTCCGATATCTGGTTTCTGAGTTTTCTGTTCCCCCTCCTCCAGCAATTCTCTCCAAGACTCATAGGCCATCTACAACAAAGACACACACAGCCACAATGTTGAAACAATGTGTGCAAATGGAAGATAATACTCTCTCACAATATCACATAACAAACTCTTTTAACTGCTTGCAATTGTACTGTAACAGCTTCGTTTAAACATATCAGGTAAACAAGTGAAACGTCTAAACAAGCTTTTGATATCAACAAAAGTCACCTTTGCACATCGGCCAATCCCATACACCTTGTTGAAGGGACCATAGAGAGAGTGCAACAGGTGCAGAGCACTTCCTGCTGTAGTCACCCATCGCTGGTCTCCTTCCTGTGAATAAAACGTGGCTGATGAGTAATACCATACTTTATCAATGATTTAGGCTCTTTTCCGAAGTTTAACGATATAAATATTCTGTTGGTTTGTGACACTACCAAAAAGTTGTCTCTGAAGAATTCTGGAAGCTCCATACTGATGATGTCATCATCCAAGGGAAGGAGATAAAAGGCCCATTCATCTGTCGTCACATCTGAACAGAAGAGGCAGGGTGTTACAATGACACGATAAATTCATATTCACACTGTATACACAGAACGCCAATAGATAGATGACTACAAATGAGAGAGTATGTAAATAACTCAACTATACAGTACATGCAGTACAGCTCCACTTGAATTACACATATACTGTACACATGCAGTGTGTGACAGTTACACTTACCGCCATAGACCCCCTGCTCTTCAAGAACTGTTTCACAAACATAAAACTAGAAATGACATAAGGACACAAAATTAGCCTCAAGAGCATAAATCAATACGGTTCCATTAAAATCACTGAGTTACTGAAGAGGAAGAACTAGTGATGTGATGTAATGCTAACAAGCCAAAGTGTTGTATTTTTCTACCTTTTGTGGGGTAAATATGATCTTGTATCTCCTAAATCTTCCTTCTGCCTTGTCTTTATTGACAATTTCTGAAAAGAATAAGATACATAGCCAGTGAAGATGAAGATGATGTGGTCCAACATAATTTAAATGTAGACAGTATTAAGGAATGCTTACCACAAACCCATTTAACAGTTTGCACTCGTGGCCGTATGAGGAAGCAGAGTCTGCAGACAACAGGAAAGCAAGACAGTGAGGTGAAGACAGAATGTGATACAGCACCACGCAGAGAAGCAGCTATGTCAGTCTGACTTATAAATGCAACACAGATGATAGGGAAAATACAGCTTACTGATCTGAAGTGCTGACGATAGGCTTGTGTTCAACTTTGTACAGCTTGTCTACTTCATGTTGCTACAAAAAGAAAAGGAGTGTAACTTTGACATCAAAAACAGTGATTGGTAAGATGTGAATGATGTCTGAAAATGCTAATTAATTGGATTCTCAATTAGCAACATAATGACGTGGTAATCTTATTTCACAACCACAAACAATCAATCTTATAAGGGAGCACAGGTGAATTATTTCAGAAAGATTGGCAAGACCTACCTTCAATGTGGTGACATTAGCAATACGATCCAAAGGGCTCATTAAATCTGCTTCAATAAACAGGTCTTTTCTGCCTGGCAGCTTTCAACAAATGGCAAGACAACAACATCAAAATGTGAAATCTATACACCATTCATTCCGTAATATCATATTCAAGGTTGGCTCCAAGGGAGGTATGCTGGTCTGTTCACAAATGGAAGAGTACCTGTTCCAGCAGGTAGATCAGCTGATCCCTCGCCAGTCTCTTGAGTAAAGAGAAGTCTGGGAGGTCAGGAGCATCTCGCCAGCCCGTGTGTGCCATTGGTTATGTGATGGGATTTAACTACGAAATGCTGCAATTGAATAATGCAATAGCTTGATGGTAAGTAGACTAACAGTGAACGTTGCAGAAATTAAATGGCAAAAATGTCAACGTTATCTTATCATTGTAAAGCAACCTTTTGCTACTGATTGCTTGTTGCTAACCTGGAGTTTATACTTAACAAGTAACTTCATAGTTGATGATTACATATGATATATTTTGTCTCCATTACCTCTAATATGATACCATCCTGATTCCTGACACAAAATGAACAGGCTAGGTTTGTTAGCTGCCTAGCTGTCTGCTTGCTAGCATCATCTGTCAGCTGTTATGTCAGGATAATAACAACGTTATAGTGTCACAATATTAAACACGTTCATGTTGATGTATGATTAACTCATGCAAGCTAGGATGAATCTTAATGGCATGCATCAGAAATGGCTATTAGTAAACAGTGATGAACACCCTACCTTCCTTCCTGGATCTCACGAACGGAGAACAAACCTTTTGCAGGGATTTGTATCCGCCCGGAAGCGTTTTCATGTAACATCTTCGTTATGCTCAGACAGTAAAGTTTTGACTAGGAAGGTTGTACATCTTTGGGTCAGTAAACATTTGGTCGTCTTGATTATCCGATTATTACTGTGTTTGTCCAAGCCTGTATTGGTTCAAAGTCACATGCGTTTTGTTTTTATACAGTAGTTGATTGACAATTCAACAAAGGTCGACTTGACTGCTGCTGTTTGACTGACGGCAGCATGAATTCAGATGCTGCAATTTTACTCGAAACTGTCAACTTTGCTGCTGACAAACATCGTAATCAACGCCGCTTAGATCCTGAAGAGACACCATATATAAATCATCCAATAGGTAGGCTACATTTCCTTTGTTATCAGTGTAATTGTATGCTGTTGTTGAGGCCAGCAGAATTTTTCGGGTAAAGTCAACTTCGACCAGGGTGAAAGTTAACTCGCTTGATCTTGCTTTGCATCCCAGCTCTGGAAATGAATTGGACACAGGTCCAATCAGGGTCAATTTTGGCCCAGAAAAAGAAGGGTTGAACATGTGGGTTGTCAGAGGCCAATTGTCCAAAACTAATGTGTGTGTGTGTGTGTGTGTGTGTGTGTGTGTGTGTGTGTGTGTGTGTGTGTGTGTGTGTGTGTAAGGTGTGGCAAGAATTTTGAGCCATGAAGGAGGGATCACAGACATTGTCGCTTTACAGGTAGGCCTATCTTCTGCATCATTTCTTCTGCTGCATATGGCTCTGATCCAACAAAGAAAACAGGAATAAGATTTCATTGCGATGTCATTAATGGTATTCTGTTTTTTTCTGGTTCAAGGCAGCTTTGCTGCATGACACAGTGGAGGACACCGACACTACTATTGAAGAATTGGAGGCCGTCTTCGGACCAACTGTTGCCAGGATTGTCCAGGAGGTAACAGACGACAAGTCTTTACCTAAACAAGAGCGAAAACGTCTGCAGGTGGAGCACGCACCTCACTGCAGCCAACAAGCTAAGCTGGTCAAACTGGCTGATAAGCTTTACAACCTTAGGGACCTCAACCGGTGTACGCCCAAAGGTGAGTAGCTGACTGTGTATAGACCCCTTCAACTATGTAAGCAATCATATCCATTCTCAAGGTATCTCCTGTGGCATGAAAAACAAAACTGAGCTAATCATAACTGGGTAATCAACAACATGGGGGGGGGGGGAGAATCACAGGGAAGGAATGTGATGTCCGCAACACTGATAAATTGCTCCCATTTAATGAAAAATGCAACGTTTCGACCCTCATCAGGCAGGAAAAAATCACAGTAACATTCCATAGAGCTCTATGCTGTAGTCTGAAATATTTTCATCACAAAGTACTGTATCTGCGTTTGTTTTGAACATTTAAACCAGAAACTTAGGGACAGATTGCAAGATTGCACCTTTGAATGTTGGTTCTAACTGGTAGCAATGTTTTACTCTCTCATTATTTCAAGGTTGGTCAGCGGAGCGGGTGCAGGAGTACTTTGAGTGGGCAGCGAAGGTAGTCAAAGGGCTCCGTGGCACCAACTCGGCTGTTGAGGATTTACTGGATCAACTATTTAGGGAGAGATCTGTTAGAATCTAATATAGCTGTGTGTGTTCTTGGTTGAATTGTTCTTGTTATACTTTAACCAATAATGGGATAATAGTTAGCCTGTGTCTTTTTGAAGGACTGAATATCAATCAACGCAATTATGTTAATTTGTGAAAGGTACACTTGTCATGCTATCATAAAGGCTGTGAATAGATCAGTCTTTACATCTTTTTGGTCATTTTTGTTGTATATGTCTACTTTTCGCTGCATTGGACAGATGACAGAAATATTTATTTTTGTATCAGAATAAATTGAGATTCTTGAAAACACGGATACTGAGTTTTGCTGTCATTTTGTATAGATTTGATATTGGATTGTAAAAGTATTAAAATGTAAATTCTTCATAATAAAAAGAGGGCCTTACAAGGAATTTACTGCACAGTAATGTAGAACTGAAATTTCATTGGTTATTGGAGAAGGAACATAAATGCTGGCACAGTTTTACAGGGAGTGTAAGCACATCCGGTCCCTTCGACGTGACGCACTTCCCGTCTTGGAGCAGAACGAGTCGACGGGGTAGCTACGTCCAACTCTTTGAAAAAACGTTTGTTTTCCCTTAAAACTCGGCTGTTCATTCATTTAAGATGTCTGGACGAGACGCACTCAACATGAAGCAGCCGCCGATTCAGTCAACGGCCGGGGCTGTACCCATCCGAAATGAAAAAGGTAACGTAAACAATTCTAAATTGTTAGCGATATGGCTGACGATGCTAATAGCAGCCAACAACGCAATGATAACAACTCGCATGGGAACATTTTTCTAACACAACATTAATTATGACTGCTGAAGGCAACGATTCACTTAATGAGCAGGCTCTTGAAATATATAGAAACATGTTCCATGTTGTGTGTTAGCTGAACTAGGCCAACGTTAAGCAAGCCTGACAGCTTGCAGACCAATCACCGTTGTGGTTATTACTCTCATACAACTAACTCACAGAGTACACAAACAGGTGACTAATCACTACAACGCAATATCTAGTGATGTCAACATTCATTGTAAAGGACAGAACCAACCTAGTGTATTTGTCCCATTTTATTTTAATTCAGCATAGTGATGTAAGCCTTATATAGACACCTGTATAGACATGTCCTTCTGAATCAAAGTCGTACCTTCTCTTTTCCAGGCGAGATTTCTATGGAAAAGGTGAAGGTGAAGCGCTATGTGTCTGGCAAGCGTCCCGACTACGCTCCCATGGAGTCCTCTGACGAGGAAGAGGAGGACTTCCAGTTTGTGAAGAAGGGCAAAGATGCTGAGCCGGAGATGGAAATGGAGGAGGAAGATGTATCTGATCCTCGTCTAAGGCGTCTGTTGAACCGTGTATCGGAGGATGTGGAAGAAAGGTTTGCCATCCTCTACATGTGGTTCATTATCTTTTGAAAAGCTGTTTCACTGAGTCACTTACACCAAGTATCAAAATTGTGGAAAACTGTTTGAAATGCCACTTATCAGGGCTGTCATATTTGGGATTGGTGTTCAATGGAAATGGTTTTCTTTGCGATCCCCAGATTGGCCCGACACAGGCAGATTGCTGAGCCTGAGCTAGTGGCTGAGAGCAGCGAGGACTCGGATGAAGGCACCTGGCACCCAGAACGAGAGGAGAGTAGTGAGGAGGAAGAGGAGGAGGAGGAGGTGGATGATGAGGTGAGTGTGGCAGATAGCAATTTGTCATTTTGATGGTATCTGTTCTGAATGATGATAAAATACACATTTACTTTGCATTGTGTGTCTAATTTTTTGTGAAATATTAACCTATATTAACATCTTTCAGGAAATTGAGCGGCGTCGTGCCATGATGCGCAACCGTGCTCACGACAGGAAGACCGAGGAGATGGAGCTGATGGAGGTGGAGGAGGAGGGGAAGTCTGGGGAGGAGGAGGAGGAGTCCGAGTCAGAGTATGAGGAGTACACAGACAGCGAGGACGAGGCTGAGCCCCGTCTCAAACCAGTCTTCATCCGCAAGTCAGTACTCTGTCCAGAATCCAAAAAAGTTATATTATCAATGATTGTATGTTCTCTGTCAAAACACCTACAACCTTTATGAAGATTGTTTTTTTTTTATTTAAGCATCATCGTTTGGAGACACCATGAGTTGTGTTATAGCCTTCTTAGAATAGAATGAAAGTAAAGCGGGTTAAAAATGATTGGGGACACTTTGGGAAACCATGCTTTCTATTGTAATTTCCATTTACTATTAGCCGCGGCTTATACATTGATTTTGCAAAATTTCTTCGCCTATGAGGTTAATACACGGGTGCAGTTGTATGGAATTAGTATGGTTTTGTTTATTTTAACTCGCATAAAACACTGCCCTGCGACTTATACACAATGGCCGTGTCCAATTGTCAATGGCACACGCTGGATAGTACCGTTCTTTCCAAACAAAGTACCCATCTAGTGAGACTTTCGGACAGTATTCTGACGTAACTTCCGGGAAATGCACACTGCCCAGCGTGTGTTCTTATGATTTAGACACAGCCAATGTGGCTAAATCATAGGAAATTACTGTAATGATAGATACAATTTTTGTAGTGGATATTTGGTGGAACTCTGGCTCCCTCCCCACAAATGTCAACACAGATGTCATTATTCTTATAAAATTATCATAATCCAAAATCTTCATCATACAGTTGGCTATAAAGTGTGCATAACGCGTGTGTGTGTGTGTCTCTGTCTCTCTCTCAGGAAGGACCGTGTAACAGTGGCAGAGCGCGAGGCTGAGGAGCTGAAGCAGAAGGAGCTGGAGGTGGAGGCCAAGAAGCAGGCGGAGGAGAGGCGGCGCTACACGCTCAAGATCGTGGAGGAGGAGGCCAAGAAGGAGTTTGAGGAGAACCGCCGCACGCTGGCGGCGTTGGACGCCCTGGACACGGATGGCGAGAACGAGGAGGAGGAGTACGAAGCGTGGAAAGTGCGCGAGCTCAAGCGCATCAAACGCGACCGGGAAGCCAGAGAACAGTGAGTGCTTTTCTTCTCTCCTCTCATGTTCATAAAAGGTGACGTCATGTGGGGCTATATGCCTAGTAACTAATTGCTTGCATCAAAGTGCATAGCTACCACATGATATTTAGTATTTCTCGGACCCTCGATAGATTGACTTAATATGACTTACTAATGGTAATATATTCCATTGTTAACAACTGATGAATTGTGATGACAGAGTTAGTTGTACTGTTGAATACAAAGGAGGCAAACCAGCAGCACGGGTGATGTCATTGAAATGGCTATTGACGCATGCGTTCTGACTGACAGGATCGAGAAAGACAAGGCGGAGATCGATAGGTTCCACAGCATGACCGAGGAGGAACGAAGAGCCGAGCTTCGCAACAATGGCAAGGTCGTCACCAACAAGGCCAGCAAGGGCAAATACAAGTTCCTGCAGAAGTACTACCACAGAGGAGCCTTCTTCATGGTGAGCGGCCACACACATGAAATATCGTCTTACTAACTAAACTGAGAAGCACCATGTAGTGTTGTAAATGTAAGGTCAATATGGACACTGATTAGGATACATAGAATTGCTCAAATTGTCTGAAGATCTGTAAACTAAAAATGCTATGTTTTTTAGAAGTCTCTCCCCCTGCATTTATCTTATGCATTTTGTCTATCTGCAGAACGAAGAGGAGGATGTTTTCAAGAGGGACTTCAGCGCGCCTACTTTGGAGGACCATTTCAACAAGACCATTCTTCCCAAAGTCATGCAGGTATGGCTTTTTAAACTTGTACATGTATTTCCATTGCCATTTTACATAAATCATGAAGGCCAGGATTTTTTTTTTTTAATCCTACCTCCGAACATGTACATCTGAAAATATTTTTGATTAAACAATTTGTTCCCCATTTCGTCTTCAGGTCAAGAACTTTGGGCGCTCAGGACGTACCAAATACACTCATCTGGTGGATCAGGACACAACATCGTTCGACTCGGCCTGGGCTCAAGAAAGTGCCCAGAACACAAAGTTCTTCAAACAGAAGGCCGGGGGCGTGAGAGATGTGTTCGACCGTCCCACCGTCCAGAAAAGGAAAACCTAAATTTCCAGACCTGCGGCTCAAACAGACTGTTTTTTTTTCCAAACTCATCTTCGTATTTGTGCCACTGCACAGATGTGTTTGTATTTCCATGGAGGATGTGGAGTAGCGGTATAGATTCTGCTGCCCTCCAGAGAGGATGGATTTTTTCAGGAATGACCAAGGGCCATGTTCCCCGTTGACGATCATAGTTGACTGCTGAACTAATCGCTTTTGTATTGGGTTTTAGTACCCCAGCGCTTGAAAAGGAAGCTGGCCCATTACATTCTGGGACTTGTACAGTGACAAATTTTAATAGCTATTTGCAGCTATACTGTTTTTTTTTTTGCTCTATCTATATATTTTTTGTTTTAACGTTAGAGTATGGTTTTTGTATCATGCTGTTAAACATCTTCGTACAATGTGTTGCTCTGAACTGGTAATAAATTACCCAACCACCTGATTTTGGTCTTTCTTTCCACCAGCGGGTAGCAGCTTAATTGGGTTACCTTTTCCAGTGCTCATGTGACAACCCTGCTGAAAAAACCAGCAAGAAACCAGCTTAGGCTGGTAGCTGGTTTTAGCTGGTTTTAGCTGGTCTTTGCCCAAAACACAGTTCTTATTGCTGGTCTTTGCTGGTGTAGCTGGTTAGGCCACCAGCTAGACATGCTGGCGTGACCATCTGAGGAAGCTGGTCGTGCTGGTGTGACCAGCCTGTCGTTTGGGATACAGCTGGTTTAAGATGGTCATGCTGGTGACCAGCCTGTCCAGCTTGACAAAGATGGTCAAGCTGGTTTTCTAGAATGACCAACATAAGCTGGCGTGGCCAGTAAAAACCAGCAATGTAGACCAGCAACACCAACTAAAATGACCAGCTTAAGGTGGTACGACAATCAAAACCAGCTGAATTACCATCATAAGCTGGGTAAACCAGCTGAAGGTGTGTTTTCGCGAGAGTTTTGCTGGTCTAGCTGGTTAACCATCAAAGGGTGGCCAAACAAGCTGGTTAACAAGCTGGTCAACCAGCAAACCACCTTTAGCTGGTCAGGCTGGTTTTTTCAGCAGGGAATTGTTGCAAAAGTAAATGGATAATTGGCTGAGACCAACAAGGTTGGTGTTCCAAGATTCAAAAGAATCCTCTCTTAAAAAGTCACTTTTATTACAGAAGATCAAATACAAGGGATGTGAGCTGTGGAATGGAGATTCAGTCACTGAGTGAGGATGTTGGAGATGAGACGGCGGAGCCGTTGGATACTTGAGACCATCAGGCTGTAAAAATGTTCCTATGGTGATCCAGTGGGGTTTCTCAATTGGTCAGTGCAATCAAGGCTTCAACCACATTCCCCATGTGTTCCCTCAAGCTGCGCTCAGCAATGCCTCGTGGAATCTCCATCTCGCCCATCTGTGAAACAACAACGCCAACAACGTCATTTGTCAGTCCGCACATTTCTATGTGTTCATCTCAAGCCTACACATTAGTTTATATATTATTGCTGCATAGAGCATGTCCGTTTTTTTTGTTGAATGACTTCAATTCAGAGCAAGTAGGATTTCTGAAACATTCAAACATTAAATCATACGGATTAAAATGATACATGAAATAGTTAAAGATGTGCATGATCCAAGTTTTAGGGGAGTAGACCCCAAAAGGCATTTACATTACACCCTTTCCTTCCATGCTCCTGAAACACTGTGTTGATTGACTGGGGTTTTATTCAGATCCAGCAAAAGGATTTATTTCACCAGTTACTGAACTGTTTATGAATGAACACCTGAGTTTCTTTGAGAACAAAAACTGAATAACCGGGGCTGTGCAGAGCAATTAGCAGAATAAGTCAAAAAGAGCTATTTCATTACAACTGCAAACTGGACCTTCCAGCTCATCCTGTTTCCTAGATCTGTATTCCACAATATATTCTGTTTGTAGCACAAGAGCTTAAAATAAATAAATAGTAATAAAAAAAATCACTAGATACTTACAATGAGTTCCACGTCCTCTTTCTTAATTGTGACTTTGGCCAGTTCCTTTTCTCTGTAAAATACAACAACCAATAATCACGGTCATCATTAGTTTTACAGTATATTGTCCAGCTCTGAACTTCCAGACTGCCCTCCCTTATTAGGCAATGACACCCATAGCGACCTCTTATACTCTGCAGGTGCAATTAAATGTCTGCTGTTGCGTCAACAAACAATAATACAACTTAAATGTGTAAAAATGTATGCATTTGCTGCACATAATACAAGATGAACATTCATTTATTGTTTGAACATGTTATACAGCGAAACCCACCGTTCTTGCTTTGCTTTCTGTTCTCTGGATCTTCTGTCACCAATTACGGACATTGCCTTCAGAAGGAGAGAAACATGGTTAACTTCCTAGAGATATCATCAGTGAGCCAGAGACAGTATTGACACCATAGACATACATCGTACGTATCTATGATTGACACAGTCAAGCTGATTACACGAGAGCGGAATAGGCATATCACCTAAACCAATGCAATATCCGATGTATGTTATGGTATGGTATGGTATGGTTATGATGATATGTAATAGTTCTCTACTTCAGTTTCAATAGGCTGCAAACAATGTCTCTTATTTCGGCCAACCAGTAACAATAACAGACTGCGAAAAAGTACTTTATCTAGCAGCTACCTGAAAAGATTGGCACATTCAAAGACTATTGAAGAATCTTTGCCACCCTCCCTGCCATATGAGGCACTTGCTAATTCAACGTGCGTTAGCCTACTAGCCAACTAGAATTTGCACACATTAACTATTACTTATTTTACTCTTCTAACGTGACCTTTAGCTGACCATTTTCACTGTTTGTATCACAATGGACAGCAAACTTAACTTGTTTATTAAATTATTTTATTCCTCAAAAAATATTAGATAGAAGATCATGTATCGACATTAATGACTAGCTATATGAGCTAACAGCTAACGTCAGCTAGCTGACCGGTAGGCCTCAAACCACGTTTTATGTTTTCCTCACCGTTTCCAAATCGGAACTTGATATTTCTTTTTCTTCGGCATAATCGGTAACCCTTTCCAAATCAGCAGCCCCACTATCATGTTTCCGTGGCTTTTCTGCCGGCTTGCCAGTGCAATTTTCCTCGGCTTCCAAGTCCAAATCGACATCTCCCTCTGCGGCCATGTTTGTCTGATGAGTCCGGGAGAAAAAGAGACCGTTCCTTTACATTTGCGCATAAGACCCGGAATGATATACATGTAACACACAGTGAATGTACAAGAATGTATCTAGATTCTAGATAGATAGATACTTTCTTGATCTTTCTTGATACTTTCAAGATCTTTTACTGTCTATGAAATTAAAATAAGCTATCGTGGAAAAGTTATTTTATTACAGTGCATGAAAATGTTAAGTGCATTGGTACCAAGGCATAGTTCCCACCACTCTCTGCACAGCACAGAGTTTAATTGTAGGCTATCTATTAGCCTACAATGATAAATAAAGATAGGCTATCTTTTCTACTCTATCCTATTCAACTGTTTCCTCTGCCCACAACTGTCTAAATAAACTTTTGTATAGCATAATATACTGTATGTTTTGCATTTTCATGCACTGGTAATTTCCTCGAAATTACATTTTCCAGGTTTTAGGCCTAGTTATTCCAATAAGTGAAACGTTATATTGTTGATTTAGATAAAGTGAAGGGCTGAAAAGAAGTGTCATCCGTTGGTTAAGTGCAGTTATTACTGAGAAGACAAAGCTTCTCTTAAAATTAGATTTTTCCCAGTCTAGGCTTTTTCTGTAGCCTATCTACGGACTGATGGGAGAAGGATGAAAAACAGATTCGTGGATTGGACGCTTGCTAAGGCACACCTTAGCCCGCTTTGGCTACTCATGCCAGGCGTGCTATAGCAAGCTTGTTTGCCTCTGACAGGCTGTGTCAGATTTTGAGGAGTCTGTGTTAGCTGGTGACGGTGAGCAGGGTGAAGAAGCGGGGGGAACAGTACATTAGGATGGATTGAATGATGCCTTTGAAGAGAAGGGGAGGCCATGCAGGGATGGTTGGATCAGGGGCAGATTGAATTATGGCTTAAAGAAGTGTCTCAGAGCTCTTGGAGCACACACACATGAAACATATTTGAAAGTCGTAAACCCTTTAGGTAGGATCAACTACCTGCAGGGTTTGATTCTGCAGGGTCAAAACTAAATTGCCCTTCACACATTAGCAGCCTATTGTGATGGGTAAGGTTATAGAAAAAGTATGCTATTAATTTCACTTGAAAGAGGCGGGGCCCAGATATTGCATATGCACAGCACCACTTTAAGCCTAACTCAAAACAAGGGATCATGTGTTGACACTGAATGCATGAATTGAAATGTATGAATATGAAGGACATGTGGGGGGGGCACAGACAGTCTCAACAGTCAATGGATTGTGGTGCCCTCAAGGTGTCAGGGAGGGCATTCCACAGACGTGAGGCAGCAGCACAGAAAGCCCTATCTCCCATGGTCCTGGGTCTGGTTCTGGGTGGGTGAGATAAGGTAAATTGGGACATGAGGAAAAAAGGGACCCCATGGCAAGCTGATTCTTAATGATCATAAGGATATTGTAGTTGAAACAATGATAATATTATACAAAACATGACTGAAATGTATGTCATTTCAAGAGAGGTCTATCACACGCACACACACACTGACACACTGGTGCTGGTGCACGCACGCACCCACACACACACACATCTGAACACTATGTGGAGGAGGTTTGAGTGGGGGGGGGGGGGGGGGGGGGGGGGCGCATGACCATGCAGCATTGGCGTGTGAGGAGGGAAACCGTGTACTCAATCCTGGTGGAGATGGGAAGCCAGTGAGTAGAGACATAAAGCCTTTGCTGTGCACCTTTGTGTGTGGCAGTGACATGTTGGTTGAAATTTAGTTTATGATGAGTATTTGACACTGCATCGACTGGTTGACCATTGATGAGTGTGTGATTCTGTATAGGGGTTGTTTTGGATGTGTGTACCATTTCCCTTGTTTTGTCACTATCTAATTGGAGGTAATTGTCTGTGCACTACTGTGAGATTGACTGTTGGTATGTAGGCCTATAGGCCTTCTCTTTCTCTTTCTGTTTTAACTGTGTTATAACCTCTTTTGACCTTCTTCTTCTTCTTTTTTCTCTTTTCTTCCTCTGCTCAACATTTGCAAATTTAATTTTGCATGGGAAATAGTGTCATGTTTGTTTGTGCATAATTGTCAGAGTAAAAAAGGTCTTTAAGCAAGTTTTCTTTTAGAGCCGTGTAGTGATCTGTAGTGACGGCTCTGTTTTCTTCGTGGTCCGAGCGGCCTCTGGTGGCAAATAAGCGAAAGTTGACAGCATTCACAAACATTCAATTCCTGAGCAGGGTCGTTTTGGTCCTGGTTTTGGTTTCGGTGGCCTGAGGATGTGGAGGAAAACAACCGACGTTTCTGTGTTATGTCCAGTGCAGAAACCAAGAACTTTTCATTCTGATTATTTCACGAAGAGATAAAAATGAGAATGTAATTAATTTAAGATGCATTTCTGTAGGCTAAGGACATACTTGTTCGCACAATTTCACTTTTAATTTGTCTTATTAGCTCTGTGGCCGCTGGCAGCACCTATTTTAGTCATTAAGAGGTTTAACGCCTAACAAATGACTTCTCTATTCCGTGTCTCTCTCTCTCTCTCTCTCTCTCTCTCTCTCTCTCTCTCTCTCTCTCTCTCTCTCTCTCTCTCTCTCTCTCTCTCTCTCTCTCTCTCTCTCTCTCTCTCTTTCCCGCCTACAGTGGGACCAATCACCGAACCTGATGGCCTAATCGGCTTTGAAACAAGTAAGATACCCTACGTCCTGCCGGCCCGGGATGGCTGGTTTCCCCGACACACCTGTCCGCTTGCTTTCACTTTTTTTTCTTTAAAAAAGCTTATTTTCTGGCGAGAGATGCATTTCATCGTTTCTATGAGGGATGGTACCTGGACGAAATAGATGCTGCTGTGGTCCAAACATTAATCCTTTCATCCTCCTTTACGACTGACTCGTGATGAAAAACATAAGTTGAATATCAAGGGAGTTCCCTCCATGAGGCTCCTGCCACGGACGTTGGAGGGATGTGTCGTTGCTGTTGGGGGCAGGTAAGACACTTGCCTGTAGACGCATGCAGCTTCATTCCATATTTTACCATTCTGTAGGCTAACTAGGATATGAAAAACAAACTGAGGTCGAGACGAGCTGAAGTCGATATAAAGTTTTTTTCTTATTTTTTTGTTCACCATGATGAGGATCTGGATCTGGCCAACAGGTTGCCAAAAACTTGTGCTAAGTGTTGCAGCATGATAGGGGGTCGCTTGTTGTAAAGACTGTGTGGGTGTCTACTACTTACTTATTACTGTAGACAGTGTAGTTTTAAACTATCAGTAACTTTAAAAAGTTGAAAATATGCATGCATATCGTTAGAACTATTTAGACATTTTGACCGTTTTCAGTTTTAGGTCACATGCTTTTCCCCCTGGCTGCCCTTGGGGCTGATGAAGGCATAGATTGAATGGTGTGAATGGAGCAGCGAGGGTGGGTTATCTGTATTGTATATGGGGAAGTATGCCTGGCCCAAACAGAGCAGCACTGTCCCGCATTCACACACAACGCTCCTAATTATCCCCTGGGAAAGGGCCTCTAGCTGATCTGTGTGTGTGTGTGTGTGTGTGTGTGTGTGTGTGTGTGTGTGTGTGTGTGTGTGTGTGTGTGTGTGTGTGTGTGTGTGTGTGCGGTAGAGTGAGAGAGAAAGTGAATGAGTGAGAGAGAATGTTGGTGGGTTTGTGTGTTGGTGTTCAGTGATCATGGGGGGTTGGCAGGGAAGGTCAGGCTCTCTCTCTCTCTCTCTCTCACTCTCTCTTGTTGACTGAAAGACCCTTTTACTTTAAAATACGCTAATTGGTTTACAAATACTCAAAGAGGCTTGGTGATTTAGCTCCAAACAAACAGCGGCGGGTCTGCCAAATCTCTTGAAGGTGTTTTGGACAAGACGGCTGGCGTGACTTGCTCAGATCACCCGACGGCACGCTATTGATAGATTGTTTGTCTGTCTAAATATAACCAGAACACAGAAGTAGTCCTGAATATCCAGACGATTACCTTGGCATAGCCCATCTTATGTCACTGTTTTCCATCAAGGAATTTAAGATGTGTGCAGATTACTATTTGTAGTATTCAGTAATCTGTTGGAATATGCTCATGAATTAGGTCTATACTGGCACCCATTAGGCTTAGCCTACATATTTTCTACTGGCACCCATGTGGTTGAAGAATGAATGAATACATCCTGGATATGCTAGAGATTAGTTTATTCTGTCGAGAGGATATTAACGTAAGCAGAAAACATTGTCTAAAACATTCACTCAGTTTGTTGTTTCAGGCTTGTTGACATGGTCTGGTTAAATGGATACTCACCTGTCCAGCACTGATGATACTGGTGACTGAACTGCATCTGGCCACAGACTCCTCCTCTTGTAGCCTACTTACGGCCTCTGTAGCGGTATTTACACCTCAGCATCTCTAGATCCCCACGTCTGTACAGACCGACTACATAGAGCCCACTGGATGTTCATGCTGATCATAAGTCCTTACATTTACATTTATTCATTTAGCAGACACAGTTGTCTTAAAGTGGACATGAAACAGTTTCATTTTAATGGGTTTGAATCAAAGTAAAGTTAAATGGAATTGATTTGGACAAAAAAAATAAACGTAAAGTAATTGCCCATCATTTAAAATGTCATGTCAGTACAACGGTAAGAAGGCTTTTATTTTGGCTTACCGCCATCTTGCTTTTAGGCCAGCTATGACATCACCAGGTTGGTTGGTGAACATTCGACACAGATAGTAGACGCTTCTTGAGACTGACATACGTAACGTTAATTGTGGCAGAAGACGAGGAAGGAAGGTCTTTCGAGGTTGCCAGGAACCCAGTTTGAACCACACGTTTGAACCAGTGAGGATAGAAAGACGAGAGTGAATTGTTACATTGGGTGATGTAGTATCCTGGATCCATGAAATAACTGGCCTTTAAAAACAAAACTCTGCCTGTCTCTATATGGGAATTTAACATAGGGGTGTCGACTTATGCCCCCTGTATTTAAGGAAGAAAATGTATTTATTTATTTACGATAGATTATTCATTCACAAAGAATGTTGGTGTCCTTAAAGGTTGGATTTGTTGTAATGGTTTTTCATTAAGGCATTATACATTTCCAAAATTGTTTTAATCCTCTTTTTAGCCAACTTTAGCATAGGGGTGTAAACATGCATACCACTGTATGATTAAGTGTACACATATTACATATAAAAGACTCAAATGTGAAAAAAGAACAGTTTTCTCTCCCAAATGAATGAATACATTTTCTTATCTCAGATAACGGTAAGGTCTTCTTTCCTCATAGCAATTTAACACAAAAATGTTGTATTTGAAACCATAGTCTAAAATATTTTTTTGTCAAAAAAATCTGATTTGAAGCCTTGGAGAAAGTGTTCAATCAAAGTCCAAGATTATGTCCTCAAATGCCTTGTAGTTATAAAGCTGAAAATATCCAAGCAGCAATCTGAGAATTTTGATATATCTTCCTAAAAGAATTACACAGAACGATTAACTGATTTCCAAAATTGTGGATGATTAGCCTTTAATAGCATGACAACTAATCGATTAATTGATTTATTGTTGCAGCCCCAAATGGCACACTGACATATGATTTGATATCAGAGGTCATGTTCTGAGGTCAGAGAGACGGAGACCTTGAGTGACCCTTGGTCAGTCATTCAGTTCAAAAAGCATGGACAGTATCAAGTCAAAAGTGAAGTCATGGAACAAAATGAAGGCTGTTAATTGTAAACATGTTATGTAATGAAACATGATTAAAGGGACAATTTGAGATGCATCAGTGTGTAGGTTTGGGCCTATCGGCTCTTTGAAAAAAAAAAATAGTTGATCATTCTCTTTTTGCTTTGTTCTTGCTATTGGTCTCCCAAAAACAAGAGAGAGATTACTAGATCACTTTCAGTCTTCTGGTTTCATTTGGATCTGAAAGCCTCTTACTTTTAGGGTCAGTGGTGCATGTACCCCTGACCGGATGGAGGGGAGAACTGAGGTAAAGGAGGATTAGTCCCCAGGATTGACTGTCTGTGTCCAGCCAGTCTTTCAGAACTTCTGTCTGGCATTGGTTGTCCATCAATGTTAAGTGAAAAAGTCAGGCTATATTTACCTTTTATACACACGCACAACAAGCAAACAAGTATGGACAATTTTCATGTCACACTTTAGTGTAATATTGTACTTTCACTTATTAACTGTAATATGTTTCTGTTGTAAATCATAATAGTTTCTATCTTCTAATAATTTAAGGAGCATAGTTGGTGTTTCCCAATCATTCTTGTACATTTTCTGAAGCAGGCAAAGAATAATACACTTGGGTACTGGGAAACAAAAATGTTTTAGGTCTTTATAATGTTTTAAAGGTGCACTATGCAAGATTTTCACCTTAAAAGCACCCTTAACAAGATTGGCTCTTGGGGTCCCCCTCTGATTGAGAAACGCAATGATAAACTAAATATGCGTCTTTTACACTCCGATATAATAGGAACACATCGACAGCCGACAGCTGAAATCTTCGAATTCCTGTAGCATAGCAGCTCTTTTGAATTTTAATATCGGATGGGGGAGTGGAGAGGTCTGGCAGTTTCCTCCCCGAAACTAGAAAGTTGCTAGGTGTAATCGCCTGTAGAGGGCTGATCAGACAATAGTAGAAGTGTCGTTCGTCATGTTATGGGGTTATATGCCATCAAAATGATTTTGGAAACGTTATGTTAATAAGGTCAAAAAACTGTTAAGGGTGCCTTTAATATAATCTCTACGAAGCCAATTTGATGGTAAACAAACTTGTAATAGGGAAATCGTTCACCTAGCATAGCCATACAGCCTAGCCGTAGCGAGTGGCTAGCGAGAGAACCAACAATGCTGTCAACCTGTAGACATCTCCCGAGAATCGTGAAACATTATCTGGTCTTTGGAGATGGTTTTTAGCTGTTAGTCCTTTGCCTCCACAACATTTTTTTTATTTTTATTGTGCACAGGGGGAACAAGCCAGGAGAAGTAGGCCTAAGATATTTTAGACGGCAAAGTAAAAAATATAAATATATCACAACTCTAGGGGGAGCTCTAGAGTCGTCAAAAATACCTGAAACTACATAGTAGATCTTTAACTTCAGCTGTGAGCGTACCATTATTGGAGGAGGCTAATATGCATATGAGTTGATAACTCATTAATATATATTATTCTGGACTGTTGCACTTCTTTCCATGGCCTCTCTGCTGTAAGCCATGACGTTGTGTCGTATAGGATTACTGGTGATGGAAAGTGTATGCTCTGGGAGGTTTGGCCATTGGAATGTAGGTGCTGCAGATTAGAGGAGATGATGATTAATATGGATCATCTCAGTGTGACGACTATAATGTGACATCTTTATGGGTCATGTTTGCCAGCTGTAGGAAGCACAGTGTGATATTCTCGGTTCTTGTTACTATTTTTGTTACTGCAGTATTCTTTTTTTTTAATCTGTATTTGAGTACTAGTACATGTCAGTGTGCTCCTATGTGTATGTGTATGTGTATTGTGTATGTGTATGTGTATGTGTATGTGTATGTGTCTTATCTGCGCATCTAGCTTGTCAGTGTGAGTATGTGTGTGTGTTAATGGGTGGGTGCTAGTGTGTGGATCACCATAAGCGCCTGTGCATTTTGGCCTGTTTGAACTTAGCGTATCTCTCGTTGAGCCAAGGCTGTGTAGTCTGCAGCGTGCAGCTCCTGACGTCTGGATTAGTGGGTCAGACAGCCTGAAGGTCACTTGGGCCGAGAGGCACACGTTCGCCAACCCCTCAGTAATCCCACCGACCAACACCACTCACTCACTCACTCACTGACCCACATCCTATAGCCAAGTCTCAGAAACCTCATGGCCATGTTAACTTGCTCTGGTCTAATTCTTAGACTCACTCCATCTTTGGCTCTTAGTCTGAACAGGTTAAATGGATCTATTTAACCATGCTGTTGGAGTCAGTCATTGTTTAACATGAAACTGATGCTTCACTATTTATTCAAATCTGCCTTTGTTGGCATGACTAAAATATCAAGCACCTTGTATTGGCCAAACAATATCTTGGAATTGGCCATGCCACCTGTTTAGTGTTTTAATGTCCCAGTCGCCATCAGTTTTATTCTAAAAAAGCTTTTATCAAGTTTTACTTACCCACTCATTCACCACATGCACTTTATAATGAATGACCACCACCATATAGTGGTTTGCTAACTATAACGTGTGCCATATAGTGAATGAGTGGATCTTCTGAACACAGAGTTGCTTTTCCTATTCCTTAGAAACGTGCTCTGCTAACCTTATAGGACCTCAGACCCAGACCCAGGTCTATGTAGCTAATGCTGTGTGTGTGGGTTTGGGTTCTGTAGATGAGGTTGTTGGCCCCCTACATCTGCAGATGTGCCAGCGGGCTTGTCGTCTTAGCCCAAATACTCGTTGCCGCCGGCTGATCTGTTTCTGGGTTATGGCAGTCGTCGGTAACCGGCGGATTACACGTGTCCTCTTTTCCCTGCCAAACTGCACCGGCGCGGGAAGCACTGAGGAGCAGCAGGAAAAGATGTTGTTGAACAGCAAAGGGCTGAGTGTACGCGAAGGATGAAGGGTGTGTGTGTTGAGGAGTGTGTGTATGGGGGGTGGGTGGGGGGGGGGGTCATTTCACTATGAATACACGAAGAAAAAAGCCCACAACATTGCACCTAATTCCATTATTTGTACTAAAGCGATTAGGCCTGTTGGCCAATCCTATTGGACGGAGGGTGCGGGTGAAGGCCGGCCCTGCTCGTGGCTGAGGGCGAGTGAGCAGAGGAGCCGGGGGGAGGGGAGGGACAGATGGGTGAACACATGGCACATTCCTCCTCCTCCTCTCCTCCACTCTCTCTCTCTGTTTCTCCAACCTCTCTCTGTCCAATCTCTCTCTCTCTCTCTCTCTTTTGCTGTGTCCCTCCTCCCTCTCTGATGGGCTAATCTTCCTGGGGGAAAGAGAGGATAGCCGAGGGAGGGGGTATAGGAGGGGGGGTGTAGGGTTAGCCTCCTGGGCATGCACCCTTGCATTCTCTCATTCAGACTCACACACACACACACACAAATGCACACACACACTATCCCAGCAGATTTGGATTGCACCACGGGCTGTTGCGCTACGGGCTGTGCTCGTAGGATGGGAATACGTCCGTTGTGTGTGTGAGTGTCGTCGCTCCATGGGGAGTGATGTGAGCGTCGTAACTGCCTGGGGGTCCTGGACAGAAAGCATTTCACCTGCGGAAGACACCTCTTGATACTGACTGGACACCATACCTTTTTGAAAGGAGGACGCAATTTTCTTTTGTCAACTTTTGTCAACTTTTTCTGTCTGTTGAGGAAATGCTCGTCGGCGTCTGCTTGACCTACATGACTTCATCTACAATTATCGGTGATATCGACCCATGTTGGTCATGCTAGAGACTACATTGTGTCGGCACCCGCTAGTCAGGGACTCTCAGGATTAATGCCGGGGTTTTACAGGAGATTCTGAGGGATTGCCATGTCGACGGCCAAGGAAGTTCACCCCAACAGGGTGTACAGCTACTTCCTCAACATGGTGGCCTACCAGGTGAGGAAGAAGTGCTTTAATAGGCTGTCAAATATGTGTTGGCTTTCACAGGTGGGTGGTTGGGAGGTTAATGAAGTGTCAAAGAGTGTAGCTGTCAACAGGTTGGTTGTTGTGGGTGTGAGTTGAAAGTTGAGGACAAGTTAAATCATGAATGCGGGAGTGTTGGCAGTTTAAGGTGTCAACAAATAGTTTGTTATAACAATGTTTTTGAGTTACGCTGTTGTAGAGTTTGAGAATTTTTATTTTGTTCGTTCTGTATCATTTGTGGCATGTAGGGTGTAATGGGAATTCCTACAGACTCCGGTCTCTCTCTCTCTCTCTCTCTCTCTCCCTCCCTCTCTCTCCCAGTCTCTCTCTCTCTCTCTCCCTCCCTCTCTCTCCCAGTCTCTCTTACTCTCATTTTTGTCTCCCTTTCTCCATCTCTTTCAAACTGGCATGGCCATTGTGACAGTGAGAAAAAGAATGGGCTTCGGAGTACTCCACTAATGAGAGGAGTGAAAGGAGTGTGTGGTCTCTCTCTCTCTCTCTCTCTCTCTCTCTCACTCTCTCTCTCTCTCTCTCTCTGCCAGGCATGCATGTCGCCTCTCAATGTTTTTTTATTTTATTTAATAATTCAGGTTAGTTCAGATAATAGTTTTTAGAAACACCGGAAGGCTACAATTCTATACAATTGTATTATGCAAAGTGTGTGTGTGTGTGTGTGTGTGTGTGTGTGTGTGTGTGTGTGTGTGTTCTGTGTCTGTGTGTCAGGGAGGGCGAATAATTGTGAATATGTCCTTTGATAGTCAGAGAGTTGATTAAATATTAAGATCAATCTCAAGATATTTTTGTGCCCAAACAATTTCCTCAATCAACCCACTTGTTAACCTGGATGTCTTTTAGATCCCAATAATTTCTCATTGAGCCGAGACATGCCTCTGTTAGATGTTTCATAAACCTGCATGGTTTAGCATTGGTTCACTGGTGTCACATTAGTGCAAGTGTGGTACAACAGTCAGGGAAAACAAGGCATTCAAGAACTCGGCACCGATGTTACGACACCACAAAGCAAGCCAGTTGCCATGGGGACCCCAACAATGTGGGCCGTTACTTAACAACCTAATCCACGCTGGCTCATTAACCACATGGATAATGCCAGACTACCTGACATGATTGATGAAGTTGTGCACTTCACACATATTTCCGAAGTGTCAGTTTAGTGAATCAGATAGCCATTTTAGGCATAGGTAAGTGTATGAAAACTTACAGTGCCTTAAAGGTTTAAGACTATATGGTTTGATGTTAATTCTAGGGGATGATATGAAGTATCTACCCAAATCTTAAAAAGTCTAGCAGTTCACATTTCATGAAGAAGTTTCAGTGGTCCCAAATGGTTATGTAAGAAGTGGGGAGGCCTCACTTGGCAGTCCAAGTTTGCTTTGTGTGCTTTAAACCAACCAAATCTTTGAATTTGACTTTGCATTTACACAAATCTCCACTTCTTTCCAGGAAGACGCAGCAGTGATGGTTGTAAAATGGTCAGATTGTCCTCACACTGATTGTTTGATTAGACAAAAGTGCCAAATCATGAATGAATCAGCCCATTGTGACCAAGTCGAGGGCGGGAAATATGATGCAACCAGCCATGATCCTCATGCCATGAAACATTCTTTGGGCAAAATATGCCAGATTATGCAAATATGCCATAGCAGACCAAAAAAAAAGGCGGATATTTTGTCTGCAAATTAAGTGTTGGATTAGCTGGACTATATTTAGACTGATATTCATATAGGTATGTGAGAATATCAGTTACACTGTGCTCTGGTGAGGACTGACAAGAATATGGATTGATAATTACCGGTAGAGGTATTTTCCTTAAATGTGCAATGACTCTGTAAGTTAAGCACTTTTCCATCATTTCATCATTTATTTGGTGAGACCTACCATTAGCATTGAGGATGCAGGTTATCAAGACAAGAAACATTGATTTGTTACCTGTTAAAAATATATATCTCTGACCCCAGCTGTGGCTCAACTGGCTGGGGCACCTACACGTATGCTGGCGACCGGGGTTCAATTCCTGCCCTTGGTCCTTTCCAGATCCCACCCCTGATCTTTTTCCCACTCACTTCCTGTCACACTCTACTGTCCTGTCATTGAAGGCAAAAGTAAAAAAAAAAAAAACATATATCGGTAAATGGAATATTGAATATGTACCATGGGAATGTCTATATGAACATGTGGGCAGAGCTGCCGCACACTCACATCTTGTATATCATATATTATTTCAGATCAACGTGTCAGCAAAATGCCTTCATCAATGTTCTTTGCTTGTGAAAACATACAACCACAACCTAACATACTTAATTTTTGGTCTGAGATGATAGCATTGGTCATTTGTTTTGGTGATTGTATCTTTACATTTTCATCCAGCCATAGAATGACATAGGATGACTTATGACTGATACTAAATGACTGAATAATAAATAGGTGCCCTAATTTTGTGTTATCATCATGAGCAGCTTTGTAGTGGTCACTTGGCGAAACATGTCAAACCAGATGTGTTCCTGTTTGTGCATGTGATCCACAGTGACTCCTTAAGTAGTCCCCTGATAGAGCTCACTAGCCCCTGAGACAGTCATCAAATCAAGACCAGTCCAGCTGCTTGTTTTCGGAGTGGCAGCTGTGCATGCTTAGCCTCATACGCTCATGTGGGGAATCATTTCTCATGCCATAACTGATGAACAGATGAATCGCTGGGCTGTCACTGAAGTCCTCTCCCTCCAAAAATCCCAAAACCATACGTTGAGAATGGGGGGGAAGAGAGAGAGCGAGAGAGAGAGGAGAGAGAGAGAGAGAGAGAGAAAGAGAGAGAGAGAGGGGCCTCCACCAGTAATCGGTGGAAATGTCAGTTCATCAGGAGAGTGGCCTTTAGATTTGGCCTGGTCTGTGTCACAGGGTTTATCTTGGGATAAGAGGCCCTTGGCTCACATTCAGCGTCCCAGAATCATCCAGATGCACAGAGGCTTCTAGATTAATCTCTGAGAGACCTGCCTCGCCGATCACCCACTACATTAAAAAAAAAAAACACACACACACACACACACATGATCACACCCACGCTCCAACTCTCCGACTCGTGCTTGCCTGCTGAAAGTGGGTTGGGTCGTCTCCATGCGTGGGCTTCATCAACCCAGTTTACTACACTGGCTCTGTCTCAAAGAGTGCTCTAGACAGATTTAACAGATTTAATTATTGGGAGTTTATTTTTTAAAGGATTAAGACTTAATAGAAAAATAACATCCCCTGAAACTGTTGAGTTCACGTGACTTATTCTCGACACATGCATTTTTATGTGTCGTTACCGTTTTCTGTAATGTACTGTATGCTTGTCATTAACATATTTCTTTTTTGTTTGTTTTGTTTGTTTGTTTGTTTTTGTCTCAGATATGTTGCTGCTGTGGCCCCGCCCCCTGCTCGCTATGTTGCTCCTTCTGTCCGCCTGTAAAGTCGTCCTTCAGCACACGGGTGATGTACACCCTGTTCCACATCATGGCCTGTGCTGTCTCGTGCCTCATGTTGTCACGGACCGTGTCTGAAACCATGAGGGAGAACGTGAGTGGCTTGTATTTTATTTCTTTTTTTCTCCCCCTCTTCGGGGCGTGTGTGCGTGCGGTTGTGACTTTTTAAAACCATTACCTATTTCTTTCCTCGTTCGTGTAAATCCATTGATACATTCAGGAAGAGTGAGCCGGCCTGCGGGCATTAAAGTCACAGTCAATAATTGTTCGCTTAATCCCGTAGCTCTCGGGAGGCACAAGTGCGGACAACAACATTCGCACACACAAAGACGCAAATTCCCCTCCGTGCTCGCACGTACACACACAGGATAAGCCTCGCCGTGTTTACTCCAAATCCCGTCCATTCACTGACTTTTTTTTTCCACCCTAAAGACGTGAGAGTCAACATCAGACAAACATCCAGATGTTGCCTGCTAAGGCCCTTAAGGCCTGGTGTGTGTGTGTGTACACACTCATTTCCAGAGCTACGTCAACTGTGTGTACTGTGAGCAGAGGCTGGTCCCCTCACGGGCCAACTGGATTAGTCCACTTAACTACGTATGGGGTCGGGGCACTTTCACCCGTGAATGGCTCCTCTAAGCTGACCCTTTGTCTTGGGCACGACACATGGTGGATACGTCATCTTAGAGCCACAGTTATGATTGATGGGAATTGATGGAACCAGCATTTGACTTGATATTCCAGTTAAATTTGATCAAATTGTCCAGACATATCTGATTTGTCATTGTTTAAGTGGTGGTGGTGGTGGTGGTAGCATAGTGGTTAAGGAGCTGGGCTGCCATGCAGCATCCCATACAGAGTTGTGGGTTCAGTCCCTGCCCTCCACATTTGTGACCTTGAGCAGGGTACTTAATTTGATAAATGGATAAATGTAAGTTAATATAGCCCCAAACTTAAAGCAACACTAAATAGTTTTTCGTACCTTAAAATAATGTTTCCAAAATCATTTCAGCGGTTCATCAACTCGTAACAGGGTTAACGGCACTTCTGCATTCACTTTGCGGCCCTCTATCGGCTATAACACTTCGCACTATGTAACTTTACCAGATCGGGTAGCATACCTGTAGTATGATGAAATGAGACATAAGAAATTACAAATTTGACTTGCTTCGATGTCGCAATACATCATATGGTCACAAAATCATGCAACATACTCTACATTGTCTGTGGACATTGTTATTTGTTGGATAAACAAATAGTGTGCGTGCGACAGAGGAAACGTGCTATTAGTGTTGCTTTAAGTGTGCATGCATTCTAAATTTGTCTTGGTACAGTTGTCAATCTGTGTGTGTGCAGGTGTGATTTCTGAACTTGAATTTGAATTGCAACTGTGTGTTGACTGACTTCTGTGTGTCTGTGTGTGTGTATCAGGTGCCTTTCTTTAAAATGGTGTGTGACGAGGACCACGGTGGTGGAGACTGTGAGATGCTGGTGGGCTACTCGGCCGTGTACCGGGTGTGTTTCGGCACCGCCTGCTTCCACCTGATGCTGGCCATCTTCCTCATCGACGTCAAGTCCAGCCAGGACTTCCGTGCCCTCATCCACAACGGGTAGGTGGAGTTGGAGTTGCCCCCCCCCCCCCCCCCCCAAGGACTTTATTTAATCTTTATTCCATATTTCATCTGAGCAATTGCTATGTAATTGTTACTGCTTGGGAGCCTTCAGTGCATTTGTATTTAGGTTAAGACTTCTCTATTTATAGAACCTTTTATGAACAGTAATCTTATCTGTAACATATCACCACTGATAACATGGATGTGGTTCATCTTATCAGCTGACCAGGAAAACATTATAAAACATTCTTGTATGAGAGGTTATTTT
Source organism: Sardina pilchardus (assembly GCF_963854185.1). Taxonomy (NCBI): domain Eukaryota; kingdom Metazoa; phylum Chordata; class Actinopteri; order Clupeiformes; family Clupeidae; genus Sardina; species Sardina pilchardus. Next base: position 27,499,558 of record NC_085004.1, on the reverse strand, counting down.
TTGTATCACCATAATTATTAAACAACATACTGGTAAATTGTCATGGTAGGACAATACTTTGACATTTCTGTGTGGCCTGGTGTTTCTTTCCCTTATGGCCATGCCTTCATGGATGACACAGGACAAATTTAGCACACAGTGTTAAAATACTGTTAAAATACTGTAGATGTGTGTGTGATCACACCAGTATGTGTGTGTGTGAGTGTGTGTGCATTATGGATGATTCAGTGGTGAGAGGCAGTAGGATTAAGCTATAAGAGGCTGGAGATGGGTGTAATGGACAGGCCCCTCCTAAGGTTCTTATCTGAGACTGGACACACACACACACACACACACACACACACACACACCATTTGATGTCCTCTGTCCTGCCCTACGTATGTAGGATTGACTCAATTCTCTCTATCTCTCTCTCTCTCTCTCTCTCTCTCTCTCTCTCTCTCTCTCTCCTCTCAGATTCTGGTTTTTGAAGTTCATCATGCTTTTAGGAATGTGTGCTGCTGCCTTCTTTATTCCTACAGAGTCCTTCTTGCATGGTAAAATACACACACAAACACACCCCTAGTCTATAATTTCATTTTACTTGAGGATTTTCATATTAACTGTACAGTTATGTTTTATTCAACAGAATAGTCTAAGAACACAGTAATTGGAGCTATATCATTGGAACCAGTATGATCGTTCCAAGTATTCCAAGCATGTTAGTCAAATAGTTTTATTTAAATGTATATAGATTGTCACTAGATGGCACTGTAGAGTCATAGGCTCTGAGTCTGTGCAATCCTCCATACAGGTTCAGCAAATTTGATTCACCCTCTGTTCCAAAGGTTATGATAGGTTACACATTTTCTAACTGAATACAATTAATGTGCGGGCTCACTTATTAGTTTACTAATAAATAAATAATAAATAAAGTATGTTTTTGTCACACTTCAATGTGTTGCTCTTTTTATCCCTTTTATCCACTATACGTTTTAATCTCTCTTTCTCTCTCTCATCCGCTCATCCGCTCTTCCCCCTCTCTCCTCCTCTCCTCTGTGTTTGCCTCCCTCAGCCTGGCACTATGTAGGTGTGGTGGGAGGGTTTGCCTTCATACTTATCCAGCTCATCCTCATCACAGCATTTGCACACACCTGGAACAAAAACTGGTGAGTCCCTCTTCATCTCTCTCTCTCTCTCTCTCTCTCTCTCTCTCTCTCTCTCTCTCTCTCTCTCTCTCTCTCTCTCTCTCTCTGGCTTCAGATGGGCAACAGATGAGGCAGTTAAGCTCCAGTCCTCTGCATTAATTTACTGCTGACTCTCGTTTTTAAGACTCTTTTTATTTCGCTCCAGTGGTGTGCTTTTGATTTGTTGCAGTGACTTGCAATTGTAAAGTACTCATACAAAAACAAAAGTCCAGAAGGTAGTTAGTTACAGTATGAGGGTAGAAGTCCAGCTGTCTCCCAAATCACAGATTATCCACCCAGTCATCCCCAAAAGCCTACAGGTCACCACACTCCCGGTGCAGAGAGGCAGTGCCAGGGAGAGGTTCTTTGGGAACGTGACCTCTGGGTCGGACTGGTCACATTAGCATGTAATGATGGACTCGGTTCTGCCAGGAGAGATTTTCAGTTGGGCCTGGATGAAATTTAAAGTGCCATGCAGGGTCACAACCTAACAGGAACAATTGATACTGCGTGTGTGTGTGTGTGTGTGTGTGTGTGTGTGTGCATGTGGCGAGTGGGCATGTGTGTTTTAGTTTGGGGGGGGGGGGTACTTTGGTCATGGGTTGTTATGTCTATCCTCTCTGAGATGGGCTAGTGTACTTGAATTTCACCTGATATAAAAACTAGCCCATGGGAAATCTGAAACTCCTAATGGTCCTGTTGTCTTACCTGTTGGCTATTCCTCTTGCTGCTTGCTGCTTGCTGCTTGCTGCTTGCATTAGACCTGAGGAGTAATGCAACATTCATATACAGTATATGTACATATGTATGTATGAGGTCATTGTCTACTCTGAGTATTCTGGCAGAAGTGCACATAGCACATCTATCAAATGGCTCTGCCATGCACCTCAGTCATGTGTGACC
>NC_085004.1:27474989-27489989 GCF_963854185.1 Sardina pilchardus | reverse complement strand
TGCCCTCTCTATATCTGTCTTTCTCTCTGTCTTTCATTTTCTCTGTCCATTTCTCTCTCTCTCTCTCTTTCTCTCCCTCCAGTGGAGTACCAGGGCATGAACATCACTGTATGCTATCCAAGAACAGGCCAAGGCGAGATCCAGAAGGAGGGAAATGCAGTGGCCATCATTGGAGCATTCATCATGTACTGCTGTGTGCTGTTTGCATGGTGGGTTCACCTCAGTTCAACTCAATGACATTCAGTGGCATTTACTTCTCCAGACCTCTTTGCCTCCACACTGAACCATTCTGTATATGTTACAACTGAATCTGACTGAAGGTTTTGGACCTCTGAGATACCCCAAGTGTGTTGGTGTCTGTATAGTTTCCTATAGTTTCTTGTGTGAGGAGGCCTTGTGCACGAAAGAGAAGAATCGACAGGGATGTAGTGAAAACTCTAGTGAGCAGACACAAACACAAGTTCAATAGGATTCTAATGAACCTTGAATACATGTTCCATAATAACAATCTGAAGCATGCTTAAAGATTTAACTATCTGTAAATCGGTTCAAAGCCTTGTTTATGAAGCACTACGCTGCGTTCACTACCAAACACTGGCATAGAGAAGACAGCTATGTGGTTTCACTGACACACTAGAGGTTATGAGTCCTAGTCAAGATAGTAAAACGTTTATATGAGAAATATGCTCTCAGTCAGCTGGTTTCACTCAGAATCTCAGCCTCTGGGGGCACAAGAGCTTTACTAATTAGCACAACCCGTGTTTTACACAAACTGATTTAGAGGACGACAGGAGGACAAGGGAAGGCTGTCGTTTAGGACTGTCAGCAGATTTATAAGCAATTTTAAACTCTGTGTTGTTATGGTGTTTTAAATCCAGAGTGGTTCCAGCAACTTCCATTCAGTAATAAAAGTGGAGGGCCTATGTAACTGAAACCTAGTGATGATGTGTATATGTTCTGCTGTGTTTGTAGTAATGAGGCATCCTACCTGGCCGAGGTGTTTGGCCCCTTCTGGATGATTAAAGTGTACCGCTACGAGTTCCAGGTACGGTGGCCTGCTGGGCCATTTCCTGTTGTTAGGCTAGAGAGCATTAGCTCATTTTATGTGCGCTGTCAACTAGAGGGATTCCTTATTAATGTGTACCCATACAGAATGCAGAACAGTTATGCTGTGTTGTGACAGTTATTTGAATGAATTAATTGCTTTCTTAATTGCTTCCCAAATACAGAAAGCAACCTGCTGCTTCTGCTGTCCTGAGGATGAAGAACGTGAGTTTTGATTATTTGATTGATGGATTTATATTTTCTATTAGCATAAAAGCTTCTAGATATCCCGTTCAGTGCATCTGTGTTGTAAATCATGGGGCCTGAATGACCTTATTCTTTGCTCTTTGTGTGTGTGTGTGTGTGTATATGTGTGTGTCTGTGTGTGTGTGTGTGTGTGTGTGTGTGTGTGTGTGTGTGTGTGTGTGTGTGTGTGTGGTTGTGTATGATTAGCGGAGGAAGAGTTTGTAATGGATGAGGATAACAAAGGCTGCCAGAAGGTGATCCACAACGAGATGCACCGCGTTGCCTACAGCTACTTCTTCTTCCATTTTGTCTTCTTCCTGGCCTCCCTCTACGTCATGATGACCCTCACTAACTGGTTCAGGTCAGACATTCCTCCATAAATATAAATATCAATGTAAATGTAATGATTTAATTGTAGTGAAGTTGTAATGAGGCAATAGTTGTATTGTATTGCATTGTATTATATTATAAAGAATCAGCTTATCCGACTACACTGGAATGTATTCATGGGTTTCATCAGGTCCCTTTCCACAAATCAAGCACCTTGATTATGAATGCAGACTGCATGGTACTTGATTAATACACCTGTGGAAAGGGACCTGATGAAACCCATGAATGGTCATGGTATGTCATTTAAAGTGACCCGCTTACCTCTTCTCTTCTCTGCTCCAGCTATGAGACGGCGGTGCTGGAGACCACCTTCACCCATGGCAGCTGGTCCACCTTCTGGGTGAAGATGTCGTCGTGCTGGGCGTGCGTGATCCTCTACCTCTGGCTCCTGCTGGGGTCGCTGTGCCGCGGCCGCTCGGACCGCAAGCCCCGGCCGCGGCGCTCGCGCATCAAGAGGCGCGCCGCCTCCCACCGCCTCGTCAGCGTGAGCGTGTGACGTCGGCCGGTCGCCGAACAACCGCTCAAAAAAAAACAACACGGGCTCGCCCTGTCAGGAGTGGCTGAGGGCCCTACACTTGAACTTGGTGCGACAAGGACACCTTCCCCCGACTCTGGGACGGTCACCAAACGATACCCGTCTATGACAGGACGGAAAAAAAACAAACGAGCGATCAAAAAGAAAACAAAAAAATTGAAGAACAAACTTTTAAGACATTCTGACCAAGTAGGCTGTGCTATCTCTTTGAGGACATGACAGGACTACGAAACTGGGAATGTGTTTTTAAAGAATTGCCAAAAGGATCAGCTAAAGGCGAGTGGAGAGATTCCTCATTTCTTCAAAGGAGACGCAACTCGAGCGGAGGGCCTGGAGGATTTCTAGTACTAATTACACTTTAGGATTGTTCTAGCACTGGGGTTAGCCGGAGACGTAAGCTGATTAGAACGTTGTGGTATTGAGTCTGATCTTTAGTTGACTTTGCAGCTCAGTTCACCTTTGATAAGGGATTAGCTGGGGCAGGAGCCGTTCTCTATGATCCGTGGCCGGGGACAGACCCCCAAAAGCCAGAGCTGAGGGAACCCGTGGTTTTGAACTTCACCTATTCACCGCGCCAACCCACTCCATCCCACCCCCCCATCACCTTCCATTCTAAACACCTCTCCTCCCAACCCCTCACACCCGCCCCACAGCCACAAGGAATGAAAAAACGGCTTCTGTCCAGATGAGAACCGTAGAGAGGCAGATCCAGATGAGAACCTTAGAGAGGCCATGAATGGAGTGCACAGGTCTGTCATGAGGTGCCACCGGCAGGCAAGCAGGAACAGGGCACAAGCCTTCTTACTCTAAACACCAGCAGTAGAAGTATGTATTCAGACCTTCAAGGATTTTGCCATCTTGTAACTTGAATTTGCAAGTTCATGCAAATTCAAGAATTTCAGACATTTGCAACTTGAAATTTTCTGTCATCATAACGGCATTATTTCCACAAAAAAATATATGTTTGTGGAATTTCTCCATCATTTGAGATTTTTATGCAATCACAATGCACAACTGAGTATTTGGAAAATTTCTTCTGCGCATTAGTTAGCTTTGGCAACAACAATCACAATAAACTCTTGCAAGATCCTTGTGGGACTAATGTAGCAATCTTACTGGCAGAGACCAATGTCATACAATTTAGGGCTGAGTTTGAAGTGTGCAAGACAGGAAGATATGAAGTATATGCCATATAGTTTCTGCGCGGGGCATCAAGGTTCAGTCCACGATTCAGGCAGGTTGTTGATATTTGAGCAGCTCCCCCCACATACACCTTCAGTGTTCCTGAAGTAACAATGCCAGTTGGCTGCAAAAGTGTATGGCTCCATGCTAGCTACCTTGTTTCCCATTAATTTGTAGAGGACTGCATGTGAACACTGGGGGGTTTATGAGAACACAGACAGGCAGCCTGTAGGCTGAGGAGAAGCTTGCTGCATTTAGCAAAAAAAAAAAGTGTTGGGTTAGGATCGTGGACTGCACCGGTCAGTTTTTATTCTGCGTGCTCCTGTTAGAGAACCCTGTTTTAGAACTGAGTAAAATTCTCTGCTTTGAACCCAGTTGGTTCAAAAATTTACCAAAGGGTTCTCTTTGTGTGACAGATGAATTTATTCAGTGTTGCTTTGCTTATGAAGAACATACAAATCATTTCAAACTGCTCAGGTGCATTGGCATAGGCTGACGTTTTAAATTGTCCATTTTTGTTGCTGTTTTGTCTATTATAGTTGGTTGGTTGTAAGGTGGATTTTGCTATTTGATTATTTATATGTATGTATTAACTACATGTTCATTGTAGCACAGTTTATGTCATTGTGATGAAGGATTTACATGTTGTTTTTGTAAATACATTTCTAACAAAATACAAAATGCTTGACTTTTTATGTCCTTTACCAGTGAAGTTAAGAACACCTTCTAATTCTTAGAAGTCATGCATGTAGACTACATTAGATAATACAACTACTTGAGAATAATCAAAGGGTTAGATAATGATACACTGATAACTTTCCTCTTAATCTTAATTTCACAAATCCCTATTGTAGCTACAGTATATACCATTATAAAACTGTCTGTAGTATTTTCAACCACTTTTCAGGTTGCTTTAGTTTACACTAAAAAGACAGGAAATGTATGAGATCAGTATGGCCTATATGAGTCTAACACCAAAACAAAATGTGCTTATGAAAAGCATGAATGGTTAGTTTCAACATATCACATCAAACTTGATCTGAGCTTGTGGTATAATGGGGGAAGTAGTCTTGCATCTGGTTGCATTTTGCCTTATCCCATTGTTTTGAAGTTCATGAGGTGCTGTGTTGACGGTGGTGTGACAGGTCCTGAGAGGATATACTGTAGCCTGGCGTAGCCAGACCTTGAATTTTATCCAGAATTTGAGTCTGGTATCACGCCATTGGGATTTGATTATCAGCGTTTCAACTGATACAGGGAAAACAATGGCTCTGCACGCCATTACAACAGTCTTACTACAACAGACAGGATGGCGAAATCTAAACATCTTGCTTCTCAAGCAACAGCCTTTTTGTTATCAATAAAATCAACTCGAGCGTGCTCAAGCGTGACATGAATGACTAGGCACTGTTGCTCATCCGTCCATCCTCGTAGCCCACCCAAATGATTTGATTGGCCCAAACACCTCTGGCTCAGGCACAGAGATTTTTCAATGGAGCGACTCCAGAACGAATTTCCTGAACTCAGATTATATGGAAAGGGTACATTTGGGCTGGCTTCCAGGCTAGAGAGGATGCAGCCACAGGTATGATCTCCAGAGAAGCTGAGGTTAATGATATTTGTAATGCTCTCACATAGACTGGCCTGCAACGGACAAACCTACTGTATACCCACACAACTCAACTGAGAAAAAAGTACTAGTGACATACAGAGACGTACGAAAGCAGCGTTTCTGCAGGAGCTGTGGTGCAGGAGACTACAGGCTGCATGTGTGCCATGTTTGGATCCGTGTTCACACAGGGACCAGGGCTTGGGTCCAAGTCCAACCCATGGCTATTTCCCGTTCCCACCCATCTCTCTCTGCCACGTGTGTTCTATCACCCTTCACTGTCCTATCTGAATTAATCAAAAAGCCCCAAAATATACTGAAAAGAAGCAGTTTGTTTTTTTAGAAGTGCTGTATTATGTAAGGTGTATCATCAATAATAATAGTATCAACACACATGGACAGTAATGGAAGATAGCAATTAAAATACACAAAAAATACAACTTTCAGTCACCAACAATCAAAAGAGACAATTACTGCTTTCCAGAAGAAATACTGATATGTGCATCAACCAGGAGCAGGGACATACAGTATAAGGGACTTGAGTATTGAAATTGAGTAAAGCTTCACTGGAACTGGAATGGAACTAAATGTACAAAAGCAGTGAGTGGCATAATGATATTAACTCTTTGCTTGTTATGGACCCTGTGAAACATGCACACACACGCACGCACACACACACACACACACACACACACACACACACACACACACACACACACACACACACACACTTTTTGAGGCATTTAGCTAAGCTGGAGCACAATTGATTGCAGCATTCACTGATAGTGGGTCAGAAATCAATATGGCTTTATGGCTATAATTACAGTAGAAGCATATCTGATTTTTGCTGGGTTTGTGGTGTTTCAACACTTCATTCAATAGGACTTAGCAAGAGAGCAAACTTCTTTCTATGTGTCTTGGCTAGCCAGATGCAATCATTTGATATAAAAACTGGATTAGAAGCTTGGCCTTGGAGGTTAGTTGTGTGATTGTGACTATGTCCTCAGAAACCCAATAAAGATACTATACAGGTTTCCAACATTGAGCAATTAAAGATCAAAGCAGTGTTAAAACATGCAACAAGTTGCTGCTGTCACACACATGGGTAAATAGGACAAAAATATTATATATGCCATTACATATGGAGGAATAACTGAACAGAAATAACTTAAAATACCTTATTACACATTAGCAATGGTGTGTTGATAAAACCAAATGTCATAAAAACATAATATCAAAAGAAATATACAAATACACATAATTTCAAAGTATTTCGTTGGCACATAAATAAAGCAGAAAAACACAATGCAAAGATAGTGAGGGAACCAAAGGAACTTTAGCGTTTCCATGGTTCCTTTTTCTCTCCACCCACCCCTCAGTGTGTTCTAATGCACTCAGTCTCCACGGGAACCACACCAGAGACTCACAGAAAACAGAAGACTGAATTGATACCGGAAACAGAAGGATGATGGTGGGTTTTGTTTCTGCAGAACCATACCAGTGAGCTAAAGAGATGCGGACATACAGTATGGTCATGTGACTGTAGATGTCTGAAAGCTCTTGTCCACTGACTGCCCAGAGACAGGTATGGAGTGGACATAAGTATCTGCAATCCATCACCTCATTGTTCACTGTCTTCTCTCTTTGGTATATAAAAGTGAATCCAAACCTTCACCTAAAGTGCTTTGTTTTTTTTTGTTGACTGAATGAATACAAATAAACAATTAGATAATGAACACAGCTTACACTGTCCTTGTCATCTGTTCTGGTAAACTCCATTTCCTGAAGACGTCACCTTTAACAGTCTCCATAGCCATCCCGGTCTCTCTTAACAGTCTCATCACACCATCCGTAAAATGCTCTTCTTTCCAACAGGAGTGCTGCTGTTCCCACATCCATCTTCTCCCTCCTCCATCCGACTGAGGTCAACAACAGAGCCAAGCAGAGCTCCTGTCTCACCTCCCTTCACATCACATACAGCTGTACAGCTGGGGCTGGGGCATGGTTAGCATGGCAAGTACGTGCAACACAGGGAGCGCGGAGACGTTTGACTAAAGACTGTAGAAAAAGTCCACTTTTTCTGTTTGAGGCAATATTCTTCAGAAATGTCTTCAGGGAAAAGCCAGTTATTTTTGCAGTCAGTGAGCTTTCAGATGACAATAGAACAATGAATGTGGCAGCAGATGTAAAAGCTCTGGTGAAAGGGCTGGAGGTTGAAACTCGCAGGACAGAATCAGTCATATCAGTCACATCAGTCACATCAGTCATACCAATCACACTATCATATCAGTCATAATTTTAGTCATATTGTTAGTCATGCTGTTACAGGCAGGATGCAGGGGTAAGTAAATCCACCTGGGACAACAGTTGGATATATATTTGGGAAAATATATCCTTAGCTGGCTGGGAGCTTGTGACCATGACGATTGTATTCACTCTCCATTGTCCATGTCTTCCATGATTTAGGATGAGTCTTTTTTTTAATAGGCACGGCAAAACAAGAGAACGTTGAAGGGAAATTGAGCAAATCCATCTGTCTCTCTTTCTCTCAAGCTCTGTCTGTCGCTCTGTCGCTCTATCCTCTTCTGTGGTGGCGGTGCGATGGGGGCTGCTGGGGCTGCTGGTGCAGCGGCCCCCGGTTGGAGCACAGCTCCTCCAGGGGCTTGAGCAGGCTGTGCTCGCGCGGCCGGAAGGGCTGGACGTAGCTGTCCTCCTCCAGCAGGATGCGGTCCAGCGTGCGCTCGTAGTTGATGTGGCGGCGCACCATCAGCACGTACTGGCGGCCCTCCTCCAGCGCCGGGCAGTCGCACACGTTGGGCACCCACAGGAACTCGCGGTGCTCCAGCCGGTACCGGTTGCGGTAGGTGTGGATCACCTGGACGTCGTAACGCGTCTCCTCGCCACGGTAGTTCTTCTCTAGGATCTGGGCACGGAACACTGAAGCACAGACCACAGACACTGGTGTAAATAATGAGTGAAACGGCCAATGCCCACTGGCAGCGACATTCACGTACAAATTTGATGCTCAAGAGATAGAACACTTTTCTAGACTTCTAGAACATCAGACGCCACCAGTGGGCTTTGCTCCATTAAAAATAGTTCTAAGTTCTAAAGTTCTAAACTTTGGCGCCACTTCACACATGTCAGACACCATGAGTTGGCATTTGCCATAAGTCTGCCATAGTGAGTTGATAAATACAATAAACATATCATAACATATCATGACTGTATAGAATAGAGTATGCTATGATTTTTTCTAATTGTAATGTTTTACTGATGGTTTTATACTGTATTGACTATTTCAGTAAAAGATTAATGACGGACTCACCAAAGTCTTTCTCGCAGTACTGCCTCTGCCTCTCGGATCGACCCCGTACTCGTCTACACTTCCCACAACGCCCTGCAGGTGGATTCAACACTTTATGATACAATAACGCCTTTACAGCACCATATGCTTCTTGAATTATGTTATGTTATGTATAACAGAGTTACCAATATAAAAATGTCAAACTTACAACATTACAACTCACAAGCATGCAAGAATATAGCAATATAAATTAACAAGCTAACATAATGTATATCGTATGTGAACAGCCCGAAAGTAACAAGAGATCTGATGAAATCTGATGTGTTGATTTAGCCTACATATCTGTGATATACAGCGGCGTGTTACAGCATGACTATAGGAAGACAATAATGTAAAGGTCAATTTTAATGTCTCCTTCTCTCTGACAGGTTGTGGTTTATGTATGATTTGAAAGTCGCTGCTATTAACCTGTCAGCACTGTCCTTCCTGACACAAGCTACCAGCATCATAATTCAACCTAGAAGCCATGGCTGATGTGTGTCTGTTCATGTGTGTGTGCATATGTGACAATCTGTATGTGTGTGTGTGTGTGTGAGAGAGAGAGAATGTGAGTATGTGTGAGCAATGCATCAGTGTGTGTGTGTGTGTGTGTGTGTGTGTGTGTGTATTACCTCGCCGTGGTCCCTCAGGCAGGTGATTGTGATGCGGTTCGTACTGATGAGGTTGATGAGGAACATGACGGCGAGGAGGCGGAGGAGGATGATAAGGCTGATGCTGCAGGTAAGGGTTCACCTCTCTACCCCCCACTGGTGCTACAACGCACACACACACACACACACACACACACACACACACACACACACACACACACACACACACACACACACACACACACACACACACACACACACACACACACACACAAGAATGTGAGAAAGGTGGATTTTAGCAAAAAGACAAATCCTTAAGATTTGTTAAGGAAGCTTTTATAAGCAAAACTAATTTGAGACAATGTTTTGCACCTACCAACCAAATGGGCTTTGATGGACCTTTATGTCAACAGACATTTTCACATATTACTGCACTGCCCTATGGTTCTTTACTTAAAAAAAAACCCTTTATCATCACAAGTGGTAGTATTCAATAGTTGGGGTAGGCCAAGTGTGTGGTATACTTGCTGCTGGCCCTTGTATCTGTCTGACAGCCGCTAATGGCCAAGGCCACTGACCTCATATGTCGGCCAAGGAACATGAAAAAAAGGGATAAGAATGAGCTTCCCCCACTGAGTCGGCTGATGTACTGCCAACACGCCCTCCAACACACCTCACGTAATCAGCTACAGACAAATGATTAAGAGCAGCTTTGATGCCCCCAGGGAAGAAAGGCAGATAACATCCTATAACATGAAACAGATGAAAGACGCTTGGCCCAGCCTATGGGTTACTGTAAGACAATGTTATCAGCTGCCGGTGGTACATGTGTATGAATGGGAGAAAATATATAGCAAGCCAAAGGGTGTGAAAGGTAACTCGACATTTACTTGACCTCACTTGATGTCAGTAAAACACATGTTCAACTATGACTGATGAGGTGGTTCAAACAGGGAAGATTGCCTCTACCTCTTGATATACTGTAGAGCTAAATATATCTGCCTGTTTGTATGTGTGCCGTATATTGCTAATACTGTCCAGTGCTGTACACATGTGCAGGTTTGTGTGTATGTGTCTGTGGATCTGTAGGTGCATTCCTGTGTATGTGTGTGTGTGTGTGTGTGTGTGTGTGTGTGTGTGTGTGTGTGTGTGTGTGTGTGTGTGTGTGTGTGTGTGTGTGTGCGTGTGCGTGTGGGTGTGGGTGTGTGCGCACATGCATGTGCAGGTGCTGAACATTTCATCACATTGTCTGTCATTGCAGTTACCCAAGGTCAGGCAGTGACAAACAATCTCACTCTGGAGAGTCTTACCCCAGTACGGCCGCGTGACTAAGGGAGGTCTGGTGGTGGTGGTGGTGGTAGTGGTGGTAGTGGTGGTGGTGGTGCTGGGAGTTGGAGGAACCCAAGGTGGAAAGCCAGCATGGTGGGGCAGCCGCAGAGGACTGCGTCTCCCATGATGCAGTGCGAACTGGTCAGGTGGAAGCCAGTACTCATACTCAATCCCGGTGTTCTTATCCGTGGATAAGACCTGTATAGATGTGAGGCACAACGACCAAATCACCACTGACCCAATCACTGAGTAATATAGCTACCAACATCATTTGATTATTTCTTAAAACAATCTGTATGAGATATGAGACTGGAATTGGCTTATCTAGAAGTGGCCAGGTAGAAATAGCAGAGAGAGAGAGAGAGAGAGATAGTGTTGACATGTCCTCATCCTTGAGATGTTTGAGGGGTGGTTACCATAATGTGCAGGTCCTCCTTTGTGGGCCCTGGCACTTCAAAGCTTTCCCAAGTGTCGGCGGAGCGCCGATAGACCAGTTTGGTGCCGGCCACGTTGTACTCCCCTGGTGTGCTGATCTTCCAGTTACCGTTGATGACAAACTGCGAGCGGCCATTTTGGAGGGCTGAGGAGTACATGAGAGCATTTCATCAACTCATTCTGTCACTGAAGTATGCATGTTCCTTTATTTGCTTTTGTGTAAATTGCCATTTGATAGACTAATTTAAAAAACGATCAGAAGAGATTTATAAGGAAAAGCGGGCATGAGTTTGTGTGCCTGAAGGTCTGTGAATGCCATTTGTGTTTAATGAACTGTGTGCATACAGCTTTGCAACTCACAATACAAGTCAAACAAAAACTACCACATACAGAGAGGCATTTCTATAGCATGATCAGTGTTTAAAACTCACGGTAGGTATGTCATCTAAATCCGAGACAAACATCGGCATTGCGTCTCTGTGTCTATGTAACTTATCATTCATTCATCCTTTCAGTTAAGTAACTTAACCGAATTGACAGGTGGGATTTGGATCAGAATGCACAGGGCCACATATATCACAGAGCGCCCTGACAAGAGCTATACCTGCCACATTGTTCCCCACAATGATGGAAATTTTCCATCAGTCAGCATTTGAGTAAATAAGTCTTTTCCCTCGTGGGCGTTCTGCTCTCTCCATCTCCATGCTCCCATGTTTTGTTTTGTTTTGTTTTGTTTTGTTGTTTTTAATTCCATCTGAGCTGAATTTTTTTTCAGTGCAGAAATGTTGGGTTTTTTGGAGGAGGAGGGGGGGGGGGGTCATTTGAAATATTTTGAAAATAACATGACCTTGGGGAGGATGCTCTGCCCAAGTTATCAGCGTACACAGTGTCTCTACCTCATGTGCATTACCGACGTACACACACATTTTAACACACATGCACACACACCATGCCTTCTGCATTCACACACTCACACAGAGAAAACTTTTCACACATTTGTACTCACAAATGCTCCCACTACTACTGATAGACACATGCACACATATACACACAAACACTCACTCAGTGAGAAAGTGTGTGTGTGTGTGAGTGAGAGACAAAGAGAAAGAGAGGGAGGGAGGGAGGGAGTAAGCTCTCTGAATGTTTCATATGAGGACAAGGTGATAAAATAACACTCGAAATCAGCAAACATTTGACCAGGTTATTTTCTGATTGATAGAATGTCAACTATGATGCAATCTGATCTATGGAACAACATTCTCTCTCTCTCTCTCTCCCTCTCTCTCAAAGGTGAACCCAGAACAAAGTAATTATTCAGGACAAATGAATCTCGAGCACAGTCCCTCCACTACTTCTGCTGTGAAGCATATTTCCCATGTTGAGCGTGTCCATTTCCCCTTGTTTGGACCTGCTGAATAATTCAGCAGAAAGCGGAACCCTGACAGGTGTTTGGTTCCCAGGGCTGGCAAAGGAGAACTGTGGGTGCTGTTACCCAGATAGTTCCTGCTGTTGTCCGTCACCCTGATGTGTGTGGCGCCAGCTGGGATCATGGTGACCTCATTGTACCCAAACGGCCCCCCATCTGGAAGGAGAGAGAGAGAGAGAGAGAGAGTATGAGAATGAAAGACATTTCTATGCAGCAGCAATCCCTATACACCACTGCTGTTTCAACAACTGTTTCTCTTTATGCTCTTATGCTAAAACGTTATTCAAGTGAAATAGGGGCTGTTCTAAAAAGAGCTCTTTAAAGCTCTTTAAAGCTCTACTGTCTGATCAGTCTGACGACTTAATCCAGCAGACTGGTACCATTACATCCCTACACGCTACAGTCTTACTGACTCAACAAGTGATCAAACCATGGCATGTTCATGATTTGATTATACTGTTGATTTAGAAAGTGCTAGAAGATACAGTCCTTAGTCATGATGAAATCTTGTTTTGAACTCAACAACCAGTCAAATACACTCTTCCCACACTCTTAAAACAAATTGGTTGAATATAACACAACTTGTGTCGTCCAGATGGGGACAACACAGTTTGTGCTGTTTCTAACACATTGCTTTTGTTATTAGTTTTAAGAATGCACACAGTATGTGTTAAAATAACACAACTTGTGTTGTTTTTAACACATCTCCATGTCCAAATAGGGACAACACAGTTAGTGTTGTTTCTAGCACATTTGGTTTTAAGAGTGTAGACTATGTGCTGTCGAAGAAGAGTTGGATACCCTCGTATTGTCAATTGGCTGGAATTGTGTTTAGGTACTTTGTTTGTTTCCCAGTAGCAAACACGCTGGATGGACAGGTATAGGAACATAAGAATTTCACTGGATTTAATATAAAGTGAGATGGATAAGTCCTTGTGATTAAGGACTACACCTTTAAAGCGACTGGTGTAGTACAGCGCCACTGCCTTGACCTCTCCCTGTCCCCTTGTAGTGTGTGTGTGTGTGGGCTGCTGCAAGCCACAGTGAATCTTTGAGAAAGCTCCAAGGCTCCTCACACACCCAAACAAAGGCTGCATTATCTGCCTGTTTTGCTCCTGTCTAAATCAGGTCTGTTTTCCTCCCGTGTAGCCCCCACATGTGAAGCCTCTTACGGAGAGAGACAGAGAGAGAGAGAACACCTCTCAACAGATAGCCAGAGGCCACATCCACTAACACGCAAAGGTGCCTCTCTAGTTATTACTCCCTCCTTACCTCTGTCATTTTCTCTCTCTCTCTTTCTCTCTCCCTCTCTTTTACACAATATCCCCACCTCTCTCTCTCTCCTCTCTTTCATTCTATTTTCCGATCTCCACCTTTTTCCAGCCTCTCTCCTCCTCTCCATCTCCCTCCAAGTGAACCTCCGTGCGCCTCATAGATAGTTACTGTTGCCCGGAACACACTCCGGCTCTCCGTCACTGTCCTGTGGGCACCATTTAAGTGCGATTCATTCCGGCAAATTCCATGGCGCAGGGCCACAGCACCATGCCGATTCGGAGGGTCTGAGTGACGCCATATGAAGACAGTGAGAGAGAGAGAGTGTATGTATGTGTGTGTGTGTGTGTGTGTCTGTGTGTGTGTGTGTGTGTGTGTGTGTGTGTGTGTGTGTAAGCTCCCAAAGAAGATTAGAGCACTGACCTCTCCTTCACACCCGTCTCTGCTGCTCTGAGGGATGTTTGCCCTTAATAGAGGCACTGTCTGTCTCTCTCTCTCTCTCATTCCCCCCTCTCTTTCTCCCCCCTTCCTCCCTCTCTTTCTTTTTCTCTCCATCTTGGAGTGAAGCCAGGAACATGACAGAGGAATGACGGGACATATCCCACTGTTCCATTTTTTCCTTACATGAGACGGTGTAAAGACTCTTCATGAATAAACCTCCCTCCTCTATAGTATCAACCCTCCTCACTTAGTGTAACTCAATACTCAAAACAGTCTTTTCAGACCTGAGGGAAATACTCTGTGCGATGACTGTGCCTGTGCTGCATGTTTAAGTATGTTTTCTTGTGTATGTATGTATCTTGGCTATGTGTTGGCTTGTGTATGTGTAGGCTACATACAGTATGTGTGTGTGTGTGTGTGTGTGTGTGTGTGTCTAAAGTATGTGTCTATGTGTGTGTTGTGTTTTCAGCCCAGGTCTGCAGTTTTCATGTGTGCACACCTTGTCCGTTGTTCTGGTAGATATTGCGGTGATGGAGACAGGTGCTATTATGACCTCCGCACACCATGCAAGCATCCTCCTCCCGCTTGGAGCCCAGGATCAGGTCACAGCCAGGCTCCTGTTTAACATAAACACACACACACACACACACACACACAAAACCATGTCACGCACAGTGATATATATGTAGGGTCACAGAGGTGCATGCACAAGTAGACAAGCAGTACTGACAAACAAGGCCAGAGACACGTGCGTGTAAAGTGTGTGTGTGTGTGTGTGTGTGTGTGTGTGTGTGTGTGTGTGTGTGTGTGTGTGTGTGTGTGTGTGTGTGTGTGTGTGAGAGTCTGTGTGTGTGTGTGTGTGTGTGTGTTGTGTTTTCAGCCCAGGTCTGCAGTTTTCACCGGAGCCCTCGTCCTCATTAGTGGGTGACCCTGCAGGTTTTTTCCACAGCATAAAAGGAGCAGATAACCCCTTCTCCTCCCACCTTCACTCCTCTGGGCTGGTCTGGGACCAGTTCAGTTCACACTGACACACATCTCAGTTCTTCACCACCCACATTCTAAGGTCTTTGACAACAGATGTTTTGCCCTGATTGATTGCATTCTAATGCCAGTTTAGGTTCATGTCACACGATT
>NC_085004.1:27467489-27469989 GCF_963854185.1 Sardina pilchardus | reverse complement strand
CTAACCCTTACACACACACACACACACACACACACACACACACACACACACACACACACACACTCCCGGTGTGCCCTTCACTGACTCCTCAGCCCCACTTCATTATCTCACCATTACCTGCCTGTGGGGTAGAACCCCTTCGGTGCGGAGGACCACGGCTCGCGGGACTTCCAGCGGCTCTAGCTGCGTGCCTGCGTGTCTCGGGGGTCCGGCACCGCTGACCCAGAGAGACTCCGAGCTGTGACTGAGGTGGACGGTGCCTACAGCAATTACTCACCGGAGGGACACCTGTTCGCACGCAATCTATGGGCCTGGGCCACCGCTCAGGCCTTTCAATTGGTTTGTTTTCACTCAAGAACTTATATGAAGTTAGTGGTAAAGTGAAAAAAATGCTTTTTTTTTTTAATGTATTATGTTTTTAAAAATATATTGTGTGATGATACTACACAACTGCTATACGACTCTTAAAAGTGGCTGTAAATGGTTGTACAATGACACGACAGTAAGGGCCAGTGCAACTACATCGCTTCCATCTACAACTAAACACTGATGCCCCGTTCACTCCTTCGATCCAGACACGACGACCCTGACCTTTCTGTCACACCGTGGCGGCTTAACCGCCAATCTCTCTCCCCATCCAAAAGGCCCACCTCTCACCCCAGCCAAATTGCCCATCTCGAGCTGCAGCCAGAAGGCCAATCTCCCATCCTGGCCGAGGGGGCCGATCGGTGCCTGGGGCCAAAGTGCCAATCTGGGGGCGGCGGCGAGAGTGACCCGCTGCTTGATCTGTGATCCTGTCGGACGGCTGAGAGTTCCACTAGATTCCATTACGATGTGTCTCCCGGCAGCGCGGCCTCTTTGTTCCCAGTTCAAACAAACGAGCTGCTGATGGAGGGAATACTGATGGAGAGGCCTCTCATCGACAGACTCCATCTGAGAGAGCAGGGTCACTGCATAATCTCCCCCTTCCTAAAATATATACACACACACACACACACACACACACTCTTCTCACTCTCCTTCTCTCTCAACTCCCCATCCCCCATGCACACTTTTCCCCTCTCTCTCTCTCTCTCTCTCTCTCTCTCTCTCTCTCTCTCTCTCTCTCTCTCTCTCTCTCTCTCTCTCTCTCTCTCTCTCTCTCTCTCTCTCTCTCACAGAGACACACACAGGCTGACATATGTACATGTTGTCAAAAACACAACACAGACAGAGAGAGAGAGAGATAGATAGAGAGAGAGAGTGGAGCCCCCTCTCTCCTCTTTCCCTAATTTGTCAGTCAGTCCTAGCAAACAACATTAGTTTAGTACCTCAAATCCTGAAACTGCACATTGTTTTCATCATTCAACAGAACAATAGCCCTTTAACAGTGCAGTGTGCTGTAGAACCCCACAGGGGTAATACACATTGGAGGACCGTATTAAAATGATTTAATGGAAAACAAACAGAGAAACTTTCCAAAAGTGTCCACCTCCAGGTGTAGTATTGGACTGGCAACATTCCCACTTAAACCTCCACAGGCAGCACAAGTCCCAAGTTCTACTGTAGATCAACTCTTTCCGCACAGACTAAACTGCACGCACACACACACACACACACACACACACACACACACACACACACACACACACACACACACACACACGCACTCTCTCTCTCTCTCACACACACACACACACACACACACACACACACACACACACCACCATGCAGTGGCGTAGTAACACAGTGTGCCTGGTAAGCCATTCAGAGCCAGATGCCGTGTGTTGTTGTCTTCTCGTCAAGGCCGGTTTTAAAAACGCCATTCCAACCTCTTAGACTCGAGGCATTCTCTGCGTTCCTGAACTGACACAGGGCCATGAATCAACATCCACGTACAGCAAACAGATTTACAGGAGATCATAAATACTGCATACTAATAAAACGTTACTGGATGTTATCTCTTTCAGAGGACTTTGGTAAGTGTCTTGTCAGTATAAAATGGGGCAATCAAAGGCGCAGCCCTGTCTATCAGGTCTGCCATCCAGCAATGTATATGAGGTCTACCCTGTGAGTAGGCTTGTCAGGGTTAGAGTTGAACTGTAATGTTTGTCTAAACTGACATTCCAGTCCAGACCATGTGACACAGCAGATACATACACTACCACTGGGACAGTGAGACATACACTACACTCAACACTACCACTGAGAGAGTGAGACACACTTAACACTACACTCAACACTACCAGCGAGAGAGTGAGACACACTCAACACTACCACTGAGAGAGTGAGACACACTTAACACTACACTCAATACTAGTACTGAGAGAGTGAGACATACACTACACTCAACACCAGCATTGAGAGAGTGAGACATACGCTACACTCAACACTACCACTGAGAGAGTGAGACACACACTACACTCAACACTACTACTGAGAGAGTGAGACACACTCAACACTACACTACCACTGAGAGAGTGAGACTCACACTACACTCAACACTATTAACCACTGAGAG
>NC_085004.1:27422489-27462489 GCF_963854185.1 Sardina pilchardus | reverse complement strand
TCAGATGGGCTGCCAGAAAGCCTGGGGCCTCAGTGGGCATTCCTGTCAGGTCACTCTGCCTCGACTCTCGCTTAAGATTCATGCGGCCCGATGAGAGATTGAGCGGACAACGGCCCAACAGAGCCACCACTGTGTTAAGTCATTAGCATAGGGACTGAAGCACAGGTGAAATTACAAGACGCCCTCTCGCTTTGATCAACAACCCGAGCGCAAGCACCACAGAGCCCCACGGCTCCACAACAGACAAGCGCAATAAACCTCCCTCTGGATGACATGCTTGTCTGCCTGCTTCCAATCGCATCCCCTCACCTCCACAACCACTCCACCCAAAAAACACACCGGCGTCCCAGTCCCAAGTGTCCAAGTGAATGTCTCGGAAATGTCTCGTCAGACAAACCGGCTCTATTTCTCCAAGAGCACACGAGCGGTGGTGGGAGCTGGTTCGCTCCCTCTCGACGGGGCACACAAAGGTGAGCAGGTGAGCGCTCGGCCTTCGACCTCCTGACCCCTCCCTCGCTGCATGCCAGTCATGACCGCCGGTCTGGACAGACATGCCCCTAAGGGGTCAGAGGTCAAAGTACTCAGCGTCAGTCTCTGAGGCGCATGGCGGAGCGTGGACGAAGCAAACTTTATGACTCATGTCCAGCCTTCAACACTCCCCTCCAACACACACATCCCCACACAGGCACACACACGTCTTAGCACGTGTTTTGAGGAACATCACTAAACAGGCTCAGCAGTGTTTTGTTGATGGAGCTGACATCACAATGGAGAGATGGACTAGAGGAGAGCAGGAGGGGTTGAAGAAGAGAAGAGAGGAGAGGAGAGAGAGGGAGAGGAGAGGGAAGTAGAATAGAGGAGAGAGGGAGAAGAGGGGAGAGCAGAGGAGAAGGGAGGAGAGAGAGAGAAGAGGGGAGAGAGGAGGAGAGAAGAGGAGAAGAGAGGGAAGAGGGGATGGGAAAGGAGAGGAGAGAGAGGGAGAAGAGAGAGAAGAGAGAGAAGAGGGGAGAGGGGAGGAGAGGATGTGATGCTGGTCAGAGATGTGACCTCAGACATAAAGAGCTGCTAATTAAAAACAATTCCAACTGAACAAAAACAATTCCAGCCTGACTGACTGACTTGCATGTTGGTTCCTCCACTGATGGTTGGTTCGCCACACAGGGCAGAAACCACAGAACATGTACTCTGAAACATGACATGAATTCACAGACTGTCAGGGGAGTGAGTGCTGACACATTCTCATGAAATATAATTGCCACAAGTTGTTGTAAACAAACTTCAAAGTATTCACTGGACACACAACCACTCAATGACAGCAAGCTGGGTGGGCCACTGTGACGAGACTCTTAATTAAGACAATGGACGACGGTTTGTGCTTGTGGTAGACATTCAACAGACATACAACCATTGGCTTCCATCTGATAATTTACTGCTGGTTTTGTTTTAAGTGACATATGGAATTGTGCATTGTTGATCTAAAAAGCCTTAAGCGGACTCAGATCAATTTACTTCAGCGCACAATCCCGCCTGAGCCACTTAAAGTAATGGGGAGGTTCTCAGACCATGGAAAATAATCTGGTAAACCTCAACCAGATTTTCAAGGATCCCCTCTGGGAGCCAAGAGCAAGTGGACTTGGACCACAAAAATGGAGACATGTGTTTTGCTAAGGCATCCTCTCCCTTCAGAGATTACACAAGAGATGTGTTTTCTTCTCCAGGTCCGAGCCAGAGGCAACCCAGCCCTCGTCCACTTTTAAACCGAGGGCTGGACCCAGCCAACGGCGGGGCACATTAGGGGATGGTTGCCTGGCCCTTATTATGGTATTGATTACCTTTCATGTGATCACAAGCCGAGCATCATGCCTGGAGGATGGGATTCCAGAGATGACTGTGATTGGGTTTGATACAGTGGTTCGGCTCTGAGCTCAACCTGAATGACCTCACTTGGAGATCACTGGTTTAATCTGAAATAATGCTTACAGCATTAAGGAATGGCACCCATTCAAGTCTAGATCCCTTGAACAAATGAATGTAAAGTGGAAGCATTCCAAAGAGAGATAATCATTTCAGCCATTCAAGCTGGCACTAGGACATGATGGTGGATTCAAATGATGTCACCACAGACCACAGTTCAACATTCCAGTCAAGTCTGGAGGTGTAAAACAAACAGCGAAAAAACTGTGACAAAATGAGGAGCTCTGACGCCAACCACCCTGAAAAAACTCAAAACAGCAGCACCACAAGATCCAATTAACTCGTCGTAAATTTTCGTCACTATAGAGACAGGTCTTTCTGCATCTGGTTTGATCCTGAGGTGCCGGTGCGACTAAGTGAAATCATGGGATAAATATGAGGCTGTGTATAAATAGCAAGACATCTGACACTATCGAAGAGGGACCGGGAGGACCAACACAATGCATCCAGCTGTCACAAGCTGTGCGAAAAACAGCTCGCAAAACAGTTTACCAGTAAGTGAATCATTGGCGAATAGCAGGTTTGAAGTCTGAAACGCTGTAGCCTTAGAATGTAGCATGCACTTTAACAGGACATGCTTTGAGAATATGACCGGTGACACGCACAGGATTTCACAACTTCTGTGAAACATCTGTTTCTTCTGGACACTTGCCATCCATCGCCGGTCCTCAGTATAAACAAACAGTGCAGTGGTCACCAATTAAACACGTCACACTAATTGAATTAACAACGTCCTCTATATAAAAACATGGCTTTGGTAGAGATAGCAACATTTAGAAAGAGCTAAATGATTTCAATGATTAAGTTAATCAATGTTATGTTGCATGGGAAGCATATCAATATTTGCGCTCCAGCTTACCTGTTAAAATGCGATGACATGTTTCTTCATAAGATATTATACGATATCTCCTTGCAAAAGTAGTTCCAAGAGAGTTTGCATCATCTGGCACGGTAGACCTCACAGACGGTTAGATCGCACAGGGCAATTTGAAAGTTGGCACATTTTGGGTCAAATATTTCCATGCCTGTGATATGACACGTAGTTCCACGAGGAATTCAGTCAGAAACGTATTTTAGATAGACTTCTCTGAAATGAGAGGTTCTAGAAAACATCCATCATGAACGTTAGTCTTCTTTAAATCCCCGTAGAAAACATTGGCACAGTTTTCTACCTAAGGTATGACAGAGCTAAGTCCATTTCTCCACAGTACGTCAGTTGTCATCTACTGCAGTTGTGGAGCATAAATCAAGACTCTTCCAGTTCACACAGCGTTCAGGTGTTCTGGCAACGGGTAACCTACAGACAACAACAAAACACAGTCAAGCAGCTATTTCCCATTTCTAATTGAGAGTTTCACGAATACACTCACTCTATTGCTTACAAGGAGGGAAGGTGCGTCTCTGTTAGACGTTGCTGTCACAGAGGATTTCAGTTCTATGGAGGATCACTTCTGAGCCTGTTCCACGGTGCTATGACCTGGAACGAGGTGACAAAAATGATAAGGCTTTTAATAATCTATTAGTTTACCATGCACATCGAATAATAACTCTTTAGGGTAAATATCGAAACTTACCAATCTCTCTTCACACACGTGCACATAAAAAAAAAAACGTATGAAGATCTTTGTTATAGAAAAATCATAACAACGTGCATATTCTAAATTGTTGGTAGCCTAGAATACCGTTTTTAAAAAGTCAAAGAGAAAACCAAAAGGGAGCGACAAGTTCAAGATGACTTGGTAGTAAATTGCAATAATCACTGGCCACCTATGTTCTACTTCAGTGTCGCGCAGATTGCCATTTCTTTTCAACACATCCACTGTATCTCCCAGAAACTACAGATGTTTTCCGTGAGGAGCGCGTGTTTGAGTCTGTACACCTGAAGTTCGCCCCCAGTGCGCCCGCATTCCAATGGCAATCCCGTAAACACGCCCCTCTACACGCACTATCGGCCAATCCACGGAGATAATGCTCCGCGGTGCCTCTGTAAACTGGGGACCAGCAAGCCAACGTCAATGATACGGAGATGGAATGCCTGTCAGAAATCGCTAGGGGATTAACAGCTAAGGACCTCAGGAACAATGCGAGCTGACTAACTTTCGAGGCGTGTTACTGACTCATATTTAGCTGCATCGCAAACATGGCAGAACTTCAATGAGCTGAAGTCTGACTGGAAAAATTGTATGAAGCAGCAGAGTGATTTGATTACCCGTAAGTTTTATCTTTATCTCTGATGCAGTTCTATTTGTCATAACATCCCAAATGGGATAGAAGAGCAGAACATGAGAACTGACACACTGAAAATGCGCAGCATGTTTGACCAAGAGAGAGGCGTGTTTCAGCACCGTTCCTCCTATCACCTTATTATTTGACATTGGTCACATAAACACGAAGGAGTGTCCATGAGTGGTTGAGGTAGCAAAAAAGCTTTAGGTTAGGCTATAGCAATGTCGATACTGAAAAACAGAAAAAAAAAAAAACATAAAAACAAAGCGGAATATTAAAAGTAGAAGAAAGACTGAAAGTTAAAGATGGCCAGCAATCTGTGCAAAGGTCTAAAGGTACGTAGTCATCACCACGTGTGAGAATGGTAATCTTCAGAGGCATTTCCCTCCTTTTATTGCATCAATTAATTTTATTACTGTATGCATGATGTCATTTTTGCCTGGAAAGCGCTAGAGGAGGTGTAGACTGAGAGACTGAGAGGCTAACCTTGCCACACAAAGGTAGAACAGCAAAATGCAGGTTGCAAAAAGGCAGGCTGCAGGGCAATTGTTCAGGATAAAGTGCAATGGAATGTAAATGGTATACATCCCTTGCAGTAATGTGCAGCTACACTAGGAGGGTGCTTTGAACATCTGTAAGTGTTGTGTCAACACATAGATTAGTGTACTTTTGAGAGAGAGAGAGAGAGAGAGAGAGAGAGACAAAGAGAGAGAGAGAGAGAGAGAGAGAGAGAGAGAGAGAGAGAGAGAGAGAGAGAGCACAGTGGACCGAAGGGAGGGAAGGGAATTTTGACAGGGAGAAACAGAAACTCGGGTGAAATCACTTCCACTGTAAGTGCCCTGTTATTGTACTAAACTGTAATCAAGCTACAAAAATAGCCGTATACTGCACCTGCCGTACCCGGTGTGCATCCACCGCCTCGCAGAAGATGAGGGGGGGGGAGTTGGGGAGAGATAGCCTCCTCACACCAACACGGTCTACCTGTACAGGCGTCTCCACTCAGGACCCATAAGGGCTAGTCTCTAAGTACCCTTTTTTTTTAAAGGACACTCCCTATTATTTGGGCCTTTCATCTTTTTCAGCAGTTTGCTGTTTGTTTGAATATCTGTCCACTATCGTGGATGCTGCACACGAAAGGGTTAAGTCTCTTTAGACAACTTTGTCTCTGTGGCTTCATCACCACACATCCTCATACCAACCAGGTTTAGACAAGCTGTGTCTCTCGACTTCATATCCACCATCAATACTACAGTCAGCCAAACTGCGTTCGTGCTCTTGGCCAACGCTATGCTGAGGGAAAAATACAAAGAAGTGGAGCTGGCACACACAACCACAAGGAGAAACATACTATATACACATACATAATGATCTAGTGTGCCTTCACCAGAAAGCCAAACATGAACGTTATCTCTCCAGAGAAAGACAAACATATTATCATTATGCTGAAATGTTAAAGTGGAGGAAATCTGAAAAACGTGTGATTTGATGTCATCTTTGACATCAGTACATATTTCACTGGTGGTTTCACATGGCATGAGTGTTTGATTAACATCAAAGACTACACTGCACTGCTAAAGGACATGACTGGACAGCACAAGGGATTTGTTCATAACGCTCAGATTGTTTCAGATTTGGGCTTTGATGGGAAGTTATAAATAAAAGCCCTTGGGTGGGGCAAATGAATAACCATGTCACCCTGTTAACGACTGTGGGCACTGTAGTTATCAACACAGTAGGGGGGAGGTACTTATTGGTGGTCGGCTACTTAATTATTGTTTTTGGTCATTTTTTTCATTAGTGCCCCTATTATAATGTGAATTAAAGTACCAGTCTCAACATATACACCCTATATTTTGCATTACTGTGTAAATTGTTATTAAAAACAAAGCAAGATTATTAAAGCACTGAATGTCTTGGGTTATATGTTTCAGCAACTTCCCCTTATTGTTTTGGTAGATTTAACACATATATACACACACACACACACACACACACACACACACA
Organism: Sardina pilchardus; assembly: GCF_963854185.1. Classification (NCBI taxonomy): domain Eukaryota; kingdom Metazoa; phylum Chordata; class Actinopteri; order Clupeiformes; family Clupeidae; genus Sardina; species Sardina pilchardus. The sequence continues at coordinate 27,456,285 of NC_085004.1, read as the reverse complement.
CAAATCTATCTATCTATCTATCTATCTATCTATCTATCTATCTATCTATATAATGTATATATACATTATGCACACACACATACAGTACACACACATAAAGGCCAGGCCTGTAACTGGGTGTCTTTGTGTTGAGAGAAGAAGCGTTTGAGCGGCTGATGTAAGACGTGTTGAGAGGGAGGCAGCTCCGGCATCAGAGTGCTTCTCCCGTGTCCTGTCGACGTCTCCTAGCTGCTAAGTGTTTTCAGCTATTCCGGCGTCAGCATGTGATGAGAGGGAACTCAGCCCCAGGGCCCAGCTTGCAAGTTACAGCTCGCAGAGACATTTTCTGTTGCGCCACAAAATGCTGCTCCTCCACACTCCGACCCCGGGAGAACACGCTCACAGCCACCTGCAATCAAAAGAAATATACTGGGGGAAGCCCGTGCCGTGTTTGTTCAGATGGAAGTGGGGATGTAGTACACGTCTTGACATTGCTTTACACATACTACTGTTACTGGCAGGTACAACATAGGAATAACTATTACCCAGGGGGATTGAAGAAGAAAAAACGTTTAAGCTTGACAGAGACAAGTGTGTATCTTCTGACATATCAATGCTATATCTCTGGGAATCAAGATGAATTGAACATGCGCCCTCTCATTGTAAACTGTACGTTTACAGAATACAGTAAATTCTTTCTCCATCAAAGGGCTGACGGGGCACATTTTTCTGTGTGGTTCCTGGAAATTCTTTTGATCATCAATCATTGATTTCAAGCTTTAGCGAGTACAGATATGTCAGGTAAAATAGAATGTTCCAGACATGTCCCCTTGCACTGATGGAGACTCCTTAGGAATGATGATGGTGATGGTGATGATGATGATGTGATATAGAACATAAATGTTGAATTATTTTAAAATCATATTACCCTATTTGAGAAAGAAATCGCACAATGCGTTGTCACTAATATGATGACAACAGACACTTTCAAGCCTGGAATCCATCAGTGGTGTTCTCGTCCTTCACATCACTAACTCAGCCTGATGCCCCGCCACTGGCCACCTCTCAGCTCAACTCTCCAGGGCCTTATCCCTCTGGGTGCATTAGATGGGTCCTGTCTTAGGTGCCCAAGCTAAAGGTCAATGAAGCTGTCGGGTGTTGGGTCTGATCATTGCGGTTGAGGGAGGGCCTCCAGGGTCAGACGGTCTGTCCCATAGTGCCCTTAGGTCTGGGAGAAGAGCATGGCCCCCCGCGACTCCAAACTGACATTGAGAGCCAGCGCAGAGATAGAGTGGTCTTCAAAGGGCCGCACAGTGTCCAGACAAGAGGGTGTGGGGTGTAGCAGAGATTCTTCAACCTCAAACATACACACGCACATGCACGCACACACAGGCATGCACGTACAAGCACGCACACACACACACACACACACACACACACACACACACACACACACACACACACACACACACACACACACAAATGCTTACACACACAGTTACACACACAAAGAAAAACTATAGCCTCTGGCCTATTGCCAAACAGTTTGTGTGTATATGTTGCTTGGGTGTGTATTGAAAAGTATTGCTATACGTGGCGTGCGCCTGTGTGTGTGTGAGAGAGTCTGATTTGGTTTTGTTTAGTAAGGGAGGCAGCGTTGGCAGCTCAGGGCGAAGCTGCATATATCACAGGATTACAGGTGCCACGGGAGAGGAACGACCTCAGATGAGTTACAGCGCATACGTGCACAACGCTCCCCCCAGCTCATCCATCACAACACACAACCTGGGACTGGGCTCTTCACAGCACCTGCTCTCTCCCTCTCTCTCTCTCTCTCTCTCTTTCTCTCTCCCTCTCTCTCTCTCTCTCTCTCTCTCTCTCTCTCTCTCTCTCTCTCCCTCTCATGGTCGTTCTCTCCCCCCATTCCCTGTTCCCGAGAGGTAAATCACATTCTTAAGGTGGTGGAAGCACCTTTATGTGACAGCATGGATGTTATCCAGTTCTGATTCTGATGGGGTCTTTTCCACTGACCTGTCTAAATATAGGAGCATTCTTCCCTGTTTCATTCCCCCCCTAAGGTAGCCTTTGAGTACAAAAATGGATGTGGGAAAGATGTCGTGGGCTCTGTGCCAGAGCATCAGATTATAACTAAATAAGCATTGAGCTTATTTCCACGGAGTTCATAGGCAAATCAAATGTCTGACTTCCATTCACTGTAATTCACTGTCAACAGAAGTGTCCAATAAAAGAATATAAATATATATTTTTGTTTGCTTTCTAGTAGAAATAGGAAGTGCAGACGTGGAGGGAGTAAGCTATTTACTGGGACAGTGTGCAGTGTGACAAATGAAGAGAAGAGAAAAAAGAGAGGACAGGAAGAAAGGGGAGAGGAGAGAGGAGGGAAGGAAGGAAAGATTAGTAAGGAGAGGAGCCACAGAGGAGAGGAGAAGAAGAGAGGGAGAGGGTGATGCACAGTAGAGAGGAGAGAAGAGGACAAAGGAAGAGTGTACTACAGTTGGGCAAGCCAGGAGATGAAGAGTATAAAGACACCTTAAAATGGGTGGTGGACACTGATTTGGTGTGGAGGAAAGGAGATGAGAAGAGAGGAGTAGAGGAGAGTGATAGGAAAGAAAAGAAGAGGGGAAAGAAAAAAGAAGGTTTGGAGGAAAGGGCAGGGAAGGGTTGAAGAAGGGAAGAGAATAGAGGAGAAGGGTTTGGTGGACAAGGAGAATGAGAAGAAAGAGTCGATCGTTCTGTTGGAAGATGAGATGACATGGGAGAGGACAGGAGTGGAGCAGACGTAGTGGAGTGGAGGAGTGGGCAATAAAAGGACAGAGGTGGAGGAGTGAGGTGGAGGAGTGAGATGGGGGAGTGAGGTGGAGGAGTGAGATGGGGGAGTGAGGTGGAGGAGTGAGATGGGGGAGTGAGGTGGGGGAGTGAGGTGGGGGAGTGAGATGGGGGAGTGAGGTGGGGGAGTGAGGTGGGGGAGTGAGGTGGAGGAGTGAGATGGGGGAGTGAGGTGGAGGAGTGAGATGGGGGAGTGAGGTGGAGGAGTGAGATGGGGGAGTGAGGTGGGGGAGTGAGGTGGGGGAGTGAAATGGGGGAGTGAGGTGGGGGAGTGAGGTGGGGGAGTGAGATGGGGGAGTGAGGTGGTGGGGTGAGGTGGGCAGTAAAGGGCCGGCCTGCATGTTTGCATGCCTAATCCCCCTGATACCCATTACTGACAGCTGTCCTCACCTCGCTCCACCAGGGCAGAGAGAGAGAGAGAGAAAGAGAGAGAGAGACCATCCAACCAGCAAGACGGCCAGCAAGGCCACTTGTCCTACTTTCCATTCAGACATGCCTGCATCGATACACACACGCATACACACACACACACACACACACACACACACACACACACACACACACACACACACAGACATAAAGACAGTCACCTAGAGACGCACACACTTTAGAAACACCCTGTCATTGGCTGGGTGTTCGCCTTTGTGAGATACTGTAGGGCTTAGGAGATAGGAGTCTAGTCTGGAAACAGCAGCTAGTCTATGTGTAAGTGTGTGTGTGTGTAGTGTCTACACATCCTCCTTCAACGTGGACTGGATAAGAGAAGAAAAAAACATTCTTAAGTGGTGAGCCTTGGTAATTTGATCAGAAAACATGAACGGCGACAATCAGAACTGGGTAGCGGTTGAAGGTCGGTGTTGAGGATCAGTTTGTTATGACTCTGACATCACAGCTCTCTCGCACACCCCTCCCCTATGACACAAATACCAGAGTGCCCCCACCTCAAGTCTTTACCATTTGTGTATGCATGTGTGTGTGTGTGTGTGTGTGTGTGTGTGTGTGTGTGCGCGCCCTCATACCAGCTAGTTAACTGCCTGTGGTGAACTCATGTTCAGGCGATGCTTCTGACACTATTAGACTGATGTTACATTCAAAAAGCTGTCGGCGCTGCCTGATAAGAATCAGACTCCATAAACAAATAACGCTATCAGCGTTAGCTGATGTGGCTATTCCAGAAGAAGTGTTGGGCAACGGTCAATGTTTTCCCTGTGTTTTCCCTGCTTGCACATAAAATGGGAAACGTTTATGAGTGAGCGGGGGAGCATGCTCAGAGCTTCTGGCTGTTTCACGAGAGCTTGGAGCTTATCGCTGCTTGAAGAGAAACGAAAGCGGAGTGGAATGGCTCTTCTGGGGTTTGTTTGTAAACTGCCAAGCCGGGATGATCTCGCCTGGCGTGGCAGGACTCTAGACTCTCTGGCTTGCATCGCTCAGCCAACATGGTCATCACTGACAAAAAGAAATACTCCCAATGCCCTGGGACAAGGTCACGGAGCTTTGGAGATGCTTTGCACCACAACAGTCCCTTGCACAGAGTGCCTGCTTGCACGCATCGCATGTATGCACACACACGCACACAAGCACACATGTACACACACATAGACTAGAAAAATGCACAGACAGTAGAGAGTGCTGGACCACTTGAGGCACAGAGTAGAGAAAAGGCAGAAAGAGAGAGAGAGAGAGAGAGAGAGAGAGAGAGGGGGGCACAGAGAGAGAGAGAGAGGGACGGAGAAAATGACAGCTAGACACCTACAAACTGTTTTTGTTAACCTGAGAGGATATCAATCGTATTGGAGACATCAGCAAGTGTCAGAGGTGGACAAAGCTTTAGGGAGAGTGGCCTCATCTCTCCTGTGCTCCTCTCTTCTCTCTTCTCTCCTGTGCTCCTCTCTTCTCTCTAATCCTGTGCTCCTCTCTTCTCTCTAATCCTGTGCTCCTCTCTTCTCTCTAATTCTGTGCTCCTCTCTTCTCCCTAATCCTGTGCTCCTCTCTTCTCTCTTCTCTCCTGTGCTCCTCTCTTCTCTCTTCTCTCCTGTGCACCTCTCTTCTCTCTCCTCTCTTCTCTCTAATCCTGTGCTCCTCTCTTCTCTCTTCTCTCCTGTGCTCCTCTCTTCTCTCATCTCTCCTGTGCTCCTCTCATCTCTCTTCTCTCATCTCTCCTATGCTCCTCTCTTCTCTCTTCTCTCATCTCTCCTGTGCTTCTCTCATCTCTCCTGTGCTCCTCTCTTCTCTCCTGTGCTCCTCTCTTCTCCCCTGTGTTCCTCTCTTCTCTCATCTCTCCTGTGCTCCTCTCTTCTCTCTTCTCTCCTGTGCTCCTCTCTTCTCTCATCTCTCTTCTCTCCTCTCCTGTGCTCCTCTCTTCTCTCTTCTCTCCTGTGCTCCTCTCTTCTCTCCCACCGCTCTGCCTCTCGTCCTGGCTGACGTGATGCCTTACTATACTGTATATCAGGTGTCATCTGCTATGATATATGTGGGGGAGAAAACAGCAGGGCAGGTGTTCACCATCAGACCATCTCTCTCTCTCTCTCTTTCTCTGTCAGACAGACAGACACAGACACACACACACACACACACAGACACACACACACACACACACACACACACACACACACACACACACACACAGACAGACAGACACACACACACACACACACACACACACACACACACACACACACACACACACACACACACACACACACACACACACACACACACACACACACACAGACCAGACACAGACACAGACACACACCACACACACACACACACACACACACATGCTCTTCAAATCCCAGACTTTGAGCATATGTGCATGAACACAAACACACAGTCTCATAGAGGACACTAGGTGATTGATTTTGTATATGCGTCTCGTGCACAAATATGCAAAAGCAACATATCATGTTTTACAGTCTGACAGAAGATGATGAAGATGAACTTTGCTCTACACAACATAAATCATAAATTTAAACCTGGCAATAAAATGTCACTTGATGAATGGCAGAAACCAAGTGTTTCTCAGCATTGATTTCTTCGATGTGTAAATCTCAAGTGTCATGTGTAGAGAAGAGGACAATTTGTTTAGCTTCTGGCACATTTGCTGACAGTTGGTGGCAATCCCCAAAACATTTGATCAGACACCAAGAGATTGAATATCAACTACAGATGCTCTATGCTGGTATCACTGAAAGTGCAAACTATTTGAGGGAATGGAACAGCAGTGAAGTGAAATACAGTTGAAATGGTAAAAACAGTTCATCAATACACTATAATCTCTTATTACATATTTATAGCATTATATCTATATCTTTCACTGCATTTCAATGAAATCTGTTACGGACCCTGATTAGCCAAGTGCAGTAGAGTCTGGCAGGCCTATTCTCTGAGCTGGTGTGTGAGCACATCTGCTGGGACGAGAGACATTAGCGTGTCTTGTTTCTTCTGCTGAGGAAGTCCAAACAAACAAGCTGTTAGCTTGTTAGCTTTCCCCATGTGTGCCAGCTCCTCCGAGGGCCGTCCCAGCGCAGATTTACTGATGGGGCTGGAGGAGTAAACAAACACACACTCTCGCCCTCACAGTGCAGGGGGTGCGTGTGTTAGAGCAAGGCCTTACTGCAGGCCTTCTGCACACACAAATATACAGTACGAGCACACACAGAGCCATTTATCTTACACAGCTGAGTTTATTCAAAACCTTGCAACCACACACACACACACACACACACACACACACACACACACACACACACACACACACACACACACACACACACACACACACACACAAATCTTGTCACTAGAACAAAGGTGGGCACACACTTGCAAAACTAAACTCTTACACACATGAAAATATTCTTTCACACATGAAAACATACAAATACCTACAGAAATATCCTGTAAGTCTGTAGACACACACACACACACACACACACACACACACACACACACACACACACACACACACACACACACACACACACACACACACACACACACACACACACACACACACACACACACACACACACACACACACACACACACACACACACACACACTAATCTTTCCACCAGCATAGACATGAATAAACTCTTACATACATGAACATACACAAACATCTACAGAAAAATTATCATACACACACAGAGAGAGAGAGAGAGAGAGAGAGAGAGAGAGAGAAATCAGCCTAGAACTCAGTCAGGCAACTGAATCGCCACACAAAATCGACACAAACAGCTTTAGTCAGTATGTGTGTGTGAGTGTGTTTGCGTGTGTGTGTGTGTGTGTGTAGGGCAGCACACAGGTCAGGGGAATGCTGTGAGATATGAGTCAGATTAGATGTTAATTAAGTGTAAATTGGTCTTCATTTGGCTTTTGGAAGATGGCCCTGATAAGACATCTCAGATTCATAACAGCTATGCAAGTCAGCTGAACGGAGTCAGTCAGGCGAACCAAACAACCTGTGTGTGTGTGTGTGTGTGTGTGCGTGTGAGAGAGAGAGAGAGAGAGAGAGAGACAAACAAAACCCATCCGTTCATCTCAGGAGTGAAGACAAAAACAAGGTTTGAAAAATAAAGAGTTGTTGAAGTCATATGATATCCTGGTGTAGCTTTCTCTATTATAAGCACTTGGCCTTTGTCCTGCATGCCAACACCATTCATATAACAGAACAGGATTAGGAACTGAATAATGACGGCTTGATAGTTCACCTTTTAGACAGCCAAATGTGAGAATTATGCAGGAAGAAAGGTTCCCTTTGGATGACAGTATATAACTTTTTTTTAAGTATTACCTGCATGAATGAAACAAAGCCTTAGGTTTTAGAGATTAGGTAGAGCACTCGTCCATAAACATCCAGAGTGATCTAATTAAACCATGTGATATTCAGCAATACAGAGCCATCTGTTTGGAGTCACAGTCACAAGGCAGGACAGTGTAATAGCATACACTAATCTTTCAATTCTCTCTCTCTTTCTTTCTCTCTCTCTCTCTGTCTCTCTCTCTCTCTGTGTCTCTCATATATCCATAAACATAATATTGTTTGTGGATCAGGCATGTCTTTCTTCTTATCATGCTGCTGTCCAATAGGATATCAAAGCTGAAAATAGTGGTGTGAGATGAGCAGGCCAGAGCTTCGCAGAATTGAGGGTATTTGTGGAGGTGAACTACTGATCCCAGCTGGGGATTTCACACAGGAGCTATTCTCGTCTCTACAGAGCCCAACCCCTGAGAGGTAATCACACACACACACACACACACACACACACACACACACACACACACACACACACACACACACGCACACACTGCTCAAATGTGGCACCATACCACTACAAGGCACACTAACACAGATCCCTGTGAAAACCTCTAGAGTTTATCTTCAAGTGACTGAGTACGCACACACACACACACACACAAACACACACACACACACACACACACACACACACACACAGACATATGCAGAAACACACGCACACACACACACAAACAAGACAACACACACACACACACACACACACATTTATCCAACCACACCCACAAAAGGTGGAGGTTGATGACAACATTCCAATATTCTGGCACTTTTGTTGTCTTGGTTACCTCACATACAGTAACACATACAAGCGCAGATATGTCCACGTCTCCATGCACACTAATTCATACTTTATGGAGAGCTTTGCTTGCTAGGAGAGCCCTGCTGCAGGTGGCTGCTGTTTCCACATACAGGGCTGTTGCTGTTGCTGTTGCTTTTCTCTCTCCAAGTGTGATCATGACCGTGTGGCCATCAGTGGAAACGTCCTTTGTCATCTTAAGGATTTCTCATGGCACCTGCAGCAGAAAGGGGTCAACAACACATACACACCCTTAGCCAGGCACACACACACACACACACACACACACACACACACACACACACACACCACACACACACACACACACACACACACACACACACACACACACACACACACACACACACACACACACACACACACACACACACACACACACACACACACACACACACAAACTACTTACTCATATGCAGCTGCGGCTGCTGCTGTCATTTCTCTATTAGCCAGCAATTTTCCTCACAGATGGAAAATGCAGAACAGATTTGTTTAGAACCATATCAGGTTGAGCCAAGACCAAGAGACCGGTGGGAATTGCTGATTGATTTCTAATGTTGCACCAAAAGTGGCCTTTTTTATAAATAAAGCAAGATGCAGAGATAGAAGATTCCTATGCAAGTTGTGCTGTATATGTAGTCCTCGTGTCATCTCTTTCTTTCAGCTACTTTACCGTACAAGTAGAGTGTGTGGTTACACACGTGAGTGGAAACACCTCTCGCTTAAGTACAAACCACACACACACCAGAGCTGTGACTTCTAACAAAGTTAAATAAACCACAGCCAAAGACCTGAGCCGACAGATGTGTAAACGAAACTGTTACACAGACCAGTGGGTTGTAGCACGTGTAACATAAACCACAGCTCACGCTGAATGTAAATCACAACGCAGATCTGAGTGCTTTAACAGGGGGGACGGAGAGGGGACGGAGGGGAGGGGAGGGGGGGGGGGGGGGTGAAAGGCCTTACACATGAATCATGGTAATGACGGCGCATTTGGGGCTACTTCCTGTGTTTATGCCTGTTAAAATGCCCCTACACTGAATAATTACCCCACAATCTCCCAATCAGCCCTGTCAAAGACACACACACCCACACACTCCCTAGGTCAAATGCACAGTGACCTCCCAGAGGAAGGGGCCAAGGGGGCAATGTGCCCCCCCCCCATCTTCCCACCCCTGTCGGTCCACCCCCCCCCCCCGCTCAGACCCTTCATGCTACCTGCATGTTAGAGATGAGATTAGGCGGGAGAGAGGAGCAGACAGACAGAGGTCAGCACAGCTCCATCCATCATGGCTGATTGCTGCATCAGAGCTGCCCCACACTGCACCGCACTGCAGTCAGAGCAGGTCTAATTACAGAGCGCCTAATTACTCCTCTCTCTCACACACACACACACACACACAGGGAAGGGTGTATGTACGTGTGTGTGTGTGTGTGTGTGTGGTGCTTACTCAATAGACGAGAATCTGTCAATGTGGAAAATTGTATTACATGGCTGTAGCAAAATAAGTTTTATCTCACCTCCCTGTGTGGTGTGTGTGTGTGTGTGTGTGTGTGTGTGTGTGTGTGTAGGCCTTGTACACATGTACTGTAACACACACAAAGACACATCATTGGACTAACACGCCGAATATGCTCAACTTTCCCAGTGAAACTTTCAGGCTTATCTGAGGAGGATGAGGAAACAGGAACAACATTACTGCAAAAAGGGAAAAAAAGGGAAACAGAAAAACAAAATAACAAAAATGACAAAACTACAAGGACAGACGAGAAGGCACATGGGTTACAGGAGGTCATCTGTCCGAATCCGAATGGGAAGTAAGGGCTCTGAGCCGCAGGGCAAGGGCCAGCCTGTCCAGTTAGTGCAGCTGGAAACATCAGTGGGCAATAATCTTAGTAATCCATGAAGGGTGTCAGAATGGGGGAGACTCAAACGTCGGAACAGCGCAGCACAGTGCACACACACACACACACACACACACACACACACACACACACACACACACACACTCTCCTACCCCTACCCTACCCCCTCTCTCTCTTACACACACTCACCAGGAACCCTTTCTTGGACAATAACTACATTAGCCGCCATAACTGCATTAGCTCTATGCTGCCCTTGAGCTAAGGGGGTTGAAGTGAGTTAACGAGCACACAGGGTTCCAGAGCCTGTGATTGGCTGATGGAAGACCACAGGGATTCTGTACACCATGATCGGCTGGGAGAGTTCACTGAGGGCTGCAGAGATAGATGCAGAGTGAGAGGGCATCTGAAGACATCAGGCCAGCAGCATTATTCACTAATGATGGGTGACTTCAAAGCCCTCACAACAGAGCACTGGAAACACAGTGTGTTCAGGCAGGAGTCACAGCACCAGGGCATTATTGATATCATGTACCTTATTAGTGGGAGATCCTGGAGAATGATCCAGAAACTTACAACTAATCAGTGACAGAGGCTGCAGGAGGCAGCATTTGGTAAACATAAGTGTCCATTTACTGTATCTAATTTGGATCCTGTTGAACTTTAAAGTTTTTAAGTGAAAAGTTTTTAAGCTTTGAGTACTTAGGTCATTGGATGTCCTCTGGTCTGGCGGTGGAGTTTTCATGGCTCATATAGGGCAACAGTTGAGAAAATCTGTAGGTGAGAAAATATAGAGGTCAGTAAAGTTCCCCTCCACATGCAGGAGAGGGTACTGTCACCACGGTGAGAAATGGTGTAAACAAACGCGTCCAGGTCCAAGGTTGTGTGTGCCGCAGGGCAGGAGTTTGGCGGCGGCTCAGCATCTCCAAACAACATAATTGAGCTCATTAATTACCTCAACAAGACAATTAGGGGCTGCGGGCACTCACGCCGGCCTGGACGTAATCTGGCCCTCCCAGTGGTTTCCGTGGCAAGCATATCTTAGCATCTCTACCGTAATTTCCTGACTATTAGCCGCGGCTTATATACATTGATTTTGCATAATTTCTTCAGCTATGAGGTTAATACACGGGGACAGTTAATATGGTATCAATATGGTTTTGTTTCTTTTAACTGGCATAAAACACTGTCCTGCAGCTTATACACAATGTAGCTTATATGTGGGAAATTACTGTAATTCTTATCATTGCAGCAGCCGTGGCCTACTGGTTAGGGCTTCGGGCTTGTAACCTGAGGGTTGCCGGTTTGATCCCCGACCAGTCCACGGCTGAAGTGCCCTTGAGCAAGGCACCTAACCCCTCACTGCTCCCCGAGCGCCGCTGGTTGGTCAGGCAGCTCACTGCTCTGGGTTGTGTAATTCACCTCACTGTGTGTTCACTGTGTGCTGTGTGTTCACTAATTCAGTTAAATGCAGAGAATTGAATTTCCCTCACGGGATCAAAAAGATCAAAAAAGTATATATTCTATTCTATTCTATTCTACCATGCCTGCCATCACTAGGAGCACTAGGAGTGGGCTAGCAGAGCTCTCCCGTTGTACTGCTCACTCCCAGGGCCCTGCACTTTTGCCGCACCGTCTTAAAAAAATAAAACGTCATTGTCATAGTACTGTGGCTGTCTCCAAATGGCACAAAAGTATGCTCCCCTTTAACATTTGTTTCTCTCACACACACACACACTCACAGGCTTTCTCTCATCCATAATGAATGATTTAATTCACACCATAAACCTTTAAGTACCTTTGGCTCTCTTTCATGTTCAGGTATCCAAGACTGTGTGAGAAAGGACAGCGGTAGTGTAGGGTCAGTGTGTGTGTGTGTGTGTGTGTGTGTGTGTGGATGTGTGTGTGTGATAGTCAGCTGGTAATAACAGCCATTACAGATTGCAGCGCTAAAAGCAGGATTACTGGAGCGGCTTGACTGCATGTGCTAATCTGAGGTTCACACAAGGAGCAAGCTGTCCTGTAGCCCTATGATAACTACTCAAATGGCCTCCCTGAGAGAGAGAGAGAGAGAGAGAGAGAGAGAGAGAGAGAGAGAGAGAGAGAGAGAGAGAGATGGAGAAAAAGAGAGATGGAGAAAAATAAGTAAAAAAGTTATTTGCTTGTTCTCATACAAGAATCTTTGATGGCTCTGCCTCAAAGCCTTTTAGCATCATTGTGAGCACAAAACAAGACTGTGGTTTCCCTCATAACCTGTCAAGGAGACCTTTTTAACAGCTTGTCATCGTCACATGTTAATGCAACAATTTCAAAAAGATTTCATGTGGAACCAGGTCATGGCACTTTTAAGGGTTCTTTCTAGGGTAGGAACCCTCAAAACACTCTTCTCTCAGAGTGTGGAACAAGGGGGGAAAGACAAGATGGTATGATGCAGAAAGAGATAAAGAGAGAGTGAGGGTTAAGTGAAAGAGAGAAAGATACTTTAGATCTAAAGTGCACTCGTCCATCTCTGCCAGGATGTTTTAGGATGCAATATATACCCTCCTCTCATTCAGCACTGCCAAGCTGCTGCTATCACATGAAACAGCACATCGTAAAAATGCCACGCGGACAGACGGCCGGACAGCCTGCCGACCGCAACAGCCCCAGATATAGCCCTCTCTGAGCCCAGCATCAGGCCAGCGGCCCACTTCTCCCACTTGGTTGGCATGGGCCGGCGGAGGCGGGGAGGAGGACATTCCCAAACAAGGGCTTTGTTTTGGGTCCAGACGCCAGGCCTCCTTCATCCCTCTCCAGAGGAGTGGGCAGGACACCTAATATCAGGGCTGAGGGCATGAGAGAGAGAGGGACAGAGAGAGATTCAGACAACCTCACTCTCTATCCTGCACCCCCCCCCCCCCCCCACACACACATACATATCTCACTCATGTGTACACAGATTGTACAATTTTTTTCTCCTGTTCCCACATACGGTATCATTGATAATCATTCACACCAAAATTACACAAAGTTAAACTTAAACTTAGTTAAAGTTAAACACGCAGTAAAAAAACAAGCATCACCAAATGATTAAAACTATTGAGGGCAAAAGACAGAAACACCCTGAAAACAACAGAATAAGAACAGTAGTAGAACGCCGAGAATCGGAGAGAACAGGGTGTGTGCGGTGATTGTCTGCTCTGATGATAATGCTTTTAAATGCATTCCACAGGGCTGGTGAGTGGAGCCCATGTGCTTTTATCATGTTGCCATGGTGCCATTCTACACGTAATTACAGGGTTCCCCGCGGCCTCACGCAGGCCTGGCATGGCCATCATGGCATCAGAGCTGCGCTGGCGTGACGGGGCGTTCTCCATCTAATGCCAGCTAATGCCAGGCGTGCACACCACTGGGTTAAGTACAAAGGAACATCCCATCATAAGTACAGGCACACATACTTTCACACACACATTGTTTATTCCCCGTGAGAGAAAGGAGAAGTAGGCTATTACCTGACGATCCAGTCTCGAGAACATCCAAATGGCTCACGAGAAATCCATTTAAGACATTTATCAATATTTCATTTGCTGTTGGCTGCTACATTTAGATGCATCATATCTTGAGTAAACACAAACCTTTTAACAACGTCCTCGTAGTGTTGATGAGTGTTGTGCTCCAATACTGCCACCTAGTGGCCAAGCCTTAATGACAACACAGGACATTTTGCAGAGAAATATTGAGCAACTTTGGGACTGGATGGGTGGGTTGAGTTGCATCAAGTCCTCATGTCCTGATAAAAGACTCCATGTTAACTTACACACGTCAACACACAGTTTATACATGGTATCGAGTTTTATTGTTTATATTAAATCAAAAAACATAAGCACTATAACATACATCACAAACCAAAAAAGCTGTTACTGAAAAAAGACAATGATTTAAAATGGCATATTAAAAAAACAAACAAAACAAAACAGTAGTTACACTAGTGGACAAGAAACCTTTTTAAATAACAGAACTGTACATTTTTAAAAGGTAACTAAAAAAAGTAAGACACCAAACAAGAAAAAAAAATGAACAAAATGAAACACAAATTCCTTCTACGAAAAACGACATTATTTGTTACTAACATCTCTGATAAGAACTATGTAAAGAAGACCAACATAACAAAACAAACAAACACACAAAACAAAATTGCCTGCGAGGGAAAAAGCCGAGATTGCAGCGCGAGAGGGAAAAAAGAGGGACGAGAGACATAAGGCATTAGAGGGAGAGAGGCATGACCAAGAGAGGAGAGACATGTCGGATGGATAGACTAAAGCTAGTGGGCGCGCACACACACAAACACACACACACACACACACACACACACATAGCCTGTGCTGGCAGTAAAGATGTCCAGGAGGACACAAGAGCAGTGGCTTTGTTTCCACTCTTTCCCAAAGATAAACCACTGAAGGACTCTACACAATTAATCTCTTTTACTTTGTGGGGAATTTACATCACATAATATGATACTATATTATATTATATTTTATATTATATTACATCATATTATATGATATTATATTATATTTTAATGTTAATCAAGCGACAGTGACATTTGTAATAAACTGCTGGTGAAGGTTTAAGCATTAGTATATGTGAGACTGTCCTGGTCACTGTTCTGTTAGACATGGGTCCAACCCTGTGATTGTCTTTGTACAAGAAATAAAATGTCTCTGTCTTTTTGTATTTGGCTTGGATTTGTTCATCTGTAGGTGCATAAAAGGTTGCATGTCTCTGCAGGAGAGTGTACGTCACACCAAACTACACAAGGAGCAAGAAGGTAATGACCCAACTGGATTATTACACACACACACACACACACACGCTCCATCTCTCTCTCAAACATACTGCACAGAAAATGGAAAGAATAACTAAACACACAAGACACTGCCTGCATCACAACTGCTGATGCCACCAGAAATAGAAAACAAATACAATGTTAAAAGTCAGAAAAAAAGGAAGGATAAAACATTGACATGGAACGAGCTGCATCACAATTCAGTATACAAAGTGAAATAAGTGATTATACTTTATATATATATATATATCTATATATACTTACATAACAATGAGACAGAGAGATACATCATAGTTAATGAAAGGTAAAATAGTTTCTTTTTCTCTGTGTTGGGGGCTGGTTTTGCTGCAGTGCTCTGCATAGTTATCACTGACGAGACGAGACAACGCCACAGCCTTTTAACAGGCTGCTCAACTCAGCACCGAGCTTCCATAATCTCAATGGAAAAGTCAAAAATATACAATAGAAGTGAATACAAATAATTCCTTTTTTTCTCTCTTTGCCATAGACTTTATACCAAAACATTATAGAAGTGTTTCCATCTCATATAAGAATCTTAAGATTTGCTTTGAAATATCTTTTTTCATCTTTAAAATCTTTTTAGTTTGCACTGTAAACAGTTTGCCCTTTTTATGAAGTGTACATGCTTTTTTCTTTATTTCTTAGAAAATACATTCTTGTCCGACGGTGATCGTGAGGCATATGTTAAGTGGCAAACTTTTTTTTTCTCTTATTGTTGTTTATAAATCTCATTAATTTTCATATTTTACAAAAAAATATATATATTATGCAAAGACATTGAAAAATAATGCTCCGTGCATAAAGAAGAGCGGATGATTGTGCCTCAATAAAGTATTCGGGGAGAAGGAGTAAGCTTCTCTCTTTTGAGTGTTTGTCGCTGGTCACCGTTACACTACAGCTGAACTGCATTGGGCGCGGGCACTGCAGCCAGAACGAGGGGTTCACACACTGGGCACAGGGGGGCTGTGGGCGCATATGCCGCGGGTCCGAGCTGACGGACTGGAACAAAGCAATGGCAAAGCTGGTGCCAGTGCCACACTGCCAGGCTTCAGAGTGGGCACTGGGGAGGGGGGGGGTAGTTGCGGGGTGCTGGCGTGGGTTTGCTGGTGGGCAAGTCAGGGACTGAAGTCCCCTGAAGGGCGCGCCCATCTGTTTGCTTGGTGCCAAGCCTGGTCTGGGCATCTCATCTCATCTCGGCGCTCGGCTCGGCTCGCCGTCCTGTTTGTGCGCAGAGCAAGAGGACACGAGCGAGGGAGAGGGACGATGTCCTCAGACGTCATCCAGAATCTCCAAAGAAGAGTGAGGGGCCAGAGAGAGTAAGTGACCCCGGGTGGACCCATAAGCAGAGAGCAAAACAGTCCCGGGTCCATGGACGCTGGACAAGGACAGTGTCACAGAAACGACATTCCTCTTTTTGGTGAAATCGGGAAAAAACAAAAGACCTTAGCCACATGAAGGACAATAGCAGACCGTTATAAAACCAAAAAACAATAGCAAACACACACATACAAAAAAGAAGTCCCTTATTACACCTCTTAGAGTGTGTATGCATGTTACTGCCAGTGCTGTGAGTGTGTGAGCGTGTGTGCGTGTGTGTGTGTTTGTGTGTGTGTGTGTGTGTGTTTAAGTGAAAAACCTGAATGTTTCAGTCTTTCATTCTTATCTGACTGTATGGTGTACATTCAGATATACATCAAACAAAAACACAAACAACAGGGTAAAAAAAAATAAGAACGCTAAGATGAGTTCCCACTGACACTCTTCTGCTCCTCCTGGGACTGAGCAGACAGTCCGTGCCACTTTCCACTCCATTTGCATGTAAAAAAACCAACAACAACCAAAAAAAAGTGTGTGTGTGTGTCTGAACTGTGATGCCGACGAGTCCACAAGTAGTGTGTGAGAGCGTGTAACATTTTTCGACTCTTTACATGTAAATACATGCAAGGATGCATCCTCACATGCACGTGGTTTTTCCCCCACAAAGTGTTCCGTTGAGCGACGTGTGAGCGGCTCGCGTGCGAGTGAAGGACACGTGTAACGGGGAGTGACCTGCCCTGCCCTGCCCTGCCCTGTCCACCTCCGCCCCGGGGAGAGAGAGAGAGAGAGAGAGAGAGAGCGAGCGCGCTCTTCAGAGTCTGTCGCTACGGAAACTGTCCTCCACGGAGGGGTCGGGCAGGACCATGTCGGGGTCGCTGAGCATGCTCAGACCGTCCAGGCTGAGGGGCTCGATGCGCAGCTCGTCCTCCAGGGGGAAGCAGCCCTCCGAGTCGAAGCACTCGGGCACCGCCGACAGAGCATTGCTGATGTCCTTCGACAGGTTGGGGTTGGAGTCGTCTGAGGGAGGCCACGGGGGTGGAGAGAGGAAGAGAAACACACACACACACACACGTCAGAACGGTGTCCAGTGGACTGCAGGTTGTATGGCATGTCATGCTTTAATAAGCACAGATGAAAGTACAAAGAGGAGAATTCATACATCTGATGAAGCCTTTGTGCTATTATTACTGCAGTGTCTAATAAGGGCTGGGCACCATGGAGTTTGACATTTAAATAAACAAAATCAATCAATTAATCAATCAATCAATCAATCAATCAATCAATCAACCCATCTAACATATGAAAGAACAAGTGAAAGTGAAAAAGAAGTAAACAAAGATAGAATTGGAGAAAGAGAGGGAGAGAGAGAAAGAGAGGGAGAGAGAGAGAGGGGGCAGGAGCGGGCAGGAGGACTGACTAGCGATGGCAGAGCTTTAGCTGCTGCGGGCGCGCGGCGCTACCTGTGAGGATGATGTTGGGGACTCCTCCCCCGCAGTTATTGTAGAGCATGTTGGAGCGCATCTGCAGGGGGTCCTGCAGGTTGCCGTGGCTACCGCTCAGACCCATCAGCGAGGCCTGGTTGTAGTAGAGGTTGGAGGCGTTGTCGAAGCACGAGCCCCCGCCCATCGCACTCATGGCATTCTCCAGCAGACTGAACTGATCCTGCTACGGGAGGGGGGTGGGGGAGAGAGAGATAAGAGAGAGAGAGAGAGAGAGAGAGAGAGAGAGAGAGAGAGAGAGAGAGAGAGAGAGAGAGAGAGAGAGAGAGAAAGAAAGAGAGAGAGAGAGAGAGAGAGAGAGAGAGAGAGAGAGAGAGAGAGAGAGAGAAATAGAGAATGCAATCCGAATGAGTGAATATCACAAATCACCACAATGGAGTGGTTTTCCCATCATTGTGCGCGGTCCTGCATGTGGTTTGTGTTTCAGAGAGGGGCCTTGGGACAGGGCACATTGGCTGGAAGCGGTGTGTAAAAGTGGCATGTGAATTTCGACAGAATTACACAGAACAAGGGCATAGAGGGACGCTGGCCTGGTGAGGCAAAGCAAATTGTGGGAACTTTCTATGGCCAGCTATTTTTATTACCCTTATCGTTTACTCAACTGCACAATCGTTTTACCATCATGCACACACACATATACTGTACACACACACCAAATAAAACATACCTGGTAATTGAGACCCTTTTGGCGGCCGCAAAACTGAGGATCCATGAAGGGATCGTTGAAGAACGTTCCCATGTTATTATGCTGTTAACAAGAAAGAGAGAGAGAAAGGCAGAGACAGAGAGAGAGAAATAGCAGAGAGGGGGAGAAGGAGAGAGAAAGAGTGAGCGAGATCGAGAAAAAACAGACGGTATCCAATCACTTTTATGACCATGGTATTAGTTTAAGACCCTGGCTCGAGGCCTGTGGAAAATAGTGCTTTTTCCCAGCAACCTCTCGCAATGATCAGCACGGGCAATGAGCTGTAGCTAACGGCAACGCATCACGGCAACGCATCACGGCAACCGCTTCCCCTCTCCATCCCATGATGCTCTTTCAAAAGAGAGCGGCGTTGATGCATTGCGCCTGCTGCAGCGTTCCTGGCGCTTGAGTCACTACCTGTGGGCACGCTACGGTTGCCGCTGACCGCCCACCCAGCGCTAAGCAGCGCTACTCGGCCCTGTGGTCAGGAGCGGTGGGGGTGGAGGCGAAATTCCCTGGGCTTGACACAGACACACAGGCCTTTGAAGTTTTTGCTTTTTATTATCTTTTGTCTTTTTTTTTTTTTTGCGTTGAAGTTGCGCATGTTGTCCTAGACCAAATAAGGATTTTCCAGATCAATCTTTTTTTTTTTTTTTTCCTCAAAGAAGTGGAAAATGCATTTCCGAGAATTAACCCCACAAATGGAGACCAAGGCATGTCATGAAGTTGCATTTCTGCCTGAACAATGAGAGTTCACCAGATCCTTAATTTGGAGATCAAACACTCACATGTATAAATGCGTCCTTGTAAAATGTGTGGCGTGTGAGTGTGGCCTGAGACTGCGGCCGCGTGGGCACTCACCAGGGCTGAGCTGAAGTCCAGGTTGGCCAGGTTCTGCAGCGGCGACACTGGCTGCTGCTGCTGGTGGTGCTGCTGTTGCTGCTGGCCCTGACACCGGCCTTGCTGCATGGACTGGTGCTGGTTCTGCTGCTGCTGCTGCTGCTGCATGGACTGCTGGGGCTGCTTGTAGAGGGGGTACGGCGGGGGCGGCTCCATGGGGAGACTGGTGTCTAACGGGACGCCCTGCAGGTAAACAAGGAGGACGACGGATTGGGGAAAGACGATGAATTTTTATGGTCATTGTTCTGGGCCGGGTTTCCCAGATTCGTTAAGAAGCTCTAAGAACGTTCTAAGAACGCTCCTAAGAGGTTCCTAGCACTTCTTAATGAATCTGGGAAACCTGGCCCTGGTCTGTATCTTTCTTTCAGTGTGTTTGTCAGCTGCTCATGCTAACAAAAAACAATGTGAGTGTGGCTAAGGGTGAGGGCTGTGTGTAGGTGTGTGTGGGTACATTCTCAAATCACTGGTTATGGGAATCACTATACAATCTTCTATCCATGTTCGTGAGTGGTGCAAAGGCTTTTGTCTGCTTGTGTATAGGTGTGTGCATTGAGTGTGTGTGTGTGTGTGTGTGTGTGTTACCTGTGTGATCGGGGACAGCGATGGCGACATGGTCGGCGACATCTGCTTGCCCAGACTCCGCCTCTGCTCGGCGCCCGGCGACAGCGTCAGGGGGCTGATGGGGGCGGGGCGTCGCCGCGGCGAACTGCTCATGCCGGCCGCCGGAGGACTGTTGAGCGAGGAGAGGCGCAGGGACGAGTGGATGGAGGGGTTACTGAGGGACGAGTGCAGCTGGGAGTTGGCCAGCGACGCCTGGATGGAGGGGTTGCTGAGGGAGGACGAGAGACCTAGAGAGAGAGAGAGAGAGAGAGAGAGAGAGAGAGAGAGATATCAGAAATGTAGGGGACAGTGCTTAGATATCACAGCTGCACCACACACACACACACACACACACACACACACACACACACACACACACACACACACTTTGTTCTGTATCTTTGATACCTCTATGTAATCATTGTGTTTTGGCAATGAGAAAAGAAATGGTTGCGCCAATGAAGCTCGCTTGAACTGAGGTGAAGAGAGAGGGAGCAAGAGAGACAGAGAGGGAGAGAAAGAACAGGGGGAAGAGAGACCGAGAGGGAGAGAAAGAACAGGGGGAAGAGAGCGCGAAGGGCTGGAGACACAAACAGTGCTGTTGGCCACCCAACTGAAAACTATAAAACATAATCTGACTGATACTGCTCCTGGGAAGCATGACGTTGGGTGGAAATTATGATGGCTTGCATTCTCTACTTTGTTTTTTTCACTGTCCACCCTCCTCCTCTCGTTCTCTCCTACACACACACACACACACACACACGGGTCCTTGTTGGAGAGCTGAGAGAACAGAGCAGCAGCTTGCATAGAGGCGACACTGGGGTCAGATCTGGCCTTGGATACTGGTGTGCTGCCAGAGTAAGAGTGCACACACAAATACTGGACGAACACACGAACACACGGACACACACACACACACACACACACACACACACACACACACACACACACACACACACACAATTGAAGATCACAGCAGTAAGTAAGAAACATGATGCACTTAAAGAGAGTGAGATTAATGAGAGAAATGGTGAAAGGGATACAGTTTGAGATTGGACGGGAAAAAAAGACGAAATGCAGAGAGGAGCGGGAAGTGAAAGGGAAATATGTCTTCTATGGAGCATCCAGCCAAGACAAGCAGCTGCTCTCATTCCCACACATTCACTGTTGTGTGTGTGTATTCACTGTGTGTGTGTGTGTCTGTATGTATACACTACCGGTCAAAAGTTTGGGGTCACTTAGAAATGTTGCATTGTTGTTTTCATTTTAAAAGGCTAACTGAGAGAGCATTCGAGAGCCACTTTTGCAATCGATCTCAAAAATACAATTTTGGCAGTTGCATGTTAATGTTTCGACTAGCATTTCTGAATTGAGTATCAAACTGTGCTCATAGACAATGGTTACCAGATGCTTTCCTGAGCGCATACAATCAGTTTCTTTACAGATACAGGTCTGGTTTTAATGCAGTGCCATCGGAGGCCCAAAAGACCATGGCCATTCAATATTGTTTTTCAGCTCGATCCAGAGCAACAGCTTTTTCTCTGCCTAGGAGACAAGCCATAAAACTAAAAACAGTCAATAGATCAACTATGCTGACATGCCTGTTATCTCAGAGCCTAAATACTGCTTCAGAGATGCACTCAAAAAGCCACAACTGAACTTGTCAAGCGATACAA
The DNA here is from genome assembly GCF_963854185.1 of Sardina pilchardus. Classification (NCBI taxonomy): domain Eukaryota; kingdom Metazoa; phylum Chordata; class Actinopteri; order Clupeiformes; family Clupeidae; genus Sardina; species Sardina pilchardus. The sequence continues at coordinate 27,434,434 of NC_085004.1, read as the reverse complement.
AGAGACGACAAATGTCTGACATTTACAGTAGATTCCAGATTGAGCAATGTTGCAGGGCAACCACATAACCGGTTCCATATGCTTTCCGATTGAATGACTGAAGTTCTCAAAAACTGATCACTGATGTTCCCAAGAAACTTGAGGGTGTTGTGTGTCGTGTGTGTGTGAGCAACCTACAAGTCATTCATCTTGCACTGGATCACCTTCCAGTATTTCAATATTACAATCACAACAAGTCTGGGCAAATGGCTAAATCAGCATCAGCGTCAGAGGCCACGTTCATTGTTTTTCACTTTAATGAGGTCATCGCCGCATCACCAAATATACTGTCGGCTATTGGTTTTACAAAAAGGCAGCACTGGCAGCATTTTTAAACTACAAAACAGGATGCCCTTTTTCATAGGCAATCATGTTGCCAGTTACCCTTGTGAAACATTCCTCCCTTTGTTTTCTTCATCATTACAGTTTCACAGGGGTTCTCTAGCATTCTGTTACCCTCGCCCCAAGCAGTATTGCTGGTATCAGATTCAAAATTAAAACAATTTCGACGAAATAATCTACAAATTAGTCCTGATGCCCTGATGAAGGCCCCAGCCGCTACGCGTGGGCATTTTTAGGTCCATGTTAGGACATGTCAGTTTAATAAAGACATTCTAAACCATTTGGAGTGCCTTGGTTGTGGAGAAATTCTCCTTTTCTACACAAATTAGTCCTTTTCAACATTTGACGTGCTGTGTGTGTCCTGTCCTATTAGCGTGAGCACTCACCCTGGGAGTTGCCGATGCCCAGGTGCATCATGGCGGCGGGCAGGTTGCCCGTGCTGCTGCCTCCGCTCAGGTTGGGGTAGCAGCTGCCGTCGTCTGGGTCCAGCGGCGTGGGCAGCGGCGAGGGGAAGTGCAGGTTGCTCAGGTCGGGCAGAGAGCCGCCCGTGTTCAGGGAGCCCTGGTAGTGCGACAGGCCCATGCTGGGCTCCGGGGAGGGGAATATGCTGCAAACACACACACACACACACACACACACACACACACAAAGAGTCAAACACACACACGCACACAAAGAGTCAAACACGCACACGCACACACACACACACACAAACACACACACACACACACACACACACACAAAGAGTCAAACACACACACACACAGAGCCAAACACCCACACAATAACACAGATGTGTTCTGTTACAACAGTGTTAAGTCACAAGAAATCTAAAAAGCCCTTTATACTGCTTCACTGCACCAAAATATGTGGCGGAATCAAGGTAGTGCACAAAACAAAACAGAAAACGCTTGGCTGGAAGTTTTGCAAAACCTGGCTTTAACTGAGATTATCCACAAAGCCTGTGTGTATTTGGTCAAAGCTACCGATAAACTATTTGTGGTGAAAAGACCACCAGCACAGTAAATGTGTAGGTGCAGAAGATTCTAGACGACCTCCTGCTGCACACACTCTGTGAAGAGCGAAACAGCTACAGCAAAGAAAACGGAAGGTCTTTTAAAAAGCCCCACGGCCCTCTGCTCAGGTAACTAAAAAATGTAATTGACGACCCCCAGGCCCCATGCAAATAATCCTGTATTTCAGTTCTGGGAGTTCTGGGAATAATAATGTATGGAGTTCTATGGAGTTCTGGGAATAATAGTGAACGGTTGAGCCTGAAAACTGCTGGAAGCAGGAGACATGGAACAGAGTGAGGGCCAGTGAGGGTCAGTGTGACCGAGAGAGGACGGGCAGCAGAGAGACTAGAGGGCAGAGTGCCCCACTCACTTGATTCCAGGCACTTCACATGACTTGGGGCGCGAGGACAAGGACTGGACCTGCAATTAGGATCAGAGGACAGCCATGAACCACTGGACATCATCAGGAATGTTTGATATCCATAAAAGCCATCTGAGACATTTCAGATTAACATTTGACATTTTGTCTTATTGTCATTATCACAAGAAAATGAGTCTCCACATGATTCAAAATTACATACAATGGTAATGGTATTCTGTGTACGAACTTGCATATCTTCTAGAGTTTAACATAATTTAAGACAATCAAAGCTTATAGCATATCAATCATGTATACCATACTATACTAAACTATTCTATAATACTTTACGCACTTAGACTTAGACCTAGACTTTGTCTAGGATTTTAATCCATGTCCTACGCTCTGCTACAGAAGCACTACTGTCTTCTCTCCATACCCCTGTGTGATGAGGAGCTGGTCCAACCCCCCCCCCCCCCCCTCCTCTCTATCCCCCGCCCCCCAGTGGTCCTCTGCTAATGAGCCTACTGGTCCAGAGTCTCTGGCGTGTCCCGGGCCCTGTGCGCTCCTCACCTTCTTGGCCTCCCACAGCTGCTTGGGCATGGGCTTGTTCACACCCATCAGGCCGTCGTCCTTGGCCATCGCGGGGAAGGAGAACACTGCAGAGGAGAGCAGAGGAGAGCAGAGCAGAGGAGAGGAGAGGAGAGGAGAGCAGAGGAGAGCAGAGGAGAGCAGAGGAGAGCAGAGGAGAGGAACATGGCTGGTTAACATGAGCAGCTGATAGAGACACTGAGAGACAGAGGCCTGGATTAAGATAATGAGTGTAAGTGTGTGTGTGTGTGTGTGAGAGAGAGAGAGAGAGAGAGCAACTGAGTGTGAGTGTCAGTGTGAGTATGTCCGTGTGTGCGTTGAATGTATGTGAGTGAGACGGACAGACACGGAGAGAGAGAGAGAGAGAGAGAGAGAGAGAGAGAGAGAGAGAGAGAGAGGGAGAGAGAGAGAGAGAGATGGAGGGAAATAAAGGGTGTGAGGGAGCGAGCGAGAACACGTGTAGGAGCGTGAACGGCAGGAAAGAAAGAAAGAAAGAAAGAAAAAGGTGTTGATTCTGACTCTTCCTGCCCGCTGTGCTCTCTAATGGTCATTGCGGAGCGAGCCTCACGGCGCTCCCCCTCTGATCTCTCCGCCCCCCCCCCCCCCTGGACCTTCCTGGCAGTCGGTCCTTCGGCACAGACATCTGTGTGTGTGCTTCTGGCATTCATTAACTCTGTGGTTGCACCAGTGTCACTGTCAGTCTCAGTCAGTTAGTCAGTCAGTCAGCGGGCATCCTACTCTTTCACCAGCAGGGGGCGCTAATCACTACCAGTTAGTCACAGCAATCCCAGGACTCACACTCAAGCCTATGGACAGTCGAAGACATCTTGAACATGTAGTGAAGCGTTCGTCCAAGAAAACACGTGTGTGAATGGAAAATATACACGCGCGCACACACACACACACACAGGCGCGCAGGGTCCAGGGTGAGACTACAGCTGGCTCCCAACACAAACAGCACTTATCCAGCAATGACACTCACTCGGATTGCCTCAGATGGAGTGCGTGCGTGTGTGTGTGTGTGTGAGTGTTAGTGTTAGTGTGTGTGTGCATGTGTGTGTGTGCCATGCATGGCAGTTGTGCCCACAGCAGTGGGCATGGCCACCTCGGCACAGACACCTGCGTGTGAGGTTGGCATCCTGGCAGCGCGGCACCAACGTGATCTAAACCTGGCACGGCCCTGCAGCCAGGTGGTAGAGCGTACGGCTGCCAGTCCCACCTGCCCCCGTAGAGACGTCTCTTACCGAGACCTGCGCTCGCGGGCCGAGATGGCGGACGGAGGGCGATCGCTAACCACACTTCACCTGCTCTACCCCAGGCCATCCTATAGAGCTTTAGCTTAAAAGGGCTGGAACACCAAGGCTTGGGGAAAAATAGGGGGCTTGGAAAACGCATGTTTTCCAGCACTGGAGCAGTCTGTGTGTGTGTGTGTGTGTGTGTGTGTGTGTGTGTGTGTGTGTGTAGGGGAAAATCAGTGGTGGGATATGCTGGCGTGCACCATGTGAGGTGTGGGCTGAGTGTGTAGTGGGAACACACACATATGCGAGCCATGTGTGTGGTGTGTGTTGGTTCGCAGTCAGCAGGAAAGACTCCCACACACCAGCGCTGGGTGGGCGTTTTCAGCGTGTGTTACGGAGCTGTCGCTGTTACAGCATTTTACTCTGCAGTGTGTTACTGTGTGTCAGCAATGCGCCGTGTTAGTCAGTTCATCAACGTGTGTACCAACAACAACTTGCATTAATATAGCGCCCTATACTGTGTGTATTTACTGTGCATTCTTGCATGTTTATGTATGATCCACTGTGTGTGTGTTTGTTGCGTGTGTGTGTGTGTGTTGTGGTGTTGTGTGTGTGTGTGTGTGTGTGTGCGTGTGTGTGTGTGTGTGTGTTAAATGAATGGTTAAGTGTCTTTTGAATGGAAACACTCACCATCTCCTGATCCGTCTATCTCTGCCTCATTTACGCTGGCTGCACAGACAGAGAGAAAAAAAAGAAAGGAAGAAAAAAGAGAGAGAAAGGTTAGTCATCCCCCTTTCATCTTTTAATTGGTTCACTGATCCCCCCCAGTGTTGTGACAACACTTCCATGTAGGTGTACAACTCCAGTGAATAGTAGTTCAATAAAACTCGGCTGAATTGCACAGGGACACAATACTTCACACCCCCACACAGAATGATCATGCAGATTCTCCCTCTCTCCCCACAAACACACACACACACACACACACACACGTTAGAGTTGTTTTCGGTCAGCATGTTGGTTCACAGCAGATTCTTTATGCTGGTGAGGTAAATGGGGAAATAAGCCCGGCTAGATGTCTGATTTCCTGCTCTTGTACAACATGAGAAATATGCAAAAAAAGAAAACAGTCCATCGGCCTGGGAGTTTGCTGGCGTCTCACTAACTCTCCCGGCATGCTCCAACACACACACACACACACACACACACACACACACACACACACACACACACACACACACACACACACACACACACACACACACACACACACACACACACACACACACACACACACACACACACACACACACACACACACACACACACACACACACACACACACACACACACACACACACTCTCTCTCTTTCACTAGTTAGACAGGAGGTGTGCTTTCCTCTTTGCACCACACAGCACACGCAGTGGCAAAGCTCACATCAGCCGTTCATACATCACACAAGCACTCTAGACAGCCTTCATTTCCTGTGCCTGTTCTTGTCCTGTGTGGGTGAGAGAGGGTCCAGTTGAGAGTGAGTGAGAGTGTGTGTGTGCGTGTGTGAGAGAGAGAGAGAGAGAGGGGGGGGGGGGGGGCTGCTTACTGCCACCGCAGTACATACTGTATGACGTTCTGTTAATTTTTCTTGTTCTATACCTGCAAACTACAGTGTGCAATTAGAAATGCTTTGACAATGAAGAGGGGTTTTCTGTAATGCTCAATTTAATTTGAATTTGTGAAAGAGAGAGGAAGAGAGAGAGCGCTAGAGCATGTGGATTTGTGTGTGTGTGTGTATGTGTGTGTGTGTGTGTGTGTTAGAGAGAGTGTGTTTGAAAGGGGGGCAAGGCTGCATGCGTATGGGAATGTGTGAGTGAACAAAAGTGTATGAATGAGTGTGTGTGTGTCTATAAGAGAGAGCACAACAGACTTTAAAGTAGGAGTGTGTGTGTGTGTGTGTGTGTGTGTGTGTGTGTGTGTGTGTGTGTGAGAGAGAGAGAGTGTTTGAGTGCTCTGTCTCTTTAAGGAGAGCCATTAGCAGGATGCTGGAGAGAGAGCAGAAATAAGCTCTGTGACCACAAGCTCTGGGAGAGAGAAAAAAGAGCCATTGTTTCACCCCAACCACAGAAAGCAAGGAAGAAACAGACCCTTATACATTCTCTCTCTCTCTCTCTCTTTCTCTCCATCCTTCTCTTCCTCCCTCAGTCTTTCCTGCCCTGCCCACTTCCGCTCTCCCATATCTTTTCTTTCAAGCTCTGTTTCTCTGGTAGAGCTCTGATCCCTCTGTTCTCTAGCATGAACAGATCATCTCAACCCCAGCAACACCAGGGCTAAGACTGAGACCCCACAGCCAACCAATGACAGAGATGTGGGAGAGAGAGAGAGTGAGATAGAGATAGAGATAGATAGATAGATAGATAGGTAGAAGAGAGAGAGAGAGAGAGAGAGAGAGAGAGAGAGAGAGATCCATGACATCACTGCACCAGAGGCACTGGGGAGGAGGAAGTCGGCAACCTCATTTAAACCACAACAGGAGCCAATCCATCACCAGAGTCGCTATGACAACAGGGGCAACGAGCAACCGTGCGTCTCCTCTCCCTCCACTCTCGGGTCTCTCGCCCGCTCATTTCGCTCTGTAATTGTGCGGCTCGTTAACTCCATCTCACCTGACAGTTCTCCGCCGCGTCTCCGCACCCGGTGAGGGAGAGTGTGTGGAAGCGCCATCCCATCGCCTCCTCTGATCTGTCTCGGCCTGTCAATTAACCCTGGCTGACGCAGAGGACCTGGGAGAGGACTAGGGTCCCAGGTGGCTCTAATGGCATGCGTTCTCTCTCTCTCTCGCTCTCTCTCTCTCTCTCTGTGCATGTGTGTGTATGTGTCTCTCTATATGTGTGTGTGTGTGTGTGTGTGTGTTTGTACTCCAAACTCTCACTTGCCCCGGATCTTCACCCAATATCCTGTTTAAGCCTGTTGGCTAAACAAAGAGAGGAGCGATCCATCATTGCAGTGTGCCGTGCGCTCGCTCTCTCTCTCTCTCTCTCTCTCTCAGCGCACCTTCTCACTCACTCACAGCTCATGCCACGAGCTCATTTACTCAAGCACTGCTTTACATCAACACATAAACACTCACTCTCTGGTCAAGCAATACACAGACACAGACACAGACACAGACACACAGACACACACACAAAAGTGAGGGAAAGAGAGAGATTGGCCAGTCTTTTAAAAGATAATGGAAGTGGTAGACAAAACATCCGAAGAGTGGGAAAGAGGGGAAGCACAGACAGAACCAAGCAGAGATGGAGAGAGGAACGGAGAGATACAGAGAGTACAAAGGGATGAGAGACATGCGTGTCCTCTGCGCAGTTGTCCACAGCCATTTTTACCCACAGGTGTTCTAACCCCACAAATACAATGCATGCCGTACAGTATATATAAATACATACATATGCATGACAGTGTATGCGGGCCCAGGAATCCGGCCCTTCCTCTCGGCGGCGGCGGTGCCCTGCTCTACCAGTTGTGCAGCCGCAGCAGCAGCGCTGCCATTCAGCCTGGGCTCCACACAACAGAGGCACGCTGCTAAAATCCTCCCCACAATGCCACACCTACCACGGGGTGTGCCACTGCTGGCACGCCAGGAATGTGGCAATCCATTTTCAAGCTGCTAAAAACAGGAAGCTACCTCACGATGATGTCACCCAGAAGAGCGTCGTCGCCTTCGCCATTCGAGCAGAGCCAAGTCACACTGAACTGAAGTGGGTGTGCGAGTGTGTCTGTGCTGTGTTGTGCTCTACTCCAACCAGTATGTACTCGGACCAGTATCTCACAATGAAAATAGAATGCTGTGACGTACTCGGTCGTGAGGATAGCACCACAACAATACATATCACTCCAGTAGCTGAACTGAACCTAAACAATCACACAAACCAGACACACACACACACTCTAAGCTGAGAGCTTCCAGGATACAACGGAAACAGGAAAAGAACAGAAAAACAAAGGCTGACGCATCAAATACACACACACACACACACACACACACACACACACACACACACACACACACACACACACACACACACACACACACAGGCGGCACCTCAAGAGCCATTGACACGTCACATAATGAGAAAACTCAAATTTAAACACACACCTAAGAACTGAATAAATGACAGCAAGAAAAAGATGCCTCCAATACAATAAATAATTTCCTGTTTGGCTTCAACTGAAGAGCATTCTATTTCACTTCATACAGGTTCAAGCCTTCATTCAACATCCTCCTCACTTTGTCATATCTCTTAATCCTCCAAACAGCAGCAAAGTAAACATATTTTCTGACTAATAATTTACACCGAAGGTTATATGGGAAACAAGGACTGATTGATTAAATGCAAACATGCCCTTTAAAACTGTCAGATTAAAGGGAAGTCCTGTTTTATTTATGTGATCTATAGGTTACCTAATAGCCATCAATAGGACTAAAATGACAAAATAAAGCGTAACAACCATCATATACATTGACTTGCCATTTCAGTTCAGGGGGGCATATATCAGCACTGTAGCCTGGCTGACAGCAGACCAACCTCAATATAACAGTATTTGAGATAAGAGTATAGCAAAGGTTCATTCACCTCCCATTTCAAAAAAGGATCTGATCAAAAAGCATTTTTTTCCCCCTCACCCATTCCAACATAAGGAAGCGGTATGGGAAACTTATTGTCAAACTCCCTGCCTAAAACCGATGTGACAGAGGCTGCAAATGAGTGCTGTTCCTTGGCAGCAGCCATCTTTGATATTTACAAAAAACTGTTTCAACATCTGTGCTCTGTCGTTATCGTCTAAAGCCTGTGTCAACGGCTGTGATTGGTGCCGGGATTTAGGCACGTTGGAAAATGGCCTTGAATGGGCTCTTGGCCAGACGGACCTGCAGAGCAAATCCCAAATTGGCTGGAAGATTATCTAGGTTTCCCAGGCTATCAGCACTGCCAAACGAATCACCTCTCTGATATTCCGAGGGAATATTAATGTTTATGCACACAAATGGATATACAATTGTGGGTGCGTAGGTGTAAATGTAGGTGCTTCTGTGTAGGAGTGTGTGTGCCTCAGAGGCTGATGCATGGTTAAATTATGAGAGACAGATGAGTTTGTGTGAGTGTGCGCCACAGGTTACTGTAGGTGAGACAGTTTGAGTCAGACAGTTTGTGTGTGTGTGTGTGTGTGTGTGTGTGTGTGTGTGTCTCACCGTTGCGTTGCGGGGGCCCACGGACCATCTGCTGGTTCATGCCAAAGGGGTCCTGTGGGTTGGGACTCATAGCACTGGTGTGGAGGGCCGAGTCGGAGTTCGTCCTGGGAGGAGAGAAAGGGAGATAAAGAGAGAGAGAGAGAGAGAGAGAGAGAGAGAGAGAGAGAGAGAGAGAGAGAGAGAGGTGGGGAGGAGTGAGAGAAGGGGTGAGAGGAGGAGTGGGAGCGAAAGACAAGGCATGAGTTCTCTGAATCATGATGTTAAAAGCTGTCTGTTTTCACAACTCCAACCTCTCGCTGCCTGAAATGACTCCCCTCCTCTATCTGTCCTTCATCAGCTCTTTCTTTCCTCCTCTCTGGCTCAAGTCTCTGAAGACCTCTTCTTCTTCTCCCCTCTTCTCCTCCCTGTTCCTTTACTCGGAGGCCTTCCTTCGTAACAAGCCTCTACTTTTTGCGTCCTCCCAGCTTTACACCACTGCTACAACTCCCACTTCTTTCCATAACATGCTTCATGAGTCATGACTGACTATACATGACCCCCCCCACCCCCACCCCCACCCCCCAGGATTAGCCAGCAGTGTAGGGAGAACAGTTTACATGCGATTGAAGTACATCTTGACGACTTGATAAGACAGATCAATAACAAATGCTGTTTGTGAGAGATTGCTGCAGTTTATTCATTTTAGGCGATTTCACATGGCCATATCAGCATAGCCTGATTGATAGACCAATAAACAGCATGGCAAAAAAAAAAGAAAGATCACTGGTTAGTGGAAACAAAAGAGAAAATTCTCTGATTAGTGGGCTAATTGTGGACTACCCTTACCCCAGCAGTCCAGATACCTATAGAGGGGAAGAGCAGAGGAATGCTATCGAGACGCAACAGAGCAGAACAAGAGGGGAAATCAAAGTCACTAGCACAGTTGCCTGACTTTCGCTCCTTGTTAGATTTGAGAAAAAACAGGAGCTTGAGAATGTTGACGAAGCGAGACGGAACGGTGGGAGGTTAAATTGAGGGTAGATTAAGAAAAAGAAACAAAAAAGGTGAGTTGATCTGCATAGAAACGAAGAGGAAGAGAAGGTCAGATGTCAAAGGTCACCTGTTGAGTTGGGACATTAATCTAAATCCGGGTCGTTTGTCTTCAGTCCACGGCTGCTGCTCCCTTCAGGAGGAAGAGGAGGAGGAAGATAAGGAAGAGGAGGGAAAACATCAGAGTTTACCATCGGACTCACCAGACTCGCCATTGGTCAGACCCCCGGCTGGGTTAGTATGGGGTGAAGTGGGCAAGGGGAGAGAGGAGGAGGCTGAAAATGAAAAGCGCTGGGTGTGTGTGTAACTGAACCCAATTCGCCACAAAACCACCACAAGGACACGCAAGAGTAAGTGCTTCTCAGGCACAGTGATTGGGTATGTAAGAGAGGCAGAGAGAGAGAGAGAGAGAGAGAGAGACAGAGAAAATTCTGTTGTGCAACTCATCCATGGGTGACAGCAGACAGGCAGCTTTGCATGGGCTTAATAAGTTGAAGGACAGTGTGTGTGTAGGTGTTTCAGATTCATCCTGTTTTCTTTGTGTAAACTCCAGTTCACGCTCACACCGGGCACAGGAGTTCTCCCGGGCACAGTCAGACAGGCAGAGACACACACACACACACAGAGGGAAACTACAGAGCTTCTCTCTCTTGCTCACACACACACACACACACCACAGAGTTACGGGCCCCTTCACAAGAGAAGCACTGGGACCTACCAAAACAAACTCACTGGGTCTAGCCAACACAAACACCGCAGCCATCACGCTAGTCTGCCTTTTCCAGCAGCGGCTGCAGAACTCCTCAACCTCGACTTGAACTGCTCTGGTCACCGGAGCTGGAGCTGAGGAGTCATCGCGCTTCCTCCCGCACACTGAAACCTCAGTCCGTTACAGCCTGGACGGCAATCGCCCCGAATCATCATCAGAAGTCTGCCGAACGAATCGTCCCTCTTATCACCGGAGAAAATCTCGAAATGTTCACACGTTTCTTCCGTTATGAGCTCAAACAGAGGTCAGCCGTAGTCCAGCCCCTTGTGGCCTGGAGCTCAGTTTTATCTCTTGAGGATTAGCCCTCTTATTCAAAGCCATAAAGACGGCCACATTCTCTCCATCCGCTGCACAACAACCTCAACTTCATAAGGTGCCTCTCATGTAAAGTTTATACGTCCTCCCTCGCTCCTCGGGCCTCGATCCTCACTGATCTACATAAAGAATGATGGGGCGGCAACAACGATAGTCTATCCCTTCGTCTATCTTTCTTTATGTAGATCAGTGAGGATCGAGGACCGACGAGCGAGGGAGGACGTGTAAACTTTACATGAGAGGCACCCATAGTGCTACAGAAGGTGAGCGCCAACACCATCTCTACTGACCCAACCCAATGTACTCTGTTCTAAGGACTAGACCTCAGGTCAAGCTCTCCTGTGTGCATGGGAACAGGAGGAGAACATAGGACAGACGCGGTAGTCCTGGATCTCTGGCATGGACGAGCCCTTCATGTCACAGTGATATCTCATTCCCAACGTTGGATAAAGCCCTGTGGAGTGGCCAGAGGGAGTTCTGGAGTGGATTCTCACGGAAGTGCTCATCTCCTTCTGGGAATGAGCTACAGCACTTATGAATGAACTTAAGAGGTTTTTTTTCCCCCCTGAAAGCCTTTTGCAGCTGTGAATTCCTAAAAGGATCTCACTGCTCACTCCGGAAGCTTCCAGGCGTTCAGACTACAGCACTATGAAAGGGAGCCAAGCGAGACCAAGATATACATCTAATTGATAGTTTAATGACAACAGCAATCAGACAACAGCAGACTTTCCCCTCCCTATGTAACAGACCTGATTACACCACCACCAACGACTTGCATGCTTTATCAAGGCACCCAAAGCGCTTCCCAGTGAAGGGGGAACCCCACTGACCACCACCACCACCCCCGGCCACCTATCTGGAGGCACACTGGAGTCATAGGTTGGTGTGTGGAGGGATAGTCTAGTAGTGGAGCAAAACAAGACTGCTTTATAAAAACTGAACACACTGAATGGCTTCCAGTGTATTCTTGCACTACACACCCCATATTATGTATTATTGAATAAC
>NC_085004.1:27409989-27417489 GCF_963854185.1 Sardina pilchardus | reverse complement strand
ACCCAACCCCCCGGAACTTGACACAGCTGGGTGGAAACGTTATTGGACTGCATATTCTCAGCCAACCACAAAAATCTGTCAAAGCACACAAAATACAACATGCACTGACCCAGTTCAACCTATAGGCCTCCAACAGCTCTATTCCCAGCAGGCAGAGGAAACGCCACTCGCCTGGACACAACAAAGTGCACTAGCATGTCTGTGTGGACATGGGATATCTACACAAATCCAACTTTGTCAGGTGACCTAGATTGCTGTGTGTGTGTGTGTGTGAGAGAGGAAAGGCACTAATGTAATGTAAAGCAACACATGTGATGCTTACTGCAAATGGTCCAACTGGGCGCTCTCCCCCCAACAGGGGACTCTAGCTGCATCAGCCTCCCAGCTCTCTAGCCACCAAACTGGGCATAGTGTGCCAGCACCTCCCTCTCCTCCACAGCCTCTCATTCCATTCCATTAACACAGCAATCCCCACCTGGCTGTCTTCATGGTTACACTTGGCCATAGATTTATTGATTTCAATTAAAGGTAAATGACTGTAGAGGCCCCTATACATGAGCTCCCCGGGAACGGAACCCATCACCACACTGTTGCCATGGAGATGCAAGAACTTCCTCTAATACAAACGCCTAGTCAATAACACCCAGAGAGGCTATCGTATGTCAGAGTACTGTCACTTGTGTATAGTTACTGAATAAATGAAACCAATTAAAAGGTGTATCAAATGTTGTAAACGGATACAGTGCTAGAGACTGAAAAAAAAAACATGTACACATACGCACACACACGCAGACACGAGAGCCTCCTTATTTCTCATGCTCGCTATCTGGGGCTAAATCCCTAAAATAAAGCTACATATGGAGCACATCACACAGATTAACAGTTGAAATCTCTCTGTGTTCCTGATGGCTCGCTCTGCCCCGATGCTGGGGAAGCTCTGGACGGAAAGAGCCAGTGTGGACCAGAGCGGTTCAGGATCTCTTATCGGCCCTGAAAATCACTCATGTCGCTCTCAGCACAGACCCAAATCTCCGGCTGACTTTCAGGGCGTCATTACCCGAGCCGACACAAAACATCTGTTCCACTGCAAGCCAAAACACAACATCGACCACATCAGACTGTTACAAGAGCAGAGGGGGAGAGAGAGGGAGAGAGAGAGACACACACACACACACTCTCCCCACCCAATCCCTTACCACCAGATCTTTGCCACTATGATTTACTCAAAACATAAACTAGAACAGCTCGCTTATCAACCTAGTGGCCTCAACTGACCACACACACACACACACACACACACACACACACACACACACACACACACACACACACACACAGGAACAGGGAGTAAGGGGGAGAGAAGAGAGAAACACCATATTATCAAGGGAGAGGTCCTGAATAATAGCATTAAGAGAAAGGAGGAACCCAATCAATCAGTCTGTGAAGAGGCAGCGGTAGAGGCAGTGTGTCTATACAGCTCTGGGAAGGTTAGTGCTACTCCAGCTTTTGGGGGGGAGAAACAAGAGTTGAGTTTACACACTCATCCTTTAGGGAAGAAAGAGTGGGTTAGAATCAGAAGAGAAATGCAACGTTAGCATGTGGGGGTTCACCAGGAGTCAAGACCCAAAAAACACCACAAACCCTAAACATGTGGACCCAGAGAAAGTGTTTCTCTTCACCGGCCAACTGCAACCAGGAGGGAGGGTGAAGACAAACACTAACAACATCGTGAAATTCAGTGTAACAACATATCATTGATCAGGTTATATACACATTAACTGTGAGTGATTTTAGGTGAACATTTTCATTTATGCATAATACACACAATAATACACTGTGCTCTATTACACATTAGTGAAAAATGCATTAAAAGTACATTAATATTAAAAGAAGATAGCATGTTATCTTTCACTCATACACTCACACGCAACGCCATTCAAATGCACACACAACAAAGTAACTTAACGGCTGTCTGCCAGGGCCAACCTGTCCTAGGTGTGTTTGTGTGTGGCTGGGTGTGGCTCATTCAGTTTAACAGTGGCCAGAGCCAACATGGCTACTTCTGTAGCACACACTGGCCGCTGGCTTCGCAGTTGTCACAGCCCGGGGAGCACAGCTGTGCGACTGGAGCCAAGATGGCGGCGGCGGCGGCACTGCTGCTGCTGCTGCTCCGTCGCCTGGCTTCTCCCAGTGCAGAGAGCAGCAGAGGGGCGTGGTGCTGGACGGCAGCCAGAGCCAAATTCAAAACAGCAGCAGCAGCAGCACAGCACTGACATGGGGGGAGGGGTTGCTCTCGGAAACCGTCGATATGGCCCGCAGTTCAGGCCAATGGTAAACACAGCAGTGGGTCTGGGAATCTGGCTGTGTAGAACTGGCGTTTTCAATGTGTCCCCTCGGTCTCTCTGGTTTGCAAATATATGGAGTGTGCGTACTTGTGTGGCGGTGTGCGTGCGTATAAACCAAAGATTCTAGAACAGAACTACGCTCTAGAATCTTTGGTGCAAACTGTCCACCAGCTGTATCTGGAGGATGATGCATGGTTTTGTCTCTGCATGCTTTGTGTGTGGTTGTGGTTGTTGATGTTGCGGTTGTTGTGAAGGCACTGCTAAAAAGCGTTCTGCAGCTCATCTGTGGCCATTATTACTGATTGTGGATGTCTCATTGGTTTTGCTTGGCTCTTTCGCCCGGACACTGCAGACGGACGGCCATTAATCCTCTGGTGATTTTGTGTTGTTTCTTGAAGAGGATCAGTGCTTCAAATGATTATGGCTTTCCAGTGGACATCCACAGGAAAAGGGAGAGAGAAAGAAAGAGAGAAAGAAAGAAAGAAAGAAAGAAAGAAAGACAGAAGGAGAGGAAAAAAGAATTAAAGGCTGAGCGAGAGAGAGAGAGAGGGGGAGAGAAAGAGAGAGAAACAGCCTGTGCAAGGCCATTTAACAGGCACCTCAATGGACAGTAAAAAAAAAAGGCCCAAGATGAACAAAGATTTTAGGGCAAAGTAAATGTGCCTGTGTTCCTTTGCTAGCAGTAGGATGCTCTGTGTGTGTGTGTGTGTGTGTGTGTGTGTGTGTGAACGCTGCCTCTGTAGAGGCTCTTGGTTGAGGGGCCTCAGAGTAGAGGCAGCGCCGAGTGATGCGTCTCCTCTTCAGCTGACCTCACTTTGCTTATCAGCTGCACTGTGGGAAATGACTACTATACGGGTTACGTAGATGGAGCACAGTTGTGGCGCGAGTCTTCACTTGAGTAGAAGGCTGACGTCAGGAAGATGTTAAAATATGAATGCACGCAAAAAGCAAACGTGTGTGTGCGCAGGCGCACACACACACACACACACACACACACACACACACAGGGTGATGTGTAGTTGCGGAAGAGAGACTTACCTTCGCCAGTTGTTGTCTGGTGGCGGTGACAGGTAGACAGAGCTGTACGGAGAGCTTTCCATGTGAGGCAGAGTTAAGGAAAACCTAAACCAAAATGGCATGAAACAAATATACACAACCACACATATTCATATAGCAGTCATAACAATTTACACTCAACACATGCAATTTCTGTAAGTGATGTTCCAGGCATGAGATGCCCGAGTGTACAGTGCTCGGTTTGAATTCAAATTATTTGTTTGAGATGTGTTTTGTTTTTTCCTCAAAGAATGCAGCAGCATTGCTGGTGTGTGTGAGCTGATGAGTGAAGCACCACACTGATTGAATGCAAACACACTGAATACACACAAACACACACACACACACACACACACACACACACACACACACACACACACACACACACACACACACACACACACACACACACACACACACACACACACACACACACACACACACACACACACACACACACACACACACACACACACACACACACACACACACACACACACACACACACACACACACACACACACACACACACACACACACACACACACACACACACACACACACACACACACACACACACACACACACGAATACACACAAACACACAAAACCTGATCCTCCACAGCTGCTCAGAGATCACAGCTTCCATAACCTGACCTGACAGAGCAAGACAAGACAGGGGGCTAAGCACAGAGGCTCTCTCTCTCTCTCTCTCTTTCCTCCTTCAGCCAAACCAAGCAGGTCTGTAGAGCAATGGGAGCAACAGCAGAATGACCAAGCCCCATCACATTACATTTATACAGAGCTTCTCTTGCTACTCAAAGAGCTTTTAGTTCCTAATAACCCTGTCTCCTTATATTGTTGAGAGGAAAACAATGGGGAAAAAGAGGGGGAGAGAGGAGAGGAGAAAAGAATGAAAAAGTATCAACACAAGGAAGCTAGAGAGAAAAGGGGAGGGTACAGAGACAAGGCAAGGCATGTTTATCTCTGTAGCCCAATTCATCCACACTGGCAATTCAAAGTGCTTCATAGATGAACAGATAAAGCCACATAAACACATAAGTGATTCAGATGGGCAGAGTAAAGGAGAGGTCTCTTCTTCCTTCCTTGCACTTCTTCCTACTTCACTTTTCATCCAAAAAGGACTCCTGTCTTTTAGTAGAACAAAAAAAAAATAACGCCTGGAAAAAAGTAGGAGGGACAAAATGAGAGAAAGAGAGAGAGAGAGAGAGAGAGAGAGAGAGACAGAGAGACAGAGACAGAGAGAGAGTGAGAGAGAGAGAGAGACAGACCAAGAGAGAGAGTGAGAGAGAGAGAGTGTGAGTGAGAGAGTCTGTTGCTCAAGTTAATGTGAGCTTATAAGAACAGCTCTGCTTTTGCACATGACAGAACAGCTATGCAATTGCCGCAGCGCCGCAGTCCCAGACCGACACGTACGAATCAATGTTCTAACAACGCGCAGAGAACAACAATAAAAAACCTTTCCCAGAGGTGCAGGCCTCTCATTGGCCGTCGGCAGTTGAGCGGGAAATAATGCATAGATCCAGCTGAACAGGTTTACAGGGGAGGGAGCAGGCTGGCACGGCTAAGCCAAAGATATAAACTACAACCCACTGGCCTCGGGGCAGGCAAACACACACACACACACACACACACACACACACACACACACACAAATGTGCACAAGCACACACAAACATGTTCATCTCCCGGGAGCGTGTAAGCCAATGGCGTGTCTGCAGGTGCATGTTTGTGTGAGCCGAATATGTCTGCGGTTGAAAAGAAAAGCCGCCAGAGGACGCAAGGGAAAGTAAGTGTGTGTGTGTGTGTGTGTGTTATCAGGGCTAATGAACTGCACAAAAAAGATGGGAGAGGGAGAGCGAGAGCGAGGGAGAGGGGGAGGGAGAGGGAGGGACAGGGAGAGAGGATGACAATCATGTCTCTGTAAGACCCAGGAGGTTTGAATTGTGTGGGCCATTTCCTCCAAGTTAATCTCATACACACACAGACAGACACGCCTCTGATGGACCTATATTTAAAAGTCTTTCCAAAAGTAATTACCATCAATAAATTGCTTGTCCTATATTATACAATCCCTAGCACACACACAAGCACTACTACACGCAATATAACACACTATAAAATTAGATGAAAACAGAAGACCGCGAGTAATTGGGTTGTTATGTTTCATAAGATGCATACGAGTGTCTGTCACAGGTTGTGTAATCCTGACAAAATATGCAACCTAATTTAGAGTGCGTTGTGGTAAATCTAACACGGCTTGTGTAATATGAGATTGTGCGTTTGCATGTGCGATGTGTGTTGGGAGTGCAAGAGTGCGCCACGCAGGCGGCGTGATCTTGGCCAGCGCTGCTAAAGTGATTTGTCACTACTGGGGCTGTAAGGGACATCTGGCCTGCGGGAGAAAACACGGAAAAGAGCGAGAGGAGGAGCAAACGAGGAGTAAGAAAAGGAGGAGAGAGCTCGGAGCGCAGACCTCCGTGAAGTCGGGTTCCGCACCGACAATTAATGGACTTGGTCCTTTGCTCACCCATTCTGCGCCTTTCTACAAATACGGCCAGCAGCTTCGGAATAACCCTGCACTGCACACATAGAAGAAAAAAAAAATAGAAGGAAAAAAACAGGCCGAACCGAAAACAACCTCACTGGAAATAAGGAAATAAACACAAATAAACATGTCAAAAGTCAAGACAGAACCAACGACTCTTCAGAACAGGTTAATGACCGCATGAAAGATTACAGGTTGGGGGAGCTCAATAAAGCTTGATTCTATAAATGCTAATCAGCTCAAATGGTCAACTTCTGCCTGTAATCTAACAAAGTCATCAACGCCCCCAATAGAAAATGCTCTTATTCTGAATCTGACCTGAAACAGTTATCTTTTTTGGGGGGGGATTTATTACACTGTTAAATCATATAAATATAAATTAAATTAGTTAAATGTATATAATGAAATGCCTGGTTTCAATAAGCCTAGGTATTCCAGATTCTTAATGCCACTGGTCATTTGTTTGCCCACACACACAGAGGTCCAATGTCCCAGAGCTGCAGACTGCTTTTAGCAAAGTTTATTTGCAGTGTGCACATGGAAAATCACATACTGTGAAGCTATTCAGATTTCTGGATCGCTTCAACAAATTATCTCTGCATTATTCTCTTAAGTGCTGCACGAGTATACTGTAGGTGTGTGTGTGTGTGTGAGAGAGAGAGACAGAGTGAGAGAGAGAGAGAGAGAGAGAAAGAGAGAGAGAGTGCAATCACACTGGTCTGTGACAAGCTGCTAACAAGCACTAATGACACCAATGAGTCATCAGGACTAGCTCCAAATAGTGTGTGAGTGTGTGAGTGTGTGTGTGTGTGTGTGTGTGCGCGCGCATGAGTCTCTAGCTACCATTAATTTCACTCCGAAAAACAACATGACTGATTGTGTGTTTCTTTAAGCAAAACTAAAATGGCTATTTCCTTATTTACCTAATGTGCATTGAAGAGAAGCACCGGCAAATGAAAATTGCATCACTCACTCGCTCACACACACACACACACGCACACACACACCTCTCCATTGCTCAAGCTGGTGAAACACAGCAGCAGTGAGTCTGTGTGCCTGATGAACTGGCACCGGTCATGAGAAGGCGCAGCAGGCTCTGAGGGAGTGTGTGTGTGTGTGTGTGTGTGTGTGTGTGTGTGACTAGAGGTCTGATACGTTCAAACATATCCATTTATGTGTGACAGGCTGCCTGTCGTCTCACTCTCTAAATCTCACTCAAGCACATACACACACCGGGTGTAAAGCTAATTGTATGGATTGTGTCTACGTATGCACACAAGTACAAACATGCATTCATGGGATAGCGAGGTTGGCAGCAGGTCACAAACACACACGTGCAGACACACACACACACACACACACACACACACACACACACACACACACACACACACAGCAGGCTATGTTGTAAGGCTGGCTGCCCAGAGCAGAGGATTACACCCTGCCAGATAGGGTGATGTCACACCCAAGAGCTCTTACATAACACTTCTATAACACACACACACACACACTCTCTCTCTCGGACCATAA
>NC_085004.1:27377489-27404989 GCF_963854185.1 Sardina pilchardus | reverse complement strand
TGATTAGGTTAGCCAGCACCAGGCTAACAAGGGCGTCTCCTGTTCCCGGGCACTAAGGTAAACAGTCTCAATTATCGCCCTTCATCAGGAATACCCAAATGAGCAGGCAGTCTTTCCTCACACCAGCCAAAGGACAAAATTTGAATCTCAAAGACTGACCTCAATTCCTGCCATCAATGGGTTTCAACAGGCCACATCTTTCTAACAGGACAGTTACACACAGAGAGAGAGAGAGAGAGAGAGAGAGACACACAGACAGACAGACAGAGAAAGAAAGAAAGAAAGACAGAAGAGAAAGAGAGAGAGAAAGAGCAAGCCAGACACAGCATGACAGGGGGAGAGAAAGAGAAAGAGAAAGAGAAAGAGAAAGAAAGAAAAAGAGTGAGAAAGACAAAAGGACAAGCCATGGAGGGACAGGAAGAAAGGCAACCTAAGATGCTTCAGACAAACTCTGACCATCAGCTAGGCTATTTCAGAGGCAGTCTGTGGAGGAGACGGGGTCCCTGTTGGGCAGAACACAATGCTTCCCGACAGTCCTCCCCAGGGTGCTGTACACTTCAACAAACACTTCAAACTGCCACAATAAAAAAAAAAATGAAAGCCAGATTATGGTATCATGTCTGTGTGTCTTCTTTTCTGTGTGCTGGGATTATTACAAGGGGCAGAGTGCTATGAACCACACCGGGTCATAGTTTCTGTGGGTTTCTTTTCAAGATGCCGTTGTGAAGCCAGTGAATTTCCACTGGAGGACCGCTTTAAACACAGAAACAATACCGGGGGCTCAGAGTGATTATTATTGTTACCGGCTTCTGTCTGAGCGATCAAGTGTTTATGCGCCCCTCTTGCTCCTTTGAAGATACAGATCCACAGCTCTTACATGAATTAGGCTAGTGAGAGAGGAGCGAGGGGCGGCCCAGAGCTGCTGAATTCTTCACAAGGCTGCAGCAACCTCAGCGCGCGCACAGCGAGAACGCGGCCTGTACTGTACGCACTGAGCAATTGTGCCGAGTGCTTTTTGGTGCCAGTCCACACCATCTTGTTTTCTGCCGTGCTATCGCGCTGTGGGAACCAGATGCGTCCAAGTGACCAGAACGGATGCAGACCGGTAAGGGCAGACAGCCACGGTATTGAACTTTTCACTCTTTATGAGCTCCGGTAGAAAAGCTTCATCAGTCTGTGCTACTGAGTCATACAAAAACAAATACGGCGTCATTTCCGAAACAGAATGAAACCATTGTTATTTGTAGAACTGCTCACCTAACATGCTTCAGCAGATCTTGTGGTATGCCAGGCAAGGGCACAGTGAGTGAGTCTACATTCACCTTACCTTATCAACTTCAATGAATTGGCACCTGAATGATTTAGGCCTAAACTACATGCAATGTACACTAACGTAGCCTGGGTGTGGGCTGGTCGCTTTGCTCGTTTCAGGATAATGCTCTGTACCAAGTAGCTAATATGTTATTTCCAGGTGATGTGAAACTAACCCCCACCACTTTCCAAATCCAGGTCACTGACATGCAAGCCATCATGAAAGCCTCCCGCAGTGGCCCCGGGAGGTCAAAGTGTACCCAATGTCAACAGCACCTTTACAACCTGCCGGCCTTCGCAACTTTCCTTCATGGGAACATGCTGGCTTCAAAATATATATTTTTTTGGTTTTGGATGTGCTGCCAACTTTGACAGAGGTGCAGTCAAGCACACAATCACAACAACAACAACAACAACAACAACAACAACAACAAGTCACATATATGCATTTACCCTAGTGTTGGCTTGTATCACAGTGACCAAAGCAGCAAAACCATACTACGCAAATCTTATTTTTTGTCTAAATCTCTGCTTTTTGTTACTTTAAACATGACACAGGATTTCCCAAAAGGGGAATCGCCTCCTTCAAGGTGCCACCCAGGTATCAGCCCCAGTCGTTCTAGCAAATGCCAACATCCCAGAGGACTAGCTTGTTGCCACAGGGATGGGAGATGTTATCAGAAGCAGTCCACAGCGCCCAGACTCTACGCACTATTACATTTTCATCATGTCAAACCGACATCTGGATGAGCCATCATTGCTGACATGTCCCATAAACACACAAGCCTGCTCCATATAAACCTACCCATCCAGACATGAGCTCACAACAGCGCTATGTTCGTCTTCATTTACATCCGGCTACTAAATAGTAGCCTCATCAACAGCTTGCACAATCTGACGATCGCAAGAGGGGGGAGACGACAAGACAGCAAGTGTGTGCAGTAGATGTGGGTAATGAATATAACGTCATCAGCAAGTCTGTCTCTATTTTTCCTCTCTCTTTCCGTGTGTGAATGGGTTCAAATCTTCATGCAGAGACTGGAAGTCTCATATTTAAAAATACCCCCTACTACTTCAACCCCGTCTCAAGAGGACTCTTCTGGGACTGGGACAAGCTCTGGGTCTTCAGAGGCAGTAAACAAATCAACGCCACTATAGCCTAAGCCTACAGACCCTCTCACTACCATACAGTTAATGTGTCTCAAGTGAGGCCAGTTTAAGCGCCTCTAAAAAGACTAGAAAGAGCACAAGGTAGTGTCAGGTAATGTTACTCTCCACAATTAGGGTGGAGACACCAACAGAAACAAATAAACAAACCTCGAACAAAATGACTGCATCATGCAAACAGTGGCAAACCCAAACAAGGCAGCTTTTGTCTGGACACCGGCTGCCCAGGGTTCGTGTGACTTGCACATACCCACCCAAAGGTCAACACATGGAAACCTGACTAATTTACCTGATCCATGCTGTTGTTCCTTTCTGACAATGAACCATATCTCCAACCTGACTTTCAGCATCTGAAATAAGCTACTGGCTGCCAAAACCCTAACAACTGAGCGTCTCCTACTTCATGCTCCATATGTTGTGGGTAGGTCATTCACACATACACAGACCTTGGAGGAAGGCCTCATCACGCAACGAATGTCGTCAAAAGAGTCTACTGACCATATCCCTGCATCCCAGACATGGTTACATAATCAGAGGCCCCCAAAGAATGACGCTACACTAAACTGTTGAAGGCTCCCTTGCTTATAGTGTCATGGGTCTACAGATCCCGCTGAATACAAACTACATAGGATATCATCACAAACACAGCAGTTCAAATGAAACAGCATGTTTGACACATATTGTACTTGACACTGACACATCTGGTTCTACAAATGCACTTTGGAGGCAGCCTAGCTCAAACCTGAAAACCTAGGAAATGCTTGCGAATGACAATGTGACTTAATGTTGGGCCCCTGGGCTTATCATGACCGAATACAGCCACTAGCAATGATGATATCAGTCACAGCGGATATCACTAATTTGTGCACAACACAAATTTCTGCTTAGTTGAGGCGATATGTTCAGCCTAGCTTTAGGAAAGATAAGCACATACCTAAGCCCAAAACCATTCAGTGCAAAATATTCTTTCAAGTCAGTTTTTGCAAGCTTTTCAGGCTGCAGTCTGCCGTCATCGGCTGAGTCACATAACTGAATGACATTTAAAAACACAAGCATATGCTTAACAGATCACACACAGACACTGCACATGAAGCCGTGTGGTGTGCTCAGTGTGTGCAATATCAGCAAATAAAGCCAATTATTAAAAACAGCATTGGTCTTCAGGCCAACTGTCCCTTGTAAAACAGATCCGTTTCAGGTCCCAGTTTTCATAACAAAAGCAACATAATGTTACACAATATGCTTTGCGAGTGGAGAGGGAGTATCACGCTGTTGATAGCATTAATCCTTCCATGGCAACAGTGGATTAACAACGTGGCAGAAATAGGGAGGACTAGTGATATTAAACGGTTTCCATCATGAGCAGCACTCTATTCTCAAAGTCATTACCGGAACACTAATTGTCCAACAGGATAAGCTATGGGCCATTTTATGTCACAGTGTGTTTTTTGGGACAAATAATGATAGTGGACAGAAATAACAATTCGCTCACCATCAACAACAAATAATATATAATCTACTTCTATCATCTTAAAATAAATATTTAGGCCTAATTCAAATGCATCGTCTTAACATGTCGTAAGCTCTACAATGGGTTTATGCATCTATTGCCAATTAACCGAAGCAAAATCACTTCCATTTGTTCAGCTAGGACGTGGAGGCTGAAGGAGGGAGATTTTCAATAACACCCCATCCCTAAAATATGTGTCACACACAGTGTGGCAATGATGAGAGAGGCACACCTTCCAAACCTGACAATAAGCCCCAAGCAATTACAGCTCTGAAAGAAAAAAGAACAGTTCGCCAAATGTCTCACTTTTGCAGGATAATGCATGCAAACAATAAAACACATGCAAGGATAATATACTGAGCCACATAATTATGGGTTAATGTTAGTCATCATTGCTCCTCCTTACCTCTCTTCTTCTCTTCTATCCTCACCAACAAAACCACACCTCTTTCCAGTTCTCTCTCTCTCGGTCTCTCCCTCACTGTCTCTCCCTCACAAAGGCAAATTTACATTCCAACGGAAACGTTTCCATTGAGAACCTTTACTCGCTGCTGCATTTTTACACCTGCCGTCATTTTTGCATGCTGGCGTTCCCCATGTCTGACTGCAGATAGAGGACGCATACTTGCCCAAGCCCCTCTCCATAGAGCACAGGAGAGCCTAGGGGTGAGGATCACAGGGTAGGTAAGGTTGCCTGTGCACCTGTCTGTGTGTGTGTGTGTGTGTGCGCGGGGCCCAGGCATCTTGCTCTGTAGCAGGCCATGTTGAGGTAGCAGAGTGCCCGGATGTTTCCTGCCCCCAGCCCAGGTGAAGGAGGGCTTTGTGTGGTGGTGGTTGAAAAAGTAAGGCAGATAGGGGCCCCTGTGGCAAACCTCAATGTGAAAGCTTGCTTTAATGGGGCCCTCTGCCACGCAAATACAGAGAGAGAGAGAGAGAGAGAGAGAGAGAGAGCTTAAGCAAGGAGTGAAAACAAGGCCAAATATGTTATTTTAGTCTGTGTGTTGGTGCATGCATTTTGGTGCGTGTAAATTTGTATGAATGCACATGCGCTGGAAAAACAAATCCCTGATCAAAATTAAGAAAGCATACAGATCATTCTATAAAGTAATCGAATAAAAAAGGGGGGGAAAAAGAGTTTCTCCAACAGCAATGAATAAAAATAGAAAAAAAAACCAGTTACAATCCAACATCCCTTTCTGGTGCAGTGTCCTTGAGACTTGCAATTTAAACCACAAATGGTGAAGAACAGCCCTATACACACAAAACGCGGATGCAGCACTCAAGATAAACAGCAGTAGTCAGTGATCTAGGGAGGCAGGGAAGCTAAAGCTAAACTAAAGAGTCCAGTCCACTCAAAAGAAAGGAGAAAAACAATTTTGACAGATAGTATTTACTTAAAACAAATATGCATGTCTTGCTGATAACCACAAAGTCAGTAGTGCAAAGTTGACTTGTGGCATATGGCAGAGTGGGCTTGCGCATCCTACAGTTCATTCCACATAGGCTGCATTTTTCCTGCCACAAAAATCAATGGTACTGTTACTGAAAGTGGAAGTCACTATGATCCTAAAACACAAAGACACCATTCATTCATTCCCTCAACATGTGCTCCAAACAGCCGAGAATATTACTCAAGTGAGACGAAATGGTGAGGAACTGACAAAGACCACTGCACAAGGAATGGCCATATGACATTAAGTTCATTATTTTCAGAAATGCAATCAAACCTTTCATTTGATTGGGAGGGGGGAGGGGGGTCACATATGAAAAAGTATGACATTTAAACTGTCAAAAATCACATTACCCAGCCTGTGGCCGGAATTTTTCTTCATATTTCATTGAGAAAAGAAAAATATGCCTTTTTTAACACTCACACACAGATCAAAAGAAAAATGGCTGAAAGGTTGAGCAGTTCTAGTTACATTTTGTATTTTCAACAACCAACAATTTCCCCATCTCCACACAAACCAATACCCACTCATACAAGTACGCCTGTGTTGTTTACTAAAATACTAGCTAGCAGCCTGCTGAAAACAGGTTTTCTGTCGTTTGCAATTCCGAAAGCAACTTGCTAATATTATTTCAGTGGTTATTTCAATATTTTCCAACAAGGTTAAAAGCAGCACAGTAAAGCCAAACACAAAGTAATTTGCCATTCAAATGCATAACTGCACACCGAACAGCAACACAGAGGAGAGAATGTTAGCCTGGATAGCTTTGAGGATTTGTGAGTGAACAAGTCAGTACCTTAGAATTCCCTCACTCCGACCACCCACCCACATCATAATAGCTCACCCAACTAACTGCAATAGCTGCTAGAGAATCTCATCCGGTCGAAAGTCTAGAGTTACTAAATTACTTGCAAACTGTCAGCTAAATGCATGTCAAATTATAATTTATCTTCACGTTACAAATTAACAATTTGTGTCATACTCATTTGAGATTTTGTTACACTTTGCTTAACTTTAGGGTTACAAGTTGCCTTACCCTTGAAACAGTGAGGTCCGTCATAAGCTGCTCAAAGGCCCGTGTCTCCTCCGCTTGTTTCTGATTGTGCAGGGCAATCTTTTCGCTGAATTTCCTCGGGTTTGACCCACTCGAGCTCGGGGATCCCGACATTGTGAGGGCCGCAGAGTTAAACAACTTTACTTGACAAAGGTAGGAGTTTAGAGTTGGAGCAAAAGTCACAAGTCTGACCAACAGTCCATTGTCGGGATTCGTGAAGAGATTTCTCCAAAGTGTTGAAAGAGACAAAATCGTTGGACGCTGGTTTACTTGCTGTCAAGCTTATAAAAACATTCGTTAGCTAGCTAACTCGCTAGTCCACCAGCCAGTTACGCTAGAAAAACAAACTAAAACTAAAACCCGAGAAGAAATATAAAGGGATAACTCTCAAGGCAGCTCCGACACAATTTGTACTAGAAGTAGCTAAATGGAAAAGTCCCGTTCCGACTACTAAACTCCGAGACACAAAGTAACTTGTTAACGTGTGCTAAAGTAGCAAAGACAATTCAAATGGAAATGCCACCTACTTGGCTAATTGGACAACTTGTTAAGCCAGCGCAGTTTTCAAGCTAACAAGCTTGCGTTAGCATGGTTGAGTAGCCAGCTATAGCTAGTTTATTGTGTGCATCGTTTTGCCATATGACCCAAGTAAACTCAACTCACTATGAATAAATTGATAACATAAAACTAAGGATATAGTGGCTACACATTTACTACACCAAAATCTGAAGCAGTCATTGTAGTTGTTTGATAACTGACAAGTTGATTTGACAGATTCAAACAGCTAACGGTAGCGTACCCTAAGGTTCGGTAATACTAATCTTAGCAAAGGACTTGCTAACTGGCTAAAGTTGTACCAGCTTTTGCTAGCTAGCTCGCTAACTGTTCAGCGAGCTAACCTGTCATTGACAGATTTTGTTGCGCCACAGTCAGGAAAACCTAAAAAAACAACATTCACGATCGTTTGTATTTTTTATATGCAAAATGCACCACTATAAACGAAGTGCTATAATTGTAGTAATGTTGCGACACCAAGTTCACGTTAGCTCGTAAAAGCGTCTGTGCTGAAACGTTGGCAAGCTTATTCCCTAGCCAACATAAGCAATGTTAAGTTTATCAAAAAAATAACGTTAGAGTTCCCCCAAACAACCGCTCACGCACTCAGAACTGTGAATTGGCTCCTGAGAAATATGAACTCTCCAAACTCTGAAGTTTTCATTTAATCCACGAAAAACGTAAAAATCCTCGCCTCTGTTGATTTCGGTATTTCAACAAGTGGTTGTGCAGAGAACGTTACGCAAAAGCAAAACAAAACCCTAAACAGCTTTATCCTGTAACCAGCCTGTGTCTTTCTCCAACATTACAGTATAACGCCACTTTCACGGTGCAACATGCAATTTCATAACCTGCAACCAGATCGAATATGTCTGTGATCAAATAATCTCTCTATTATTATTCCGTGATATTCCTTCTTCCAATGCCATGTACTCCTTTTCAGTGTCCTCTATAGCATGTTCATCACTCCAGAAGTCGACGGCGTTATCACTTTTTGAAGTTCTGACTCCTCCACTACGTTTGAGTAAGATCCCTTACTCAAAGCGCAAATAGCACGAAAACAGTACCTTCCTTAAAACTGCGAAACAACTTCTGGACGGCTCTCCACAAGAGGGCACAGCGGAGCTCTTAAAGGGACAGACATGATTATTAATTTGACAAGACATATCTCATGTGTTCAGATAAAATGAAGTGTCTGATTGTTTTTCTACCATAGATTGGTTCAGATGAATTTCTGTCACAACAGTCTGGAAACAATCCCTACAATTAATTGCTTTCATTGTAACGTTTATATATATTTGTATTTATATGTATGTATGTATGTATGTATGTATTTATGTATATGATCATGATTTTCTGTAAACAAACAAATATATATAATATATAAACAACAATATTGTTGTTTATATATTATATATATTTGTTTGTTTACAGAAAATCATGATCATAGTGGCTCTGGCTCAATATTGAGACAATGTTTTGTGGTGTATTACATTACATTACATTTGGCTGACGCTTATTAAACAAAACGACTTAGGCCTACAACATGGTAAAAACATTTAAGCTTTTAAGAGCACTTCTAACAACAAATTGAAAACCACAGAAAGTGCATCAATGAGTGTAATAAGTGCATCAATGAGTGCAATTGTCTGTAGTAGTGCTATGAGAGGAGATGTTCTCTGAAGAGCTGGGTTTTCAGAAATGTTTTGAAGATGGCAAGGGATGTCCCTACTCTAGTAGGA
Source organism: Sardina pilchardus (assembly GCF_963854185.1). Classification (NCBI taxonomy): domain Eukaryota; kingdom Metazoa; phylum Chordata; class Actinopteri; order Clupeiformes; family Clupeidae; genus Sardina; species Sardina pilchardus. The sequence goes on along the minus strand of NC_085004.1, from coordinate 27,396,199 downwards.
ACAGGTGCATTCCACCAATGAGGGACAACAGATGAGTAAAGTTTGGATTGGCCTGAGCATGCTGGTGGAAGAGCTAGACGTCGCTCGGCTGAGGAGCGCAGCGGTCGTGTGGTAGCGTATGCCTGTATGAGGGCATTCAAATAGGTGGGAGCAGAGCTGGAGAGTACTTTGTAGGCAAGCGTTAGTCTTGAATTTGATGCGGGCGGCCAACGGTAGCCAGTGTATTACAGTGTATTACATTTTCATATCAGACCAAAGACAATCCAGAAGTTTGGTATGATTTCAAAATCACATGATTTGAGAAAGGCAGGCTTTAACCCTATCTGGTATAACAGACAATTATCCCAACAACAATAAAGTGATCGAATAAAGGTATGAAATGTTGACTTTAGTTGACATTATAACATGTAAATGACTGACTTTTTTAAGTGTTTATGACACTCCTGTTAGTAAACTGGAAACAGTAAAAATATAAATGTAATGGTCGCCTATAAATCCAACATACACACAGATAACTGTGACACTAACCTTATTTTGTGTCTTTTATTCACATTTGCTCAAAGATTTCATAAGTATAAGCCTTTTCCGCTCTCCACGTTGATGCCTTCCAAGTGGTCTGACATGCTTCAGGAGCGGGGACGTTGTAACGTAATCTCTACCAGTTTCAGTACCTCCCTGAAAAGACTTTTTGCAGGTTGGGATGTCTGTAGGCCTACTGATTTCTCGGTAACTGTTGTCATTCTGTGCATGCTTGGAAGACTGTAATTCACAAATGAAAATAATGCTGAGTTGACAAAGATTTGGGTTGTTGCGCCACTGAGAGATTGGCTATTGAAACTGTTAGGGGAGGGGTAGCAATTTGATCCCTACCACTTTTGCAACCGAAAATGAAATATCACTTAAAGGAATAGAGAGCTTTTTAAACAAAGTGTGTATCATTTTATAATTCCTTCATTTATTTAATGATTTTTAAAAATTAATTTAAGTATGCTACGCGTAAAATGAATGTTATATGAACTCCAGTCATGCTTATCGCTGTTCTAGTGCATGATGTTGAGGTATTGGCAAAGGTAGATACTTCACAAATGTATTACATGTGCAGAGTCAACAGTTACAGTTTGTTAATGTGATATCTATCCAAAACGTTTGACAGGAATTCTGGCAAAATGTCGAATGTAGCACATTTCTGTCATTTACAGTAGGCTATATGCTTGGATATAACCCTGAATAGTTCACCTTTAACAAATAGCCTAATTCCAAAATGAGGCTGTAGATTTAGCATCCAACTTTGGGCGGTGCAGCCCAAACATTAAAAGCTATGGGAGAAATATTACATATTACCACAAGGTAGAGAAACATATTCAAATCCATCCTACCAACAATGAGCACTTCACAGATTAAGTGCAATTAATCTGTGTTTATCATTTTTGTGAAGCCAATGGACTTTACAGTGGTGGTCAGACAATGGAAAACATGTAGAACATGTGCTCGGCCTATTTCACAGTATATTGGAAAACATATTTGACATCTGGACTCAAAAGACCAGCAGACATCCAAGTTCATACATTTACCTCATTTCAAAAGTATTAGATAAGTTGTGGTAAGTGGGGACTGTAGAAATAAATATGGAATAATATGCATTACTGCTGTATCCTGTGTATATCCCTGTATTAATTAGGCCAGGCTGTCAAACAGCTGCTGTAGGAATTCTTCTACCAATTGCACATTTTTTCCTGTAATACAACTAATTGCAGGGGGAGATGCTGATCTCTTTTCTGTTGTTGTTTTCCAGGCATCAGTCCAAACATATGCTGAAGAAAGTCCTCTCAAAGTCTTCAAAAACACATTCATATTTTTATAAAGTTTAATAATCCACAATATATCTTTACAAAACTTTTTTTTTAATTTTTGAAAAAGTTGCGCTGTTGACACTGACATAGTACAACTTCAATTGTGTTCAACTTAAAATTACTATTAAGTAATTGATTCCCCTTTAAAAATTAAACAAACAAAAAATCACAACTGGACAAAAACAGAAATAGCAGGACGTAAATAAAATGCATACAGCATAAAAGAGAGCTGAAAAATCTACTTTTTCCTATGAGGCTTGTATCCAAAGTGGAATGTCAGGAGTGGAGCATGGTAAAGGTTTCCTTGGCACTGGCTCAAACAGCCATTGTTGCCATCAAACAGACAGTTTCCCTGTGAATCACCTATTTTGGACCATCCTCGCTCATCTCATAAATTTGCAAACATCTTTATATATCTCTTAATATTTTTAGCATTAAGGGCAATTGTCATTGAAGAGCATTGATATTTTCAATGGGACAAATATTATTAAACAAAATATGCGGTCTAGAAAATGAAATTCTCTCTTTACACGGCATAAGTATAAGCTCATGCAAGTCTGCAGCAAATTTTGAGCAAACTAATAAAAATATATCTTGACCTTTGGACTACATTCAACACAGCTGCAATATAATAATAACCAATGATATACAATACAAACTTCTACCATACTATACGCAGCCATGGCTGTGAGCTCCAAGGAATTCTCCACAGTGAATAAGGCACATGTGAACTTAAGGCAACATTTTGTAGTAGTGCAGCAAATGAAAAATGATAAAGGGCTGTCTGTAGACCAAGGAGTTTTTGGTTGCATCCTTACATGGAGGAGGAGTATTTAGTATGTAATTCAATTCTTAAAGTGTCTTTCAGTCTCTATTTGCCATAGAACTTCTTGTTGAGCAGGAAAATGAGTAGGTTGACATTGATGGTGGCTTTGTCAAACAACTTCATCACAGCAACACCTTCATACTGTAGTTGCAGCAGGTCCTGAGACAGACACAGACACACATAGTTTTTAAGCATGACAGCATCACAACCGACTTTAATGACATGAAAGTATAACTGCACAGCATGATTGAGTGTATAAATAACTCAAAACCCTGCATGCAGTTATGTGGTCTTGGTGGAGTTACCTGGTATTCTAGCATGACTGTCTCCAGATGGACACCCATGAATTTGGCCTTCACGTCAAACACACCCACAGCCTCAGATGGGGAGATCTCAAAGATAACGTTTTTGTATCTGAGAGGTGGGGGAGGAAAAGAGGTAGTGAATTCAATTATTTGATATGGTTATTGATATTGTTGTTATTATTACTATTATGCTTAATATATTCTTTTCAACTTTACTTGAAATATCTTTTAACTAGTACAGTCGCTTTGGACAAAAGTGTCTGCCAAATAAGCATACAAGTGCATAGTAGTAAATATAACCAGCAAACTCACTGATTTGTCTGCAGGTCATCGATCTCGATCAAGACGCCCTTCTCGTGTAGCCGGGCTGCAGTGTATTTCTGGGAGACCTGCTTGCTCTTCTTGGCCTTGGCATCTCCGGGCTTCTTGTGAGGCCTGTGAGCAGAGGAGAGAAGTGTTCCTTTTGAGTGTGTGCATGACACCGAAGGTACAGTAGAGCAGGCCACTGTTTTTCTCACTGCACAACTTTCAGAGAGAGTTAAGTAGGCCATCGATTGATGCTTAAATCTTGCCTTGAGAGCACATTTTCAAACACACTTTTTCAAGATGTAACTCTTTAAAATATTGTGTAAGACCTTCTCTGTGGGTCATTTAAAGCCTACCTTAGATTTACCCAAGATTTGGGAAAGATTCTTGAAAGATTGTAGTCTTTTGAGTAAAGCTTGAATGAGGGGCATTAGTTAAAAGACTACAATCTTTCAAGAATCTTTCCCAAATCTTGTCAGTGTAAGGTAGGCTTAAGATGAGTGTGCTGTATGCTTAACACTCACACCTGACATCCTTGTTGTGACGGCCATAGCCCAAACTGTGGATACGTGAACATTACTTACTTTCCTTTGGTGGCAAGGTTGTCCATGCACGTCTTGATGTATCGGTTGTAGTAGTCAATTTGCTCATTGAAGAAGTTGGTCTTAGAGCTGAGGGCAGAGTTGGTCTGCTGCAGTTTCACCAGCTCCGCCTTCCTCCGCTGCCGATACCTCCTCTGGTTTCTGATATCCTACGAAAGACATCATCACAACACAGACAGACATGGCTTTAGAAGTGTGTACAAACATCCAGACAATGTGAGAATATAGGACATGCCAGGGACCTTAATCAAATGGTGCGTGCGTCATTTGGTCTGAAGAATTGGATTACCGGTATTGGAAATGGGGTAGCCTCGAGCAGACTTGGGAAACTGAGGTCAGAGTTTGGCAAATATCCCCTCGGTGTGTATGTTTCTCTCTCTCTGTGTGTGTGTGTGTGTATGGATATGCCAGCTCTGTGGTCTCTGTTTGGACACGCTTGGAGACTACAGAACAGAATGTGGAGAGTGTTACTACTCTCCCTTGCTCCGTCTCACTCAGCGAAGGCTCTGCGCCTCGCCTTAAGCCTTGGCCTGCGATCAATCCGATCCATTTCGCTCATGTGAACAAAAAACGTTCCCCTCGGGTTGTTCCCTTTCCCTCCTTGAGTGGCAGGGTCCTCAGTGTTCCCATCACTGAGATCTGCTGCTCGAGTCCCGGCTCTCAGACGCTGAGCTGCCACATGCTCTTTTGTGGCTGGTAATCTGATCTAGGCAAACACTTGAGACTACAGTATCCTCTCAAACCAAGGAGGAGCTCCATTCAAATGTTGTCAGGGCACAGTACACAAGCAGACTGTTGTTTGAAATATTTTTAGCTCAACGAGTGTTATTTATATAATAGGCTTGGTTTATTTCACTTAAGAGTTCAAATGCAACGGTACCAGAACTTGAATCAAACTGAATGAGTAAAACCGAGGAACATATACAAATGTTTGCAGTAATCATTACCTTGTTACACCAAATTTCCACCATAAGGAAGCGTGATCACATGCTTAGAATAGATACAATGTTACAATGTTCCCAAAGTGGGAGCAAATGTTAAGGATATATTTGATATGATTACATTTATCTTTGCTTTTGCTCTGCTGACACCTTACTGTACATAAAGTCTGATTTGATTTGATAGAAAAAGAGATGACACCATTTTGCTTCACAGTCAGAATCTTCTGCATCATATGCTGTCTAGTTACCTTGGCAATGTCGTTGATGAGGTCCTGGTAGCGGTTCTCCGGATGCACTTTGCCCAGCTCACCCAGTCGCTGCAGGTTGCTCCTGATCTTGTCCTTCTTGCCCTGCAGGGTGAGGCTGTCGTCCACCACTGGCTTGGCCTGCTTCATCTTCTCCGGGGTCTTGGCATCCCGGATGGCCCTCCTCTGCATGGCCCGCTGGTATTCCACTTCCTGTGAATGGAAAAGAGACAACGAGGCAAGAAAAGACAAAAAAGACAGAGAGGGGTTGAGAACACTCATTTACGAATTTATACCACATTATGGGCTTGCCTAGAAGCCATTTTTCATTTCTTAGGAAGGCATTACCAGACCTAAACATCTGTCTTTGGATGAGCGTAAAGGAAATTCTCATTCCACTCTGGAATTAATCCTGTTGTTGGATTCTGGAGAGCTACCACATTTGTCAGATAGAACAGATTTTTGTTCAAGGGTGGAAATCTATCATCCTTTGGGGTTTTGACAGAGGCAGTGCATCCTTTGATACATGTTGAGGCTGGATTTACACAGAGAGATGACAAAGTCGCTGTCTCTCTGCCGTGTATCAGCCTATCATTGGGAGAAACAATGACTCCTTTGTGCGATCCCTGAGTGAATTTGGCCTCGACGTCTGTCAAAGAGCTGCACTCAATTATGTGAGTCACGCAACACTGTTGCAAGCAGTCCAGCATGATTTACAGAGACGGATCTGTGCGCTTACAGCTCGTTCAGAAGCAGATGCAAACAGAACGGAAATATACTTTGCCCATCCAGTTCATAGTTATATGGTGAATGCTGGTCCAGTGATGCTTCACATGGATCTGTTAGCTGCCTTCATGAGTATCGTTGAAGAGAGCATCAAACTCTCTGGAGGAACGGTCGCTTGTGAGGTTGAATTTAAGATTTGTGGCAGCGCAAAGTTGGTGTTTAAGACTGTTCGATAACTCGCTCAGAGACCAAGACGAGTTTGCCTTCAGTACTAGTACATTCATATTAATTGATGACTTCTTACTATTGCACCATTCTCACCACTGCTGTGACTGCTTATATCTATCCATTGCGGAATTAATAAACGATTATCCTCTTTTAACACTGTATCTTTTGTCAGAAAAAAAATATCTGGTAGAAAACCCCAAATGGGTTTTTTGGCTCCACCTGCACTCTTGGCCAGCTGGTTTCCCTCAGCAGCAGTCGTTGCAAATGTAGACATACTAGGACTCCAAATACCAGAGAGGCCTTTACCCTTTCTAGTCGATGTGTGTTTGAAGCTCATGTTTACCTGCTCAGGAGAGGGTGAAGACTCCAGGATCTCGGTGAGTGTATCTCCAGGTTGGAAACGAATTACGTCCACTATCAACCGCTTGGTGCTGGAACAAAGTCAAAGAGATAAACAATCAGTCAGATATATTAACAACACACACACACACACACACACACACACACACACACACACACACACACACACACACACACACACACACACACACACACACACACACACACACACACACACACACACACACACACACACACACACACACACACACACACACACACACACACACACACACACACACACACTAATTCCACCACTGCTCTGTTCAATGTGCTTATCACAGTTATCAGAGGCATCAGTGAGACAGTAAGACCCATAAGCGAACACTGCTTACTTCAGTAAGAGGGTCCTGGCGTCCATCTCAGCATTGGCCTCAGCTGGGACGTCAAACTTATTGGTGAGTGTGAGTGACACCTCCGTCTTCCCCATCTGCTCCCTGGCAGGGTCATCAGGAGGGAGGGGGTTTTCTCCTGTGGTGGACGGAGGAGGTGAAAGAGTTTGAGGACGTCTGATCATGGCAAGACCATCTAATTAGGAGCTGAGAGGGACTTCTGTAATCTATGTCCAAATGTGTACATAGTTCTACACAGGGATGAAATCTTTGTCATAAGGTGCTTAAAGCCACTGGCCTCCTACCCCTTCCTGCCTGTATGAAATATAAGCCCTAAAAACTGGTCATTGGTCACTATTAAAACATTGTCATTTTAGCCAGATATATCCCAGGACCTATAGGGCTCGGGATCATGTCGTGAAAACTTTGCGGGCACAGCCATATTGGCAGCCTCACTCCTTAGTATGTTGCTGTGTAGTGGGGTGTAACAGCGCAACCCAAGATTGCAAGAGGAAAAGAATCGCTAATACTATATTTCTGCTTCTTGTCTTCTGCATCTGAATGAATGGATATTGCGTTCGGTGCGCTACCAACATGTCGGCAATATTCCTAGAATGCAAGTCGTGTGCCCGAGCCCTATTGTTCTTTGAAGAGCAACCAGTAAACTCAGATTTTACTCTTGTTGATAAAAGGTCCAGTTCAAAGTCCATCCACATCTGACCCCATTTGATTCTCACCTATCAACGTCTCGATGGTGGGCACCTCGCCCAAGTCCTCCAGTAGCTCATGGATCGGATCATTGTGCTCAGGAGCGATGGCATCTTGATGGTCTAACAGGAGCTGAAAGAAAACAGAACCAAGACAAGTCAAAACTTTTCTTTCAGCAAAGCGTAACTGTACTTCATACCATGCAAGACCTAGAACAGCCATATTTCTGCACCCCATACACAGAGAGCACTGAAGTAAAAATCTTAAATCAGAAGGTGCTGACTCACCGTGTGTGTGTTGATGATCTCACCGAGGGAGATGTAAATGACTGGTTTGGTGAGGGTGACCAAGTCGGAGTACTGATCAATGTTAAACCTATCTTCAAGCGAGGGCACATCACACGCTGCCTGGAAGAAACGCCTACATGGGTGGAAATAGACAGAGGACAGAGGATGTCCGTTTCCTTATCAGTGTGACATCTTGACAGTTTCATCGAGACAACTAACTGCACGAATACTTTACTTTTAAAAAAAATATATGCTGAAAACAATGGCAAAGATATTTATAGTAGGAACAAAAGCATACACAATCAAGAGAAATTGGTTTTATATGGCAGATTCCAGCTACTTTAGTAGTCATGGACATTGCAGTGGCTGTGTGGTTCTACCTACCTGAACTTTTGGTAGGAGCTGGTGAGGTACTCATTGATGGGATTTAGGTGGGCGTTGTCTCCCAGGAACATCTTGTTGGAGGCAGCATGCTGGAGCATCTTGGCTATGGAACCCAGGTTCCGCCTCTGGTCAGTAGTGAGCTGACTACCCGCAGACATCTCGATGATGTCAAATGCATCAGGGGCCACGATAGCTGGATTCATGTAACGGTAGTAGAGCAGGTTGCCCACAATCTGCACACACACACACACACACACATTTGATTACTTTTATTTGGACCCAGAAGACAAGCAAATGATACAAGATCCAAACACTGTGGGAAAAGTCAATGACATGGTGACAGATCTACTAGGCTTACACACTTATTAATGTAGCATTCAAGATTCAAGGATAACACACACACACACACACACACACACACACACACACACACACACACACACACACACACACACTGCTGAGCATGTTGGCACAAATCAAGATGTTAATTGAAAGATATTGCACCTAATTTTAGACACACCAGAGACTGTGCACCTGCTAGTATCATGTTACATGCATGAAGTAAACACATGGTGGCTGGCACTTGAAAACCAACGTTGTTAACAGTGGAAGTGAGTCATTTTACAGCTCTGGTTTAAAAGTAGACGTGAACATTTTATCACCTCATCAATGCCTATGTCTGCAGGGACTAATACACAGACAGAAAGAACAAGAAGATAAACAAAGAGATAAAAATGAAGAGAAAGTGTGAGAGGGAGTACGAAAGGAAGAAAGAAAGAGAGAGAGAGAGAGAGAGAGAGAGAGAGAGAGAGCTCACCTTCTCTGATTGGCCACAGCAGAGCAAATATCTCCACACAACAGTGAAGGCAAAGGAGGAGAAAACTGCAATAGGAGGGGCGAAGAAGGAACAAAGGAGGAGAAAACAGCAGTCAAGGACACAGAAAGAGGGAGGGAGAGAGAAAGAGAGAGACAGACAGGAGGAAAAAAGCTGTAGTTCTAGAAGTAGCAACCTCATTCAGTTTTAAAAGTGGAGATTTTCTGACACCATAGCAACAGAGGAAAGAGGAAGAGAGAAAGTGCTTCAGCTGTGAAGAGCAGACTCCATCTGACACACACTCACACACTCTTAAGAGTTCAGAGTTGTTCTGACTTTCATATGCTGGTTTGTTTTTGTGGAGTACTGAACCTTAAGCACATGAACGTCAACTTGAACCGTTCATTAACATGAAGAGTCCACAAACCTTTACTAGTTCATCTTCACTGGCATCAGGGAACTTTTCACTGAGCGTGTCCTTCAAAACCTTTGCAATAAAGCGCATCCCATACCTACAGAGGACAGGAAACAAAGGGCATTTATTTTTAGTTCCCAATATACACATACTCACTTGCTCACACACACACACACACACATCAAATTACAGACACACTTATATCAATAGCAGCAGAGCCTCCCATAAAACCCCCAACTGGTTTGAATATGCAAACTCTAACACGCCGCAGGTCATTTCCATACATTACACAATGATGATGATGTGAGCAATGAGCCCTATGAGAGTTTCCATTCTAGATAGCCATCATCGAGACAGCCCCACGGTCACACACACACACAGACAGATTCTTGTGCGTGCGGGAACACACACTCACGGGATTTTGTCGATGGAGACTACGATGGCGGACAGGAACTTGTCGGTGACGGCCCTCATGTTTTTGATGGAGGCCTCCAGGCGCGTGCGAACCTCCTCGTGGCTCATGGCCTGCTCTGGCGTCACGTCGTACGGCAGCTTGCTGTCCAGGAAACGAGCAAAATTATGGGATGCCGTTACGAGAACATTTGAATGACTGTCACTAGCACACGTTATAGCACTTACACAATTACCATGTAAACAAACATCAAACGGAAAGCATGGAAATATGTGAAAATTATGTGGGATATTTTAAACAAACACACTGACATACACACCACACACAACACACAAACACACACCTGGCCTCTCCGGTTTGCGATTCCATTTGGTTGACCCAGCTCTTGTAAATGTCCACGGGGTCCGTCTTGATGTTTAGTGACTTGTCGTCCATGATCTCCTTGACGACGGGAGCGAGGATCTGCCTGAGGGCGTTCTGGCCCCGAGCCCCTCTGTTGAAGCTCACCACCATCTTGATGACTGTTGGGTTTCCGGTCACAATCTCCTGAAGCTGGTCCACCTTTGACCTGTGTTCACAAAGAGCTGCTTAACACAGAGTCCCCTTCTTCTGCTTCATTAAAAATCAAGATACTGAGCGCCATATAACCCTCTCATGGCATTCAGTAAAGTTACTTAATATGATGTTAATGGTTAATATATAACTAGTTCATGTCCATTTCTGCACTGGTGTTAAGATAGCAAGCATGACAAGTTTCCTCCATTCAATTTATGATAAGAAAGCCTGTTGTGTTATATATCTAAGGACTAAATCTATACTCAAGAACCCTGCCACACTCCCTCAACATCAGGGAGGTGATATGACCGATATGGCAGGCCGGCCTCCTTACTTAATCTCCTCCTGCAGAGCCGTCTTGAAGAGCTTGAGGAGCAGGTACTCCTCGCGCTGGTTGGAGGCGTAGTTGTACAGGGTGAAGATCACAGAGTCCATGAACTTGGTGGACTTGTTCTGGGGCATCTGGAAGATCAGCTTGGCCAGGTAGGTTGGGTTTGTCTGGCAAAAGAGAGGGATCACCGATTGTTATAATCATGACAGCTTAATTATGGCGTTGTTTCATGGGAGACTTAAAGTTCAGATGGACTCTAAACACACGGGTATAAAAGACAAGAAAATAAGCTTGGGCCCCCGCCTATAAGCTTCCCTAGCTTCTTTGGGGGACCCATTCACTTTACCCATTTTAAATTTATAACCCTACTGTAATATTTTGTTTGAAGTGGTATTGTGAATAAACTAAACAATAAATGTATCATTTAGCTAATGTGATGTTTTTACAACATAGATCATGATCTCTGCTACAGCAGTACATTACTGAGACTCCCACTAAATCACATGATCCTTCTGCAATGCTCAGCATTAACAGAGATCTTCCACTGGCACGCATGTGGTGCAGAGGCTGCGGCTGAGGCTGAGGCTGCGCTCACCTGCAGCAGGTAGAAGAGGTACTGGTAGGCCTCCAGCTTCACCCTCTTCTCCTTGCTGAGGGCCTTGAGGCCGCCCTTGTGCTTGTTCATCATCATCATGTTGGACAGCGCGCCCTTGTTCTTCTTGGTCAGCTTCTTGCTGTGGGACACCACCTCCTGCAGCGTGATCTTGTTCTTGACCAGCAGGCCGATCTTGATGTCCATCAGGTTGAGGTCGTTCTCCAGCTGCTGGTTGGAGCGGATGTTGGTGACCACCTCCTCGCGCAGACGCATCAGCTCCAACTCCTCCTGGAAGTCCTGGTCGCTGTGGTCCAGCAGGTGCACGAACTTGCGCACCACGGCCATCGGGGGCTCGTCAGCGTTGACTGTGGAGAGGGAGGGTGAGATGGACATAATATTTACAGTAATTTCCCGCATATGTCAACTTACTTCAAAATTCTTCAAAACTTCAAAACACCAATATTAGTAGTACAGTAATTTCCTGTGTATAAGCCGCATTGTGTATAAGCCGCAGGACAGTGTTTTAGGCAAGTTAAAAGAAACAAAACCATATTAACACCAAATTAACTGGCCCCCCTGTATTAACCTCATAGCTGAAGAAATTTAGCAAAATCAATGTAGAAGCTGCGGCTAATAGTCGGGGAAATTACGGTATACAACATTGATGTAAACTATGTAAGATTATTACATAAACGCAAGCGTAAAATTACAACACTTGATTGATTCATGAACTAGACGGTTTACACATGTTCCAACCGATTGATCGATTTCTTGATCATCCGGGATTGAACGATTCCAGACATATTCCATATTTTATTTTCAAAGTCTAATTGCTTTACACAGAAAGTACATGGATTATGTTCAATGTACTGTGGATAATAGCCTTTGAATGTTAAATCACAAATGGGAGAAATAATGGAGTGAAATGGATGGTCATGAACATGTAAAAGAAGCAAATAGCTATGGGCTGTCTAATTATTTTTGACACAGTTTCAAACTTGACTTCATGGGGATTTCCAGAGATTTCATCCAAACAAAATAGTTTTCAACATTTCCAAGACTTGCACATTTGTAATTGTAATAACTCATAATACAATTGCCAGTATAATCCAGCTCCAAAGTTGACTTAAATAATAATGATTATGGAATGAACTGGTCCAGCTGGAGGTATGAGTGGGCTGAGAAATGGCCGCAGTACTCACTGAGTGTCTTGTAATCGTCTCTGGCTTTATTGGCCCGGATGAAGGCCTGGATTTTCACTATTTCATCCATCTGGGGAGCAAAGCAAGCAGCTGTGAGCACGAGCATCAACACCGTTCAGGCCAGACAATGCAGCCGGCCAGGCAGTTCAAACACATGTGCCTCTGAGCCCAGGAGAGCGCCGCGCGCATTCTTTAACATAAAGAAGATACAGCAGTGCACAGAGGCGAACTCTATCCCTGTTGTGTGGCCATAAAAGGCCTAGGCATTAGGGAGTCCGTGTATAATGTTTGTTATGAGACAAACAACCTAAAGAGCTTAGGTTGTGGCCCTTGTATACCATAGGCAACACAGCAGACAGCAGGTTTTTTTTCTCAGCTTGAAAAAGCACAGACCACTCGTGGCATCTGATATGGAACAGCAGTGCTGCTGAGTGGAGATCTGTGGGACGGAATTCAAAGGGGAACGGAACACGGTCGGGCACTCACGTGGTCCTCGAAGTACTTCAGTCGGTCTTTGTACTTCTTGCGAGCTTGGTGCATCCTCACCATCGCTTGAATCTGCAAAGAGGATTAGCGGTTGTGCATTAAGGCACCAGGACAAAGGCTTAAGAAGTGTATGCAGTTGTCTCTCTGGACTAGTCTTTGCTCTGCGCTCAGGCCAGAATGTTATCAGATCGCTCCGTGGTGAGACCGCAGTGGACGGCCATGGCATTTGGTAGCAAAATCTGGCATTTAATGACCGTGTTAATGGCTAAAATCTAGTATTCTGTTTCCTTGCAATGCACTGGTGTTAAGATGGCAAAGTTAATCCAGGATCGAGTTTAAAAGAATGACACAGCTCAGAGGAAAGGGGTCTTTTAAAAGGTCTTACTTTTTGTCAGTGTATGGGTTTCTTGGAAGACTCAGATATGTGATTATTAGTCTCATCTGAAGATTTCTATCTCTCTCTCATTCTCTAGTCTACACCATAAACACACACGCGCGCACACACACACACATACACACACACACACAGCAGTCTTACCTTGACTGCTTGTTCACTGTTGTCCTTGAGATACTTCACTCTGTTTTTGTACTTCTGCCTCTGCTTGTAGCCTCTCCAGTGGGCCTAGAGTGGGAAAAGGAATTAACACTTTGAACTATGAACTATACACTGCAGGGACAGACTTCCGCTTATTTGTGATGGCATTATTGGAAGTCAACAAAATAGCAAGCTAAAAGACTAACTGCGAATATGAGAAAAAAAGAAAAGAAAAATATGAATGAATCTTTTGGTTTTGTGCAGGTGTGTGTATATACACATGGTTACCATGGGAAAGAGAGAGAAAGGGTTAAATCAAGTCACCTGGATACACTTGGTAGACTGATCCTGATCCGTCAGGTAGGCAAGACGATTCTTCATGGCCCGCCTGACCAGGTAACCACGGCAACGGGCTTGAAGCTTGGCGATGAGGCTCTCGTTGGCACGCCAGAGCTGCTCCCGGTTATACGCTGCCGTCACCCCCGACACCACACCCTGCCACGAGAGAGAGAGAGAGAGACAGAGCAAGAGAAAGAGAGCGAGAGAGAGGCAACGATTAAAGCCCTCTTTTTCATGAGCAACAAACACCCACATCTAGCAGGTCCCAGGGGCACGTCGGTTACTCAGCAAGGCTCCACTCAGCCTCTCTCTCTCTCTCCATTAGGAGCCATTTGCATGATGCATTTGGTGCATTAGCAACGTGGCTCGCCAGAGCCATTTATGTTTTCTCAATTATGCCTCTCCAGTCTTACACAAAACATTACAAGAAGCTAATTAACTAACTACCGGTAACCGCATTTCGATTCAGAGTTGCTTCTCTAGGCCAACACAAAAACTAGCCTAAATGGCACACTAGACTGCAAACGGGCTATCTAAACTAACACACTACAGTAAATGACCAGGCTGAGGTGGTCGTTAACTAGCAGGCCAACTCTGATTGACTGAGACGCTGCAGAGCGAGCGCTGTTGTGAGTGAGTGCGCACCTGGATGTCCTCCTTGTTGAGCAGGGTGTTGTTCTGGAGAAAGTCCTGGGGCTGCTGCCAGCTGCCCTCCCCGGTCTTCAGGTTGTAGTAGTAATTATGCCCTCCCTTCACCCAGTGCTGCACCCACTCACTGCCATTATCACCTGAGGGACAAAAGAGATCAGAGAATTACACACACACACACACACACACACACACACACAATGGATATTCTGCATCATTTGAAGGTTAAACATCATTTTCAATGTGACAAGAACAGAGTACAGGAAGCTTCTGAGGGGATTTCAATTATGAAACTTGTGTCTGTGAAAATGTGTTTATTCTCTTCCCAGACAACTTCCTTGACAACCCATTGCAAACGGAAATAAACAGCCTCAGGAAATAAAGCCTTACGACACATGCGTTACACAAAAGGTAACAGGTTTTAGGAAGTGCTACGATCACAATGCCACATCAGCACTACACACAGTATCTCTATCTTCTATGTATCTGATGTTTTTAAATGCCCCTATGGAGGAGCGTGCCACCCTCCGCTTTGCCTTCTTACCCTCCGTCTTCTTGCCCTCTTTGATCTTGGATAAGTCCGTCTGGTAGGTGGGCGCGCACTCCGCCGTCACCCCGTAGAGTCCAGCCGCTGGAGTCCTGAGCGCGGCCAGCGTCTGGGCCGAGTCGCCGCTGTCCACCGCCTCATTAATGCCCTGGATGGCCTTGGAGACTACAGTACAGAGGAAGGGGAGGAGGTACTTTAAGTAATACTTTTATGCAAATGCATACATGTTGTGATTCATACATTCATGCATATATTAGGGACTAATTGACCATTAAAATTAACATTGTAGTTGTAGTTGACAGTAGTCAACTGGCCATGGACAAAATGGCTAAAGGCTAAACAGGCTAGACATTCATATGTGTATATGTATCTGTGTAAAGCTGCATTTAAGTGCAGTGAGAACACATCTGCTATGGATAATGATCTAACGATGAAACATCTACTGCCAACAGCAAGAACTACCAGTAGCCTAGTGTTAGCATCAGCACCTGTAATAATGACTAGTTGACAACTGTAATGAAACTGTAACTCAAATAGTGAAAATAGTTGTGAAACCGCTAGCACACATGCATTTGTGGAAATATAGGCAGTAGTGTATAACTGTTTCTCTATTATCCAATAATATTAAGAGACTTACGGTTTGTACGCTTTGTATCTATTTTATAATTTGTTTCATTATACCACACATCAGTGACCAAGTCTTCCAACGCCCTTGCCAGGCTGATTAGCATATTCCCCGACAACACCAAAAGAGCTTACTAGCTTTTTTAAAAAAAAAATGTATCCCCCCCAAGATACTGAATGAATTAGGTTCTCAGGAAAATAGAATTTTGTTATTTTGAGAAATACATAAGTAAGGTCAAGATCAGGAAAAGATAAATGTTAACGGATGGCATCTTAGGGTTTCCATAGTAATAACAATGACATGTATAAAAATATTACTCAAGAAAAAAGGGGAATATGGCTTGGAGACAGTTTCAATTTTGTAAAAACAGGAAGAGCAACTCATTTTTTTAATTTGAAGTGTAAAGGTCCTACAAGAGCACCCATTTCCACAATACAAACATGACCTCTATGTCTAAAAAAAGATGAAAGACAATTAGAGAGCGAATGGAATATTGCACATTCTAGCTCCTGTGAAATAATAATAAAAAATAAAAAAAAAGAAGAAGATTTCGCAGAGGGAGGCAGGTGAGTCAGAGAGATAACGACAGCACGGAACAAAAGCCTGAATGCTTTAGCATCTCTATGCCATCCACCTTCAAAGGCACTCAGTGCCTCTAGAGCCAGCCCTGCGCTCTCTAATGCAAATGGCTCTCTGCTCAGGAAGTTCATCTCCATTTAGCACATCATTCAAACACAAGGGCTAAGGGGATTAATGACCGGACACTGCTTGAGCGATGCACACTGGTGCGACCAGTGTGCCCGTATGGAGATGTCAGCATGAAGGGCCGGTTAGTGGGCAGAGGCACCTGACCTGACCCAAAGGGACTTTGATGGGATGCTTATTAGGGGGGCGGGTCTAGTCACACTTACACTGCAGGGCCTCCTGAGTCTCCTGATTGGCTCTTTGGATGGCATCCTGAATCTCATCCAGCCAAAGCACCGCCGAGGGATCCTGCGTCTCCTGCACACACACACATACATGATAAGGTTAATCAAATGTTAGGGCAACAAAAGAACTTTACAAGGAACAATAGAAGTATCAACAGGAGAACTGGACAGGAATGATGGTTGAATTAATAGTTACACAATGAAAAGCGTAATATAAGATTCATTGAATAAGTCTGTCTATTTCCACCACACTATGAAGTTATGTTCACTATGATGTTGTGAAACCATCTGAACACTAGATGGGGTTAGTGTCTTTTCTAAAGCTAACACTCAGTTTATTCACAATCTAGACTAGCAGCAGGCATGCAGTTCTCAACCACAGACTTCAACAACAGTCACTCAATCCAGTCTGAAGCTGATAACATTACACAACACAACATGAAGAAGCAGGCGAGCACCAACCCCCCAAACAATGTGGAAGCCAGGATATATAGCCCCTAAAGTTACCAACAGAGAAGCCAAACAACAAACTGTTTGTGCCTGTAATCATGGGCTTTACTCTTGCACGCATTAATGAGAAACCTAAATAAGGGGCCAGGTGTTTATCTGATGCACCAGAGATACCACAGACTGTGGGTGGCGAATTAGGGAGTAGTAGCGCATAGCAGCCCGCAGGGGGAGCCTTGAGGCACGGCTCAACACGCCGAGCCCCTTTCCGGAGTGTTCATCTCTGGCTGCTGATTGGCCGAGAGGACAGAGTCTACACCATACCTCCCCCTTCCTTCACAGAGGTGCAGAGAAGTATGGGGAGATGGAAAAAGAGAGATGGAGAGAAAAAGAGGAGGACTGTCGAGGAAGAGGAATACAACAGAGAGGACTAGTAGTGTTATGGTAGAAAGAATGGAGAAAATGTGCACAGAAAGATATATATATATATATATCACACACACACTGTCCAGGAAGAGGAATACAACAGAGATGACTAGTAGAAAGAATGGAGAAAATGTGCACAGAAAAGAAATATATATATCACACACACACACACACACACACACACACACACACACACACACGTAAAATAGTCTCTGGCTGAGAGAAACAATATATATACGATGTAGAGAGAGAGGGGGGGGGGGGGGGAGGGAGAGAGTAGTGGTAGAGCTGGAGGTAAAAGGGAGATAAATGTACAGCACAGAGGAGAAGTTGAACAAGATGACAGCGTTTCTCCTGAACTTTAATGGAGAAGTGGAAAGCCTGGCTCTGCCAGCAGTGGGACTCTGAGACTCTTTAAAGCTCACAACACCAGTACACTCAAGAAAACAGCAGGACTAAATGATTCAGAGAGACACTGAGAGGAAGGGAGGGAGAGAAGAGAGAGACAGAGAGACTAAAAAGGACAGAGAGACTAACACAGATGAGGCGGAAAAGGCTGTGCGCATTGCAAGCTCAGCACATTTTGAGTGGTTTTAAAGTTACAGTTAAAAAGAAAGTGAAAAAGAGTAGTCGAGTTCTGTAAAAAGTCTTCTAGGATTCTCATTCTATATATGTGCCTTGTTAAGTCACAGAGATATATAGAGCTCAGCTACTGAGACAGTGAGGAAGTAAGTTAGCAAAGAACACTAGAGTCATTAAACAATATTAATCTTCAACTCTTCTACTTCTCATTTGCCTGAGCTTGCGACAGGCGACTAGCCATGACTGGTTGGTCTGTCTAGTGACAGTCATTCTATAACATTAATATACAACATACACACAAACACACACACACACACACACACACACACACACAGACCTAACATGACCTTTAGTTAATGGAGGCCTCTAAGGAGGGATGTAGGCACTCCTCTCTTCTAAACCCACTTCCTGTCTCTCTTAATTGCCTCACCAACACTGAAGAATTTCCCTCCCCCAAACACATGGACAAACACACACACACACACACACACACACACACACACAGGTCCCTTGTCAACACACATAACTCCTGGAAATTAGTGCCTCAAAAACAAGCGAGTCACAGTAGCTGGCTCACTGTTTGGGATCTCGTTCTTTGCCCTTTTAAGGCAGCGAGGGAATCACGGTCATGGTTATTTCCTATTCCTGTGCAAATGATCACAGAGGAAATGGCTTTGCTGTCT
>NC_085004.1:27359989-27374989 GCF_963854185.1 Sardina pilchardus | reverse complement strand
GCGGGTCCGGGGCGGACACTCACTCTCATGCTCCTCCTGGACCGTGCCGTTGACCTGGTCCACACAGGCCTGGATGTCGTTCCAGGTCAGGTACTCGTTCCCCTGCTCACGAGCGGCCGCCTTCAAACGCATCAGCTCATCCATGTACCTGAGAGAGAGAGAGAGAGAGAGAAAAGAGAGTGAGAAAGGGAGAGAGAGAGACGAAAGAAGGGAGAAAGGGATCAGAGGAGAAGGTAGCAGAGAGAGAGATAAAAATGATATTAGACAATGACAAACACAACCGAAACATGACAGAGGGGACACCAGGAGCAAAGCCATCCCATCACTAAATCCTCCTCATTTGTTTTCACGCACATCTTGACTGTCCTTTTTATTTACGTAGTGTCCTTTCCACGGTGCCTGACCGCCCCTCCCATCTCGCGTCCCCTAGCCGTGGTCAGTCTAGCGCTCATGAGGAGCTGGACATCATCTGATTTACAGAAACCGCATTAGCGCACAGCACTTCCTGCCGGGCAGTCTAGGACTCGGAGTGTGTGGGTCACTAGGGGGCTTAGAAGGAGCTTAGATAGAGGACCGGTCAGGGGAGCAACACAACTCTACACTCGTAGTGACGAGGCGATGACCTATCGTGTCCTGTCCAAGGCCGCAGAACTTTCCAGCGTGGTGAATCCCTGCTCTGTCCCTCTGGGCTACTGGCAGCCTTTAGCACAGTGCTATGGCTGACAGTTATGCTCCGTCTATCTGGGGCTCTTTATTTGTGTGTGCAGCAAACACACACATATTTAACCACTCAATGAGCATTCACACATACACACACACCTTTTGGTCAGATTGGTCACTGATACTAACCTCTAAATATATTCTCACACACTCACACACACACACACACACACACACACGTTGTCTCACCTCTGAGCGTACTCGTCCTCCACGTTGCTGAGGCCGGTGACGGTGCTGGCCAGCTGCTTCCACAGGGCGGCGCGGTCGCCCACGTCCAGGGCCCCGTTGATCAGCACCACCGACGACAGCATCTCCACGGCAACCAGCAGCTCGGGGTGGGTGAGAGAGCCCTGAGAGCAAAGCAGCATTACTGCATTAATGCCACTGTACAAGACCACACTCAGTGTGTGTGTGTGTGTGTGTGTGTGTGTGTGTGTGTGTGTGTATGAAGAGAGAAAGAGAGAGAGAGAGAGAGAGAGAGAGAGAGAGAGAGAGAGAGAGAGAGAGAGAGAGTGTGAGTGTGTGCGTGTCTTAGCAGAAGACATACACTTACAAGAGTCCAGCAACACTGCAGCGTGTTTAGGCATGTCTCTGTATATTTATGTGAATTGTTGGGAAATGGTTATGTGAGCGCATGTATGTTTATGCATATCTGTGCATATGTCTACGCAAGTGAGTGTGTGTGTGTGTGTGTGTGTGTGTGTGTGTGTGTGTGTGTGTGTGTGTGTGTGTGTGTGTGTGTGTGTGTGTGTGTGTGTGTGTGTGTGTGTGTGTGTGTGTGTGTGTACCTCTGTGCTCTGCTGCTGCAGGCTGGCCAGCTCTCTCTGGTAGAGGTCAGCGGCGCTGGGGTAGACCTGGGGCAGCTGGGCGTCCGGGTTCATCAGCTCCTTCACCGTCTCCTCGGGCACACCCTTACGGATCGCAGCGTTGATCCGGTCCACTGCCTCCAGCACTACACACACACACACACACACACACGGAGAGAGAGACGTGCGCAAACACACATGCACACAAACACACACACACAGCAACACACACACACACACACACACACACACACACACAGGGAGAGAGAGACGTGCGCAAACACACATGCACATAAACACATACAGGTTAAGTTAAACAGAGTTGACTGTACAGTACATAGTTCCTTTTCATGTTCACAAGACAATTGAGATCCTTCAAGCGTGACACAAAGTGTGGGAACTAACTTTTCTGGTATGCTGATGCGACCTCATTAGAGACGTCTACGCCACTCTGTAACTCTTCCTTTGTCAGCGCCTCTCCAGGGGAATTCTGGGTAAAAGGAAATGACAAATTAGCGGGAGAGACTAAATATAACATCACAGATGGCCTGAGAATACAATACTGGAGATGAAGAGCAGTCACAAGAACGGCAAAGAGCATTTTAGAACACTGCACATAACAACTACCTATATAAGGTGTGTTTTTCTCCAACATCCAACTCACCTGGTCCTTAAGTTCCCGCGCCGCCATCAGTTCTTTCAAGTACCAGCCCTTGTTCTGGCTGTTGAGGTTCTTCAGGCCCAAAGCCTGGGAGCGGAGTGCTTCATACAGCTTGTCCTCATCACCACTCAGCAGGGCCTGCTCGGCTCCGTTCAGGGCAGTCGCCACTGGAGACCCAATCAGAAAGTGTCACAGTCAATCAGGGTGACAGGGTGATGTCAGCAAAGAGACAGTCTGTCATTTACCCTGAGGGATATATTCACATAGGCTATAAATAACGCCCCAATCAATAGATTGTGTCTGAGTCTGAGATGTTGCAATGTTTCTATTGCAACTAAGGGGCTGTGTGTTGACGGGTAAGAGGAGGACAGGTTATCACAGTGTACAAGGACTGGACAAAGAGAGAGAGATGAATGGACAGGAATATTGGACAGGTGATTGAATGGAGATTTGCTTACAGTTGACTTTGTTGACATTGCCTTGGATTTCAGCCTGAGTAAGTAGCTCTTCGTAAACATCCCTTTCTGCGTCCGCGTTCTCCCCAATCTAAACCACACAGAGTGTGTGAGAGAAGAGAGAGAGAGAGAGAGAGAAAGAGAGACGGCGATAAAGAGAGAGAGATTAGTAAGGAAGTGTGTGATGGGCAGTCCACGTTGGAGACATTTGCCCACAGCTTCCTAGCATTCTTAAACCTGTGCAACTTTAGGTGTGATTTCGTAGAATTTAACATGAAGAAATGTTGCTGAAAACAAGAATGTGAATGTAAATCTCTTGGGGTCGTCACCCTCCAACAGGGAGAGCACTCAGGGACCTGCGTAGGAGTAGCCTGCGTAGGAGTAGCATGCGTCTCTATTTACAGCTTGTGAAAGGACACTTGAGCAGGTGTGTCTGACAGGTCTCAGATCGAGGTCTCCACCTACCCGCTTGCGTGCGTTCTCCACCTTCTGGGCCTTGGCCTGGGTCAGCGTGTCGTGGTAGTGCTGGACTGCACTCTCGTCCAGGTTGACCAGCATGGCGTTGGGGTTGCGCATGGCCGTCAGTGTCCCCTCGGGCACCCCGTGGTCAATGGCGTCGTTGATGGCGATAACGGCCGCGTGCACTGTGTACGGACGCGGGAGGAGACTTAGAGCCTGGCATGACTCAGCAAATTTATCTTAACTCAACAGGAATGCCGAGTCACAGTTCTTTGAGGGGCGACTGTAAGCTCATAAACTCACTGCTCATATCTGACTGCACATGCAGTTAAACTTATGTGGAAAAACAAGTCAGCAGGAAGAGGGATCAATGGCAGATTTATGCTACACATAAAAGGCCCTCTTGCAATGAAGCCAACACTTTAATCAGTCCTGTGGTCACACAACTCACAAGGGGGCGCTAATTAAACATGTGCAATGAGCCGGTCAGTTGCACCACGACACCGTTACGAGTCAACTGAAAGTCGCTAAACAACTACTATTAGCCAAACTCTAATTAGCAGCTATGGACAATAGGTCATTTGAGTGGTCATAAAATGCATTGCTATGGTTCACTTATGTCCACCCTAGGGTTATTGTGGGTCATTAGGGTCCAGTGCTATTATTAAATGGGCTTTGCAGGCCTGTGTGTGTGTGTGTGTGTGTGTGTGTGTGTGTGTGTGTGTGTGTGTGTGTGTGTGTGTGTGTGGTAAAGGTGGAGGTGTGAGGCTCACAGGCAGCTTCGTCGACGGAGAGCTCGTTGGCCAGGATGCCTCCGATCTTGCTGAAGGCCGGCATCTGGATGCCATACTTCTCCAGCTCGCTCTTCATGTTGTTGATCTCCTCCTCTGAGAACCGGACAGCACAGGAGAGGGGACGGAGAGAGGGAGCGAGGGAGCGAAGGAGAGAGAGAGAGGAAATGGATGAATGAAAATAACAGAGACAGGATGAGAGAGCTTGGTCATGTATAAGTGGGTATGCGTGCGTGTGTGCGTGTGTGTGTGTGTGTGTGTGTGTGTGTGTGTGCGTGTGTGCAAGGGGAATTTGTGTTCTTGTTCTCTCTACAGTAGACGCTATCGGTTGCCCACAGTGGGGCTGTTGTGTAAAGGCCTGTTGACAGAGGGAAACCAGGCCTCTGCAGTCCCATACAAACTGGGGAAGTGGGGGGAGGGGGGGCCGCACTGGGGGGAATGGTGCGGCCACAAAGAGCCATGTCACATTCATTCAACATTGACGTGCACTGTTCAAAGCTGTAATCGGGGCCGGGACGTGGACTGGAACAGAGCAACCTGAAGGTCAGATCTGGGTATGCACGGGTATTGTTAAGTTTGCACATGTTTGTATACTCTATGTGTGTGTGTGTGTGTGTGTGTGTGTGTGTATGTGTTCCTCTGTGCTTTGCAACTGAATTTGTACACTCACTGTGTTTGTGTGTGGGAGTGTGTGTGTGTGTGTGTATGTGTGTGTGTGTGTGTGTGTGTTCCTCTGCGCTTTGCAACTGAATTTGTACACTCACTGTGTTTGTGCGTGGGAGTATGTACTTTGAGGGCGAGCATATGTGTGTGTGTGTGTGTGTGTGTGTGTATGTGTATGCTTCTATGTTCCCCTGTGCTTCATAATTTAATTTGTACTCTCACAAGAGTGTGTACTTTGTGTTCCTGTGTGTGTGTGTATGTGTTGGGAGAATTCTCTCCCCCGGCTCCTGAGTTTGGCAGGGCAGGAGCGGGCAGCTCTAAACAACAGGAAACCCTCGCACAATCACTAATGACTTTCACATTGACAGCACCACACACACACACACACACACACATACATATACACACACACACACACACACACCACAGCTCTCCCCACAGGATGCTGGTGTGCACACACAGTTAGACAGAGGGGGGTTCCCGAGTGGTTCTCGCTCACACTCACCTGTGAAGTCCACCTTTCCATACAGGTCCTGGATCTGTGGAGCCAGACCCAGCTTGAACAGGTACAGACTGGAATGTAAACAAAAAAGGAGGATTGTGAGCCGAAGAAAAGGTCAGAAGAGAGGAGAGAGGAGAGAGTACAGAAAAGAAATGTGTCCCACAACTGTGCCCCTCTGTCTTTTCTTCCACAGGGAGCATTAGAGCTGCAAGTGTGGCGCTGCTCAGCTTTGAGACGCTCTTATGACCATCACATCACACCACAGCACAGCACTGGGCCTCCACCAGAGAGAGCCTGGGGGGACCGCTTGGAACAACTACTATGAACTCCGGAAGGCGGTCACTGAACACACATGTGGTCAAACACACACACACACATACACACACACACACACACACACACACCAGATCTGCTCGGTATCTACGACTTCCTGTCAGTGTAGGTCAAATTTATGATCTCAGAGACCAGCACCTATTTCACATGTCTCTGGAATTCACTTTAGAAACACACACCCACTGGCCAAACATAACTCCACAGCAGGCCTCGCTCACACTCACACACACACACAGATTTGCTTCTGTGTTCTTTTCTTGTGCAGCAGTGTAGCGTAGTGCTTGTTTGTTGACACACCCACCCAACCACACACAAGAGCACATATGCACACACACAGACACACACACACACACACACACACACACACACACAGTACCTGAGTGCGTGGATGCAGTAGATACAGCGAGGCATGTTCTTCCTGTCGTAAATGTCTGTCGTCTCAGGGTAGAAAATCTGTGCCAAAAAAGAAAAGTGTTCTGGTGATGCAACACCTAACAGTAGTACACACACACAAACACACACACACACACACACACACACACACACACTGGGTGTGTACTGCCAAGCCCTTAAAGAACATTTCTGCCAACTACCCACAGCACTATCAAAGCTGTTTTTATTTGGCCTGCTTAAATACAGCGGCTTTCATCTTCACATCTATTCAGGGGGCTTTAGAAATGACTGTCTGAGTTTCCGTGCAGAATTGTAAACAAAGTTCAGCTTGTGGAGGGTACGAGTGATACATCTAAGAGAATTCTAGAATCCATTTTTCCGGTTTTCTAAATGTCTCTGGCTTTTGCAGAGCAACACCTATTGTGTAAAGGGCTGGGTGGGCAACCACCGGATGTTTTTGCATACATATCCCACGATTCCCTTCTCACCTTTGGCAGGCCTTTGGCACTCATGGCGTTCAGCCACTGGATCACGTTATCTGTGTGCCTAAAGTGGAGCCCTGTTGCCTGTGGGGATCAAAATACACACATGAGAACGAGAGACACCCATAGATAGAGGGATAGATGGATAGATAGATAGATAGATAGATAGAGGGATAGATAGATCAAGATAAAGAAAGTAGTAAGCAGAGATCTGTATCAGCTCTATACTGATAACTGCTGCATTATCAGGTCACTCTTGTCCATGTCACGGTCAATAGGCTACGTGCATGAAAGGCTCTTCCAGTCGCTCATTTATTTCCGGTGGAATATTAACTGTGATGTAACAGCATCTTTTGTTATATTCGGTACCTTACATCTTCACGCTAACACTCAATATTTTGCTTGCCCAATGAAAACACTTTTTTAATACACACATATAAATCCTTCTTTATCGTAACATGGTGATTCACTAGGTGCAACACCCAAACGGGTCCGTGTAGACACTAATTACATTAACAATAGTGGCAGGTTTAAACACACCTAGCTCTACAGGAAACAAACATGCCCACAACAAGCCTTTCATGCACGACGCGTAGCCTATTGCAATGTAAAGATCAAAAGAGAATATACCGGTAAGTATTGGCCACAATAACCCACTTAGTGGAGAAGCTTCTTGACAATACTGTCCACAAATCTCATCAATGTCCAGTGTGGTTAAATTCATGGTTGAAATGACCCCACTACTGTCCAGTGCGCCCACCTTGTAACGGGTCTGCTCGCGGTCGTAGATCTTCTTGAGGGAGACGGTCTGTGGGGCGAAGAAGTTGCCCAGCTTGGCCAGGTAGACGCCGTTCCGCAACCCCTCCTCCAGCTCTGTGGTGGGAGGCAGCTCCTCGTCCAAACACGCTTCCATCCATCTGGAGAGAGAGAGAGAGAGAGAGAGAGAGAGAGAGAGAGATTAAGAGGTTAACAGAGGAACATAACCTTTTGTCACCTTCTGCAGTCTTGTACATACCAGACACACGCCGTCTGATAAGTAATCATAGACTAAACACAGAGAGAAATAAATGACATCTAGACACATTAAGTGCCAAGGAACTGTTTGCAGACACTCCTACACTCACCAACAAGATCTTGTAATCATCTCCCAGATTGGTTGTGGATAATTTATATGGTAAGGCAACAAACTAGATCCAGTCCAGATCCACCCATCATTAAAAACACATACTCATAAAAGACAGCAATCATTCACAGACATCTACAAGCACTTCCAAGACCTGCACATCACCAGTCCTGCCTGAGTCTTCTCAGAAATCCTGTCCTTCACTTTTTAGGCTCATGCCAGTTAGATGCCCAGTGGACTGACTGAATTGGACTGACAGTACTCAACAAATAGCAGCACCAATTAAATATTGCAACATTTCTTTCCTGTGCAGTTTTTGTGTGCACTTCTTTTTCAAATGAGGCACATTTTATCCAGAGGTGTGTTTAGTCATGGGATCTGAATGTGCAAACAAGGGGCTCCCTCATACAGAACTAAATTCTGTTCATATACAAACAGTGGCATATGAAAGAGAGAGAGAGAAGAGAGAAAACACCCTCTCTTTAAAGAAACTGTGTCACTCTTTACGCTATAACCACAGACAGAAACAGTGTGGTCATCATTTCGGCCCAGCCACACATTTAAGTGTAAAGAGAGGCTATTTTAACCATCCAGGTCAATCTATAGCAGGGGTGGGTGATTCTACCCACAAAGGCCCAGTATGGTTGCAAGTTTCCACCACATTCTTGCTTAGTTACTGTGAAGTGTGAATGCTAACATACATTACATACATTCAGCATTTTCTACAGGGAAGCCAGTCAAATCGCCTTTATTAACTTTCATTAAGTTTTACTGTGAAAGACTCACATATGTGTGTATGCATGTGTATTGGTGTGTGTGTGTGTGTACTTAGAGTATGTGTCTAAGAGTGAGAGTCCAAAACAACATGCCAGCGGGTTTCTCCACCGCATGTCTGACGAGCTCACGGCATTCCTCCAGGCATTGCGATGGAGTGACCTCATGCGTGCGAGCGGGCAGACGGCCGGCCAGGTGCTGTGCGCAGGTGTGTGTGTGTGTGTGTGTGTGTGTGTGTGTGTGTGTGTGTGTGTGTGTGGGGGGGGGGGGGGGCGCGGTGGTGGTGGTGGCTGTGGGTGGGGGGCGTGTGTAACCGCTGGAGCACGGCTGCCACGCCCTCACTGCGCTGAACCACACCGGCTCAGCCAACCAGCACGCCCGGCGCAACATCACTGTGCAATGCAACACCACTCAGTTTCAACATTTATGTTGTCACGCATCATTACCTTCCATACTGCATAAGACAAAACCCTGAGCGGAGCTCAACTGGCTCTCAGCATGAGAGGGAAATAATCATGCATTGGTTTCCAGATTACCTTTGAACTGCAGTAATACTGTATGTGCTATATATTCCAGTAGTATAGTGCAGTATGGTGACTACACTGGAGTCAAGTTAAATTCTGACTTGTTCCTATTGCTGATTTCTACAAGTTGTCGGTCACTCATTGACAGCTGCATGTTTACAGAAAAACAGAAGACCAGTGTCTGGAGAGACACAAGGTTCTAGTTGTCATTAAGAGCATCATGTGCCATCAGCGAAATTGGTTTTTGCTATGGGTTTGTGCTGCAGCAGTAGCTTTTTACACCCACACCACACACACCATTTAAATACTGCAAACACACTTGACAGCATATTCCTCACAGCTACAGTATCTCAACAGAAACAAGATAACCAACAAGTTGGCTCGAGCCCGTGTTATTTGTTGTCACTCAATAAAATTGCCTCAATGTGTCGGTTAAAGGGATATTCCGCCATTTTTGGAAATACGCTCATTTTCCACCTCCCCTCGAGCAAAACAATCGATATTTACCTTGTTCTCGTTCATCCAGCCATTCTGTGAGTCTGGCGATACAACTTTTAGCTTCAGCCTAGCATAGATCATTGAATCGGATTAGACCATTAGCTTCTCGCCTGCTAGCTTCATGTTTAAAAGTGACTAAGATTTCTGGTAATTTTCCCATTTAAAACGTGTCTCCTCTCAAGTTAGAAAGTGCAATAAGACCAACTGAAAATGAAACCTGGCGTTTTTCTAGGCTGATTTGACATGGAACTACACTCTCATCTGGCGTAAGAATCGAGGCAACTTGCAAACGTACCATAGGCGTAGTGATATCGTACGCAGCATCTGAAAATAGTCCCCATAGACAACAAGCAGTAGTAGTGCCAGTAGTGTGCAAGTTGCCTTGATTATTACGCCAGATGAGAGTGTAGTTCCATGTCAAATCAGCCTAGAAAAACGCCAGGTTTCATTTTCAGTTGGTCTTA
Source organism: Sardina pilchardus (assembly GCF_963854185.1). Classification (NCBI taxonomy): domain Eukaryota; kingdom Metazoa; phylum Chordata; class Actinopteri; order Clupeiformes; family Clupeidae; genus Sardina; species Sardina pilchardus. The sequence continues at coordinate 27,365,341 of NC_085004.1, read as the reverse complement.
TTGCACTTTCTAACTTGAGAGGAGACACGTTTTAAATGAGAAAATTACCAGAAATCTTAGTCCCTTTTAAACATGAAGCTAGCAGGCGAGAAGCTAATGGTCTAATCCGATTCAATGATCTATGCTAGGCTGAAGCTAAAAGTTGTATCGCCAGACTCACAGAATGGCTGGATGAACGGGAACAAGGTAAATATCGATTGTTTTGCTCGAGGGGAGGTGGAAAATGAGCGTATTTCCAAAAATGGCGGAATATCCCTTTAAGGATGTGAGAAAAAGATCATTGGTTCTGTGAAGGTGAGAACAACGTTATAGTTAGATGTGAGAGTATGACTCAGAGGTGTGTGGCAGAGCTAGCCTTGATGAACTCTAGAGGGCAGTGGCAGAGATCTCTGTGGTGTGACTGCATGCTGGTTCCATGTTCACCATCACTAGACACATTATGTGACTTTAGATGGAGTCCAGCACAGATTATTCAGCTTTTTAATTTCACACCATCACACACACCATCACACACAAACACACACACTGATATGCAAAAACCTGAGTCACTTCTGATGTGGACTTCTGATGTGGACTATACCAGGAGCAGAGTACTATCCAGACGAACAAATGAAGTTAACTTCAGAATCGGAACAAAAAGGAGTCTCTCTCTCACCAACACACACACACACACACACACACCCCTGCCTCTTACATCTTCATCAGGGAAAGCTTACTAATGGCCCTTTAAGAGGAGCCACACCCGGAGCTGGGCCGGGAGCCACACCCTGGGCCCTGTCACAAGCGTGAATAGGACTCCAGACTGACGATAATTAAATTCCAGGCCCCAGGCAAGAGAAACAAAAAATGCCCTCAGTCAGGTAACACCCACAAACACACAGTCTTGCAAAAACAAACAGGTCCACATGGGCCCACTTAGTTAAGTCAGACACACTGTGCCTGGTTCAGATGCCTCTTTCAAAGTCTTGCTCCATCATTGCTCCATCTGTTGCTAAATAAAGAATTACAGAGAAAGAGACAAAAAACACAAAGTCAAACCATCCAGTGAAAAAAAAAAAGCTATAATCTCCAGACATGACTCATCCAATAATCTATGTTACTATGTCATCCGAGAGCGCCACCCAGATTTCCTGTTTGCGTGACACAGGAAGTTTAATTCAAGGCAGAGTTCAAAGGTCAGTGCAATAGGAAGAGACAACAGGCCGTCTGGAGCGTGAACACCCCAGCTGAGCTGTCCACCTCAGTCCTCTGAAGTGGCCAACAAGACAGCGAAACAAAAACGTGACAGGAATTGTGCCGAGAAGCCGCACACACCACCACTTCCTCTCTTTCTCTCGCTCGCTCGCTCCCTTCCCTCCTCTTTCCCTTCTCTCCTTCTGTAAAAAAGTGCTCACTTAGGATGCTGGTTTGGGTGGGTCCTTAATTAACTCTTTTAACCTGCCTGCACACATCCACTCCTAACATCAAGTTCAGGAGACAGTCCAGAGCACGTGCTGATGTTTGGGCAATAAAGTACATGTCTGCCCCAAGCACTTATCTTTACAGTTAACTTTACTGTTCTCTGTTAACCAAACAAATTCAACAGCGCACACACCTGGTGTTCTTTAGGCTTCCTTGAAAGCTGATTTGCTTACAAACAGACATGAAAAGCACAAGAAAACAACTAGCAAAGTATCGTCCCTGAGACTATAATCCTAATTTCCATATTCAAATAGATATTCAGGCAACCCCGCATTGATAACAAAAAGAAAGAAAAACGAATGCTTCAACAGGTCAGAACTGCACTGTACTGTACTGTACACCACCCTTCAGCCTACATCCACAAGTGAGGTCGAAGGATACTAACGGAAACACTACCATGGAGGGCTACCATGCAAACTTGAGAGAACCACTCGTCCATTCCTTGGCCTAGGTGTGTGGTTCTGCAGCCCTGCGTTCCCTGTGGGTGACGCTTGCAGGACGTGGCTGGGCAGGGAGCACAATGGCCGACCTGTGACTGCCCAGGAACTGGTGTTTACCTAAGGTTACCAGCAGCAGGAGAAAAGCAAATCTGTGGTCGCCCTTATCTGGGTGCCGTGGCAATGCAGAGGCCCAACAAACAGGGCACACCTTTTTTTTTGTTATCTTAGTTTCTCACTCTCTCTCCCTCTTCCTCTCTCTTTCTGTCTCTCTCTCTCTATGTCTATTTTATGTCCATTAGGATTTCCCACCTGACATCTATTGTCTCGGTGTCTGGCTGATTACAGGTTACCGGTTGTCCAAATCTGAAGTGTACTGTACCTCAGATGCAGTGAAGGACGAGGGCACAGCTTGAGTCTATTCTCACGGACACCCACGTGTGTCCTCTCTCTCCCTCTCTCTCTCTCCATTTATTTCCCTCTCTCCTCTGAGCTGAATGACAGGGTGTCACTAAGGTGTCTAATTACCACAGGAGCAGACAGAGCACTGCTTTGAGCCTGTGCAACCAAGCAAAAGTGGGTGGGAGACACATGACTGGATGGTCATTACAAATTATGCCCCCCCCCCCCCACACACACACACACACACACACAACACACACAGACACACACACAAAGACCTTCCAGGAGGAACCGACTCTCTCTGACACAAACGCACATAAAACTGATCAATGCTAAACTCTTCTTGCACACGTGCACAAACACAAACATACACACAGATGTTGCTGTTGCGCAACAGAGCTATCCTTCCTTATGCCTTGCATCTGGGCTCATATATAATGTTGTTGAAGAGATTTCAAACTTGTTATGTGCTTCTTTGAGCGCAGATGTGAGTTAGCGTGCCGATCAAGCTTATACGAGATCTTAGAGCGACAGGCCGTTGACGAAGAGATGAAGGGATGAATTAGTAGTGTGTGTGTGTGTGCGCCTGTCTGTGTGTGTGTGTGTGTGTGTGTGTGTGTGTGTGTAAAGCTGCCAAATAGTGCATTACATGCTTTGCTGCAGCAGTGGAATCCAGTACTTGCTGACCCCTCTGATCATACAGCCAAAGAGGCAGCTGACACAAAAAGAGAAGAGAGAGAGAGAGAGAGAGAGAAACCCCCCTTTTCTGTATCTTTCATATTGCAATCCTTTGGGTTTCATATTTACATTCCTAATTTGCTCTTACAAGGTGACAAGATTCCTGCAGACATTCTGTTTGTTAGGACAGAGTAGACCTTGTTGATCTGGTCAGTGGACACAAGAGGGACCTAGCGTTGAATAAGAGAACAACATAAGAGAGCATAAAGGAGACCTGTGTGTGACCGACCAAGGTGGGAGATTGGGGGTGGTAGGGGTGGTAGGGGTGGTAGGGGGCTTGAGGGACAGGAGGGGGGGTGGGGGGGGGGCCACTCACTGGAGGGTCATCTCGTCAGACCTGTGCATCCTGCTTCATGCATCACAATACCTCCAGTGTGCTGTTGTGTTATTGGTATTCCAGCTGTGGCCTTAAGGGTCACACACACACACACACACACACACACACACACACACACACACACACACACGCACACACAAACACAAACACACACTAGTCTACAACATCTCTACCATGTCCTCTACAGTGTGTTCACCAGGGCAGGACTCTCTGCTCAAGCAGGACTCAGGACAGTGCTGTACTCCACTCCTCCCCAACAGCTGAATAAGCACTTCTCCAGCCAGAAACTCACCAGCAGTGTGCATGTGTGTGTGCGTGCGTGCGTGCGTGTGTGTGAGTGTGTGTGTGTGTGAGTGAGTGTGTGTGTGTGAGTGAGTGTGTTTGTGTGTGTCCGCCTCATTCTGTTCATCTTCTGTGTTTTTCCTCGACTCGTCTCTTCCCCCCTCCTTTAAAGTGACTCATTCCTACTTCCCATTATTTAGCAGGTGGGGCATCTGTTCCAACCGACTTGGTCTGTGAGGGAGTAAGGGTGACCGACTATGAAAGAGAGAGGGGTGGCAGGATAGAAAGAAAGGAGAGAGAGAGATACAGAATGAAAGACTGTGTGTATATACAGTATATGAGAGAGGGACTGTATATCAGAAAGAGAGACAGAGAGAGAGTAAGGCAGGACAGAGAGAGAAGGAGAGAGCGATAGAGAGAGCAATAGAGAGAGAGCGAGAGACAGAGAGAGAGTAAGACAGGACAGAGAGGGAGTCAGATAGAGAAGGAGAGAGCAATAGAGAGAGCGAGAGATAGAGAGAGAGTAAGACAGGACAGAGAGGGAGTCGGAGAGAGAGAAGGAGAGAGCAATAGAGAGAGCGAGAGACAGAGAGAGAGTAAGACAGGACAGAGAGGGAGTCGGAGAGAGAGAGAAGGAGAGCGAGCGAGAGTCAGAGAGAGAGTAAGACAGGACAGAGAGGGAGTTAGAGAGAAGGAGAGCGAGCGATAGAGAGAGCGAGGGGAGTGAGAGGCGGAGGAGGCCTGAGGGCAGGGTGTGAGGGCGCTGGACAAACATGAAGGGCGCAAACACTTTTCTTTTTTCTGCCCACACAAAGGAGAGGCTGTGCGTGGAGACGGCCGGCAGCAGCCAGGCTGGCACTGGGTCACATGTGCAGCAGGCCGCCACTGACCACAGGTGTCTGCCAACGCACATGCATATGCACACACACTCCTCTTCAGTTACACACACACACACAAATACACAAATACACACACACACCACACACCTCCCTTCAGTTATACACACACACACACACACACACACACACTCACTCAGTTACCCTTGCATGGACACATTCAAATCCATTTATACATACTGTAACATCACATACACACACGATGACACAAACACACACACGGATCCACACGTCACATATGCTCATACACACATACACATGCAACCATTCATAACACATCATAACATTACATGCTGTTGCATATACTTCAACAATAACTCATCCTCTATCAATTTCTCTCTCACAAGCACAAACATACTCTGTTGAAGACCTAACCCCCCACCTCCACACACCACACATACACACACACCCACACACACATACACCATCACCACCCAAATGTTTGACCCTCCCCCACCTCTTATCTGGATCACTCCATGATGAGGTGCCCTTCAGAGCAGACGTTCTTGCCCTGGCAGTTTTTTTTAGCATGTTAGCACACACATACTGTAGCCTTTGAGGGCTGTGCGGGTCTCTCCTTCACTGTGACACTGACTGAAAGACATATTCTGACTGCTCATTCTGCATTCTAAGCATTCTAACCGTGTCCAAGTATTCCCTGGGATAAGATAAATGTGGATTCAAATTGCAAAGGACTTGAGACATTCAGTCCTGCAATGTTCCTAAGAATGGCGTTGTGATGAAACTCTCAGAGACTTTCGAACACGCCAGAGGTGAGGCTCACAATCTGGGAGTGTAG
>NC_085004.1:27199989-27352489 GCF_963854185.1 Sardina pilchardus | reverse complement strand
TAAGCCTCACATCAATATCAAACTAACAACTCCTTATCTTCACATAAAAGTCAACACACTGAACAGTTGCAAAAAAGCAAAAAAAAAAAAACTTTAGACCTATATAGCCAAATCCATTCCAGTCAAATACATTTCTTCTCCCATTCAAAACTGATGCAACCCTGTACACTTCAGAGAAGCTCTTCAACCCCCAAATACTAAAGCAGACCTGAAGTCTACAACAATTTGCATCTCAACTGACAGCCGAGTTTCAGCACACATCCCCCCATCCCTGCCCAGACACCCTGCTTTCAACACATTACAAGTTACGCCATCAACAACACTGCCCAACCCACCCCACTGCCCAAGCCACTGACCTCTTGGCCTCCTCCAGGTGGCACAAGTACTCGTAGGCCATGTTTGCCTGCCTCCGCTCGTCCATCTCCTCGGCAGTGAGCCGCTGCTCGCCATCCAGGACCGCTGAACACAAACAATAAACAATAAACAATAAACAAACACAATAAACGAGTGGTAAACACATTAACGTCTCAGGCATGCACGACTACTATTTGTCAGCGCAGACACAAACATGGGACCCCCTCTAACCAGGCATGGGATTAAGTTCACTTTGAGCTGGGAGCATGGGGTTACATACACTGATTAAATAACGCGCGTATTTCATGTCATGTCTTGGCCCTGGGCCCTGGGTCCTTGCCCTATATTACAGATACCCAAGCTGTGAAACAAAGTAGCTCATTCATTCATTTCATTACTCTGGGGTTTTTCTTATTGGCTTTTAAAAGGTTGCTGGTGCTGCTGTGTAGTCGACTGGGCTGACGCAGAATCCTGATTGCGTAACTTAGCAGGAGCCTCTGCCCCTCTGGCTCTCTCTCTCTCTCTCTCTTTATTTCTCTCTCTCCCTCTCTCTATTTCTCTCTCTCCATTCCCCTCCCTCTTTTGCTCCCTCACTCGCTTGCTCTCCCCATGAAGCTGTGCTGAGCTCACATACTGAAGTGATTTATGAGAGTCTTGCTGAGAGTCATAAGAATGGCTGCTGAGAGGAGAATGTTGATGTCCCCTTAACTTTCAGACCCTGCCAGACTTTTAGTGTTTGTGTTGTGTTATTTCAGTCACGATGCATTGACTGATACATTTTCAAGACAGAGTCTCTCTCTCACCCTCCCTAGAGATGAATGAACTGATCAAAAGGACACACACAACAAGGTGTGGACATGACTGATCCCTTGATAACCTCATTCTCTTCAGCAATCGTCAGTCTGCTGTTTTGGGCTATTATATATGATATATAGGCTTCAGCTCAACTCGTGAGAGAGTTAGTCCTGTTCTCGCCAATGGTTTTGAAAGTGTTAATAAACTTCCCGCCTAGGCTACTCAGTTCAGATACTTAAAATAGATATTTGTTCGGTTATGAGCCGCAATGTAACGATGGATGAGCTATAATGTATCCCTATAGGTCACTTCTGTCATTATCTGTCGCGCTGGTTGTGGTGGGTGATGCTTTCAATACTGAACCTACTCGTAAATGTCAGTCTACTTGATACGAATACTTAAGAGTTTAATGGAAATTTCTGCTATCCTACCACGACGCAGGGCCCCTTCAATTGAAGAAACGATAACGTCGACTGGGGCTGATGTTTGACTAACAGCTGTACACACTCTAATAACACATGTTGCATGAATAATTGATACATATTAGACACAATCCAACTAGTGAGATATGAACAGCCTTCTTGCACAGAAAAGTTGAGCAACTTGTGTTCACCTGGATTTTTTTTTGTTCGTCATGTACTATGTCAACCTGATCTACAACAACGATGTGCTCTAACTAGCACAAGAACCACAAGAACTGAGAATAAATGTCTTAAACAAATTAACTTCAAGTATCGATGGAGGGCAGGGCGAGGAACAGTAGAGAGCGATTAATGAAAACGCGGAAGTCTGCATTACACGCGCTGATTCAGAAAGTTAAACCAGAGACGGTGGACAAACTCTTTCAGTTGTAACCATTTTTACGCAGTATTTTGCATACCATAATCACACGAAACAATGACGCTCCAACACATCCTTGAGAAGTTCAAGCAACTCCTCTCGTTGTGTCTACGGGTAGCGTATAACTCAAGGCGAGAGAGAAAAAGTTTTGAGCACTTACACCCATAACGTGGCCGAAGCCCGTCTGATTCATCTGAAGTTGACATTGCTTCTTTAAAACTTTCTCAAAGGTATCCACGCTTCTCCAGGTGTTCCTCTGGATTCTTTTGCGTGCCGTGGTTTCTTCCAGATCTTCCCTGTAAAGTTGCTCTAAAATATTCGAAAAGGCACCCCTTGCCCCCTCGCTCCTTCACTGCAAGGTCTGAGTGAGGCTTTTTTTCTTACTGATGTCACTGGGTGTGTTCCTTCCTAAATCCAAAAGTATGCGTTTCAGGAAATAACCATCACAAGTCAAACAAGTTAAGTGCTACAGTAGCTCCCTCTACCGCGCAGTGCAGGGCAGGCACGTATGTAGCGTCATGATTATGCTGATCAAACTTTAGCAGGCTAGCCTACCACATTGGGCCTACAGTAGCCTACTGTAAGTGGCCCTGAACCTTCAAAAGTGATTGTAGCCCATTGACATCATTTAACGTTGTTGAAATTATTATTATTATTTTTATTTATCGTGAAGCATTTTGCAGTAAGGTTATTATATGAAATTAGAATGATCAAACGCATCCCACTTTTTTGGCATGTATGTAGGATATATCTTATAATAATTGGTAAGCTTAGAGGACAGTTACAACATGTTGCACGAACCCATTTGTTTTCATTTCTAATCCCAGTTGTAATTCTTGGGGGCGTCGGTGGGTCTAAATTGGCCACTCCAGTGCCCTTTGAATTCACGAAATGACAGTTATCCACACCTATATTTCTGCTCAAATAAATTGTTATGATCTGTCGTAGGCCTTTACTTTGTTAAAGATTATAAGCCTGTAGGCAGTCCTGCACAAATTAGTCTCATTCGGACGTTATGAACTCCTCCATGCCAAATATCCCAAAAGCAATATGTTTACAATTGAATTAAATTCCACGGTTAATCTGCTTTTAAAGCACTTGGAGTGTAGTTATCATCCTCTGGGAAAGTGATTGGTTTTTGAATGTCTTTTTGTTTGATGGCCTTTTTCTAAATTGGACTATGAAAGATTTAACTTGGCGATTAGGTTACAGATGGTGATGATTTAAAAAACAAACAAACAAAAAAAAACATTATACCAATTCACTGGAGTCATGCACAATGATTTTGAACAGGCGTAATACATTATATTAACAGCAAACAAAGCTCTTGGCGAGGATATTGTTGCTGTTTACTTTCATCCTACCCAATGCATCAGATAACCTACGATAGGCTACTGGACAATTTTCGACCGATAAATTATGCATTTGAGGACAATAACGTTTCCATTGCGGGCGGAGCTTGTTACTTTATAAAGGAGGGTCGTACGGTCATTCCAGTCTTCAGTCTTGCTCCTGAGTTTGAATTTGGTGACCCTTGATTTTCAGTTTCATCTGACTGACTCTCAGGACCATGGATAGCGCAGGAATTTTATTTGGTCTCCTGTGCGTCTGTGTCCTGTCCGCCATCTCTAATGGACAGGTGTCAAAGGAAGTTTCGGCAGAAGACGCTGGGCCACAGAACTCTGCAGTGTCTGCGGAGAGAGACTTGGTGAGTCACGCAAACTGTTAGACTTTTAATTTCTAGTATATCCTGTTAGCCTGTGCATGGCATGCCAAATATAGGCTAATCTGAAACAATAAACAACAACAACAGAAACTAGAACAGCAACCAGTTTAGTTTAAATCTCGTCTGAAGGTCAGGCCTGTGGCTGTGCAGTGGAAACTAAGGTGAACGTGATACTTTAAAGTGATTTTGAATTTTTGACTTAAAAACCACAGTGTCGCTGTCCTTTTCTCCTACAGTTGCAGGCGATGGAGGCGCTCCTGGGAAAATATCACGACCGGCTGCCAAGTGCGGAGAAGAGAGGGATCCCCTTGGTCAGTAACTGTTAGAGAGAGAGAGAGAGAGAGAGAGAGAGAGAGAGAGAGAGAGAGAGAGAGAGAGAGAGAGAGAGAGGGAGAGACACACACACACACACACACACACACACACACACCTGTTTGTTTTTTTTGCACGATGCTGTTGTGTGAGCTGTGCTTGTCTCATTTCTAAGAGATACACTCTTACTGCGCTGTTACTATGGGAGCCATCTGGTGCAATTAAAAAGTTCTGGCAGAGCACACACTGACTGCTAGCCGCGAAATGTCAGTAAACACGGCCTTCTTATGGACCGTGTTAGCCTACATGCAATTAACCAACAGTCAAGATAACAGAGCTTAGAGTAATTAGCCCAATTGGAATGCATGCAAGTTATGACAGAGACCTATTGAAGTCCTTCAGAGAGACGCATCGCTCATGTCTACAACACAACAAGTCAACAAGTCCACAGCAAAATAGCCTATTTTATCCCCTTTTTCTTCCAATAGGTTAATAGTATTGTTACATTACATATATGGCAATTGATGTCCTGAAAGGAGGTGTCAGTTATCCTGTTTAGAAAAAGTTAAGGTGACTGCAGCGCCATGACGCAATGCGTGATAACTGTCGCTACTTTCTTTTTTCAGTGTGGGATGGGTTCCCGTTGTGCCATGAGATATGGACCACGCTATGGGACTCTATGCGACTGTGGCCGGGGGAGTAACTGCAACTCTTACCTTCTCAAGTGCATATAAGAGCGTCACCAACACCACAACAAAACTACCACTGGATATCTACCGGAGTGCGCAGTGTCCTAAAAATATTGACTTGCGTTGTAATTACCTTTCAGCATGAGTATGGTATGAAATGTAAAATGATTTTTATGTGTTTGTTTATGATGATGTTTGTGAAATTGTGAATGTTGTAAACTTGAATGGGAGAAATAAATGTATACCTGTAAGATCTTTGTTTCAAGACCATCATTTGATACAGAAGAAGATACAACTTCACGTTTTGTGTAAATCTTAATACATGGGTGAGGGAGGGAGGGGGGGGGGGCATTTTTACCTTCATAAGAAATGCAAGAAAAACCTCTGGTGCAGTCCATTCTGTTCATAAGCTTGATGTGTTGTAGTTCACTGCAGTTTTGATAGCTTACTGTATAATTAGGATTAGGATGTAAATAATATAGCCTGCCCTGTTATTTAACATACAGTCACAGAAATACTATACTGCAGGTATTCCATCATCATCAGTCTCTCTGAAGTGAAAAGTGCCTATTGTTCTGGTTTTTAATTCAACAGAGCAGACCCTTTGAAAGTCGCAATGGTACTGAACTATTGCTTTGAGAGTAGCCCACTGCTCAAGCTATAAAAAAACCCTGCACTGCGATAAAAGCACACACTCACACACACACACACACACACACACAAACAACACACACACACACACACACACACACACACACACACACACACACACACACACACACACACACACACACACACACACACACACGTCATTTTGCATGCAGCATCCCACCACTTCTGCCTCCCATGACATCTCAGCGTCCCAGGATAAGTTTGAAGTTCAATTTGTGCAGTGGTGGTGGTGGTAGTGATGGAAATGATGCAGCAGATATTGAGCAAGGTCAGCATATGGTCAAGAGATAACACTACAACCTCATCCTGTGAATCTGTCAACAGAACCCACCAGCGACTGAATTGTGATCGGTCTAGTACACCTCACCAGCATGACTTACCAAGGTCAACTCTTGACATGATAATGCTACATAAACCCACTAATCATCAGTGGCTTAAGCAGTCCTCATCCTCTGGTGAGGACATTTCAACTAAAGACAGACAGCAGTAACTCACCTTAAAAGAGACAAATGAGACAAATTCACATAAGTTCTGTGAAATTTGACAATATATGAACCTGGTGTTTTACAAAAAACCCCACAGCTGCAGAACTTATGATGCATCTTAAAGCAGATAGCAGAAAAACTTTTCAAATATTAAAAAATAACCTTTTTACGTGACCTGAAGGAAAACAAATATGATTCAGGTTGATCTAAGTTGTTCAAGCATAGACTAATAAAAAAGTTTACTGCAAGAGAGAGGATGCACAACATACGTTTTTAGTTATTAAATCTCATATTGAGTTAAACGATCTGTAGAACACCTTATATTGGGAAGAACACTTACGCTGTCTCAGTGAAATGTTTACACCCTAAGAGATTTTACACAATATTGTTGTGTAAGCAGTGCTCATCTATTTATTTTTAGAGATGATTTCCTAATGCACCATATCTGTGGCAGCAGCCTGACTCTCTGAGCACCTGTATTTGTGTGTCTATTTGCCAAATGATTACATGACAAAGCACACTGTAGACCCAACAAAGCAATTATATGACACAACTGCCGATATTGCTCCACTGTGGTATTCATGAGGGAGTGATCCACTCCAACTCCCCAGCCTCTTCCATGAGGATCAATGCAGACACATTGGGGCAATTTGTTTTGACTATGTGCATTTGAGAGAACCCTGAGGCCATTTTCTTCTTCACACCTGTTCTGGGATAGCCGCTGAAAAGCAGCAGGCTCAGCTATAGAAATAAGATACATCTTTATTGATATTTGCATTTAAGATGCACGTTTTTCTTTTTATCATTATTATTTCTCACAACAAAAATTGCCACAGAATATGTGACACTTCAACAGTCGCAAAATGAATTTCTCTCTCCCAAAAAGTCACGAAACTACTGCCTTGTGTGACCTAATCTGGAGTGGATGCCGACTTCTCCTACTGTTAGTCAATAAGACCGCTTAAGATACAATAGGGTACAGTACATCTGTAAAAAAAATCATTATAGCAAAGCAAGGGCAGTTTCACTCCCCAGGGTTTTAAGTCAGTCATAAACCTGTAGCCAGTGTATTTGAGCAATTCAGCATGGATGCCCCATAATAACGACGATCTAAAAGAGACAATAAAATAAAATAAAAAAAAGAACAGCACAGCCAAAGGTTGCTTGGGTGTGTTGTGGGGGGAGCTGATTGCCCACTGTTATGTTACTGAGGCATCATTTCAGGGGTCAATAAACAAGCATCAATACTGATACAACCTCAGTGAATGAGTCTGCTTTTTTATTGCGCTCTCTTTGCCACGAGCACCACGACGAGGACGCACTGAGGGGTGTGATATCTATCGCTGCGGCAGGGCAGAGGAACCCCCGCAGGGACCGTTAAGATGGGGCCCTACGCAGAGATGAATGTCTGGCTCCACTCTCGCTGAGCGCCAGGATCAATCCACCTCCTTGCCCGCCTGACACACTAAGCTATGGAGGCTGTAGGATAGTTTTCACAGGGCACTAAGAGAAACATGATTTTCTCAGGAGAAACACCGTTTTTTTTATTATTCCTGTAGGCACACTGTTCAGTGCTGGCATTTCTGCACCTCCCTCCCTGTTTTCCCCCCCAGCCTGTCTGGCTCCTCGCTCAGCCTGAGCTCACTTTCTCCTACTGCTTTTCTCACTCTCTCTTATTCTCTGTATCCTCCCTTTCTCTCCCTCTCTTTCTCCCCATCAATAGTCATGAATGATTCACATAAGAAAGTTGATCACAAAGAATCTGCTGTTTAGATTTTATTTCACCCCCCACCACACACACACACACACTCTCACACACACACACACACACACACACACACACACACACACACACACACACACACACAGAAAACAACCACTCACACCCCCACACTCCTTCCACCCAAGGGGGAAAACAGAAGTTATAACACCCAGCCTGGAAGCAAGAAATATGCAACAAAATAGACGAATCAGACAAAGCCTAGTAAATACTAGCTAAATGCAACCGGAGACAGCACTGACACGGTTATAAATCTACGTATGCCCTCTTGGTCTACCAGCTCAGATCAATAATACAAATGTAATGCTCACAAAGGACTAATGACCTCTGCAATGCTTTATTGGCATGGCCAATATGCTTTTATTGCTAAATGTGTCATTATCTACAGGACTAGAAAGCAGAACATACATGTATACTAAATGCACACATACAATATGCCTCCATAATGTGGGAAGTTCCTCTTCTTGACCTCTTGAGCCTATTTGATAATAATCTATATCATATCACAAGCAACTGGTAAATAACCTTGAGTGTTTGAATGAGTTTTGTACCCTAGTGTACTTGGCATTTGATGCACAATGTATCTGTCAGTTAACCTGTTATGTTTGCTTTGAGTTCAATACTGTCCCTGTTCCATGGAGACACAGTCTCAGCCAAGCACTCTGGGTGCCTCTCATGTAGCGTTTATACGTCCTCCCTCGCTCCTCGCTCCTCGATCCTCACTGATCTACATAAAGAAAGATAGAAGAAGGGATAGACTATCCCTTGTTGCCGCCCCATCATTCTTTATGTAGATCAGTGAGGATCGAGGCCCGAGGAGCGAGGGAGGACGTATAAACGCTGCATGAGAGGTACCTCCAGTATAGTTGGGTCCTTCTCCCAGAATCCCTTGCGGCAGCCTTGATTACATTATCACTAGGTGCGTGACACAAGAGCGCCAGTGTGATTGTGCACATGATCTTTTTAAAATGTCATGTGTACAGTGCCTATATTAAGTAGCCTATTCCCCCTTGGAGATATTCCCCTTTTATTGCTTTTATAAATGGAAGATTGGTCAATTTAGCTCTTTCATACAATAATATATGAAAACACCCCCCTTTGAGAGCAGATTTCTACAAAGCAATGTTAACGGATTGAAAATACATAATGCAAAATAAGTGATTTCATAAATATTCCCCCCCTTCAAGTCAGCATTTAGTACATGCACCTTTGGCCACAATTAAAACATGCGAGTCTGCGTTAATAGGTCTCAATCAGGCTTGCACATCTGCATGCTGCAATTTTACTCCCACATGTCTTGGGCGAACTTTAGTGGCCACTCACCCTTAAAGCTTTGACTGGTGAAGAAGGAACAACTCATTTGGTGCATAATTTCTCCCAGCTCAGCTGCTGAAGCTTTAAGCTTCTTCAGAGTTGTCATAAGTGCCTTGGTGGCCTCTCCCAAATGTATTCCTCTTGAACAGTCACTCAGTTTGTGGTGACGGCCTGCTCTAGGCCACATTTGCCATATTCCTTACATTCCTGGATGATGGATTTCACTGAACTCCATGGGATGTTCAGTGACATGAACATTGTTTCTATCAATAGCCTCTTCTTTCTTTCTTTTCAATCCGTTCTTATCAATACCCTTTTCTCTGAGTTGTTTAGAGTGTTCTTTTATTGTCATGTTGGAATTGTAGCCAGGAATACTGATTGACCAGAGACCGGACTAAACCACACAATGATCCTAAAAATACAGCCCAAAAAAGCCAAGAAATGGTTAACAGAAAACCATATCAACATTGTGGCCCAGCCAGAGTCGAGAAAAAAGTGAGCACAAGGCCAGAGTGATTGCAAATGATCGTTCCTGCTTCAAAGCCCGGATTGCTGCTAAAAAGGGGCCATCTAGAATCATTGTGGAGACATGGAGAGGCTTGCTAGGTATTTTAATAATTATTTTGAGAGCTGTGATGGCAAATAAAGATGTTTCCATTGATTATTTACAAAGGGTATGAATGATTTTGAACACGCCATTTTTCAGTCTGAACAAACATATTTGCCAGGGGTATGAATAATGAATTGAATATGATTGAGAAAGAATTTTGTTCTCGAGTGTATTTTTAATTAAATAGCTTTGTATAAATCTGCTTTCACTGTGACAGTAAAGACTTTTGTTTTGTAAACAATTGTAAAAATGGCAAATCAAATTGACAAATTTCATCTATAAAAGCAATAAAAGGGGAAATATTCAGGGGGTGAATACTTTTTGTGTGTGTGTGTGTGTGTGTGTGTGTGTGTGTGTGTGTGTGTGTGTGTGTGTGTGTGTGTGTGTGTGCGCGACTGTGCGCGTGCGTCTGTCTTTCTTTTAGTGGCATGCAATGTTTCCACATAGGAATATGGCAGCAACAGCCTTCATCTGATCCATTCTAATAATATGTTTACTCCAACAATGCATGTGATCAAAGGTTGAAATGAAACAGTGCAATAAAGGCGGATATTGCCCATATTTCCCACCTACTCCAAAGGGTCAATCAGTCCATCTTCACCACCGGGTCCAGGACAGCCCTGCACTTAATACTTGCAAATCATCTTATTGTTTCATATCTTTTGTTGTTGTGTCAATTACATATCAACACACCCATAAAGGTAACCCCCATAAGTGGTTAGAGCACCAACGTTACCTAAACAAATAAGGCCAAATCAATAAACTGATTAGTCAGGACATTCCACCTGGACCAATTATTGTTGAGAATGTGCCTGAGGCAAGACCCCAGAGACAAACCACTGAACTGTTAATTCAACCCATTTCCAACCAAAAAAGACAAGAAGACTAGCAGCTGTTCTTCTCATCTGTGTAGCTGATTGAGCTATGGATCTAAAAAGACTCAGTAATGCGGTGACTGTGGCCACAAGAGGTAAGTCTATCCAGGCCTCATTTTTTTTATATCAGTGATAGTACTTCCCTCAACTTTGTCCATGGTAAGGAATAGAGTATTAACAATATTTTTTTATTCTCAATGTTAATATGCGGATGTGTTGCCTGCAGAGCTCTGCCATTAAAAATCCCCTCACTTACACTACACAAGTTGTGTGGCGTTGTAGTTATTGTGGCATTAATCAGAGCCTGCATAGTTCCAGTAGAGAGTGTTTTAATTGCTCTGTGCTGCTCATGTACAAATGGGGTATGATAAGCTTGGCTGAAATAATGAGAACATTTAATGAATACACAAGCATAATTCCTAAAGCCCCTTATAAGCACAGTCAACGTGTTCTTTTCTTTACCGCTTTGGCAATTAAAATTCAAAATGAATTTTCTTAATGTGAATAGTTTCAGACTGGGGCATTGCTATAGATGTGCTTCTCTCAGTGTCAGGTGGATTGTTGTAGAATATCAAAGTGTGCAGGTAGGCTGTGGTGTTGCCCTTTGGTTTTGTGTTCTTATGCCACGTCTGAGTAGGAATACTGAGTGAGTCTGCAGGGGTCTGTGGCTATGCCCCTCTGGGTTCTCTTTGCAAGCAATGAAGCTTGTCTCTCCCAAATGAACTACCCAGTAGGTGCTTTCTAAATATATGAAAAAGATCCATCACACACAAGCTAGAATCATTTGAGGGGAAAACGTGATTTTTGCATCGCTTTACAACGGTTCAGTTGAGACACATTTACACATGCCTAGATACACATTTCACTTTAGAGTACATGAGTGCATTGTGACTTTTACATTTACTTTCTTGACAGACACTATGGTGCAATGTGATTCAGTGTGGAAGAGAATAATCTGTTCAAAAATATGGCTTATCAAGGAGCCACTTTCAACATTTTGTTGTTTTCAAGACAGGCCCTGTTAAAGGAACTGCAGTAACATATATCATCAGATTGATTCAAAATGTTTTGTATGCCAATTTCATGATTTGAGAGCTGAGGAAGAGCCAAGTCAAGTCAAGGATTACCCTAGCACTAACCCCAACCCAGGGGATTTGACAACAATGGTTATACAGCTCTGATTCAGTTTAACTGAGGATAGTCGTCAACACTAATATGTCGGTTCAGTTGGCCATGCCAAAATTCATCCTGCGGGTCTATTTGAGTGCTGGTCGATACTGCACGAGAACTGCACGAGTGTTACAAATGCGTACCCTTCCAGCTACAGGTCCAAATGCTTTTTACGGGACAATAGAACAGTTCACATGAACGTGTTCATCACTTGCATGTCATTCTTTTTTCCTCCCCGTAGGCCTCGGCTTTGTGTGATGAAGCAGGTTATAAAATAGACAGTTGTGCACATGTCTGTGTTCTGTCTGTCTGTGTTGTTATTAAAGGGAAAAATGTTTTATTATTTATAATGTCAGAAACCGACGTTATTGTGCTTCTATATTCAGGCACAGCAGCTGTTATGTGGCGCCGAAAGCTGTTTTTGTTTACGCTGTTATATCAGCTTGATGCTGGAGCTATGATTTTTACTATTTTACTTATGACAAAACCCCCTCAAAATCCTCTTCTATCTTATGTTCCTTATTGGAACTTAAATTGCAGAGTTAAGCATGCAATCTTGATGATTGTTTTCATTACTAGTTTCCTTTCCATACATTTACATGTACTTAGCCCTCAAGCATTTTTACCTGATCAAAAGCAACAGATGTAGATTTTTTCCAGCATCAGCAGCATCAGTCTCATAGAATTTGTAGCATACTACTGCCATCTAATGTCTATATTGATGTACCGCAGTAGCAATTCTGCATTTGGAGACTCCACTCTCATTGAATATGATAAACTCGAAATTGTATAAGTTGATTGTTGATAACCCCACTATTCAGCTAATTTCAATGTATAACTACTAAGTCCTTACTCTTCATGGTCACATTATTTTATTAAAATACACAGAAATAATTCTGAAATTTCCCTCTATGGATGAATAAATCATCTTTGATGAGAAAAAAAGCAATGCTCATTATGAAATATTTCTCTCATTTGTAGAAAATTTAGAAACCATAGATAGATAGATAGATAGATAGATAGATAGAAAGAAAGATAGTGAAATTGATTGACTGTGTTGATTGATTGATCAATAGATAGACATGCCTTCAAAACAAGTTTTGAAAGACTACCTTCCAACATTGTTCCTTTTGAAAAGAAAAATGTTACCAAAATAACATATTTCATTAGGTGGGTATTTAGACACAACAAGCAAATGACCTCTGAGCCAATGAGAGTCCCTGAACACTATTCCAATATGGCTGTCAACCATGAGGCATAGCACCAATACCTTGCACCAATTAATAAAGGGGGAACCAATCAGAGAGGAGAATGAGTCATCATATAGGTGAAGAGAAAAACTCCTCTAAGCATATGAATGATTCATGATGCATAATTACTCAGAGCACAGGGGTTTTTGTTTTAATCCATTTATGAATGATGGCAGTGTTCACTGTCCATTTTGCAACAGAAAAAAAACTATATTCCATTAGTAGCTTTTAGATTAAATTGTTATTCCACCAAGCTGCACACGAAGAGAAAAAATTACCTTGCAGAATTACAGGGGGCGTCTTGGCTTGGGCTGATCATTATACACCTTTAAATAGACATGTGTCTCTACAGAGGGAGTCATCCTGTGCTTGTTCAATAAGAAAAATGTAATTGTGTGTAATTGCACATCCAAATGTCCACAAATGCGGTTGTTTAGGGCCGCCCTATTCCTTTTTGGTCAGTGAGAATCAGTGACTGACTGAATGAATTTGCATACAAATATGCAAAGAAAAAATCAGAAGAGACCACCTACATTAAAAGTATCCTTTAAATGTTTTTGGTTGTGCTCCTTGTAGACCTTAGAAGTAACCTAATGTATCCTGTGTCAAGGTGTTGAAATTACAAGAGTCCCGGTTTACAGAAACCAGTGACCTTTACAGCATGTAATGAAACCTTCCCAAATAAGAAACGTAAGGCCTGCCAGTCATTGCTAAGCTCTTTGTATTTAATAACGCTAGGCCGCCGCAACTTTGTGCTAATTGCTTGACTTTCATTTTTCCTGTTAAAGTTTTTTTTAGTTATGATGAAAATGTCACTGTAATCTCTGCACCAATTTAGCACTTATTGTCAGGAGGGAACAGCATCACTACCGGATGCAGCACAGCTTGCTTCCATCGTTGAACAGACAGAAAAACATCCGGACTGTGCTTATGAAGAGGTAATATGTTTTACGCACACGGACTACATCCAAATCAGAATGACCTAAATCCGTTTTTCGCTGAATGTGGAAATTGTTTGAAAATATCTATATTGCTATACGTTACCAAAGTTAACCTAAGTTGCTATAGCCTATGCATTTGATCATGTCACATTCATCTAATTTGCTTTGACACATAAATGAACAGTTAGCCTATGGATAGACACTTGACTTCATTTACCCTTTGTATAGATTGGTTTTCTGTGTCTCATCATCAATACACAAATAGTTTATGGCTGATCAATCTCTCAGGTTTGGGGCTTGGATGTGATTATTAAATAAAACGCAGCAGGCGGCAAGTGGGGGAGATGTTGTGTTCAGTGATCACAGGCAGAGTTGACGGCAAATGCAAGTGACATGATATCCACGTGGTGCAATTAAGGAAATAAGCATGTGTGCACTGTCCACAGTGCAAATAAAAGCTGTGTAGGCAGGGGAACCGGGAGGCAACGAGCAAAGGCACCGCGCTCACAGACCTTTAATTACTTTATGATGACGCACGAAGGGCAACAGAACGCGCCCCTCAGTCCGGGTGGTCGGGTTCCCTCCGTGTTCCATCAGTCCGTCGAGCCCCAGGAGTCTGATGAGAGTCTGGACATTTTTCTTTAAAAAAAAAAAAAAAAAGTGACCAAACAAGGACGAACCCACAATACTGCGACATAGAAAAGCTCTCACTGTTTGCGTGTATGACGTTAAAAATAGAGCAAAAAGGGCAATGCAACGACTAAAAGACAGCTGATTTTGTCGGCGCCGAACGCTGAGTCCTTAGGCCCATGTTATTCTTTCGCCTACATCCAGCTATGCCAGCATACGCAGAGGTCATTCCCAACGACCCGTGTTTAGATTCTGTTTGACAGTCACATATTAGTACTTCCACCGGGTAGAGAATGGGATAGCCTTGAATGTCCACGGTTTTCGTTTGATAACTACATGTCAAGCATCTATTATTTACTAACGAGTGCAATTATGAAAGCAAAAACTGTCACAAGTGAGAAGATAGGTTATGACAGCAGAGATCTGAAGAGGCTTCTGCCTTAGCACGTAAGTGGTCTGCTCCTGCCAACCTGACACAAACAGCGAAGGGGGCAACATTATGTAACAGGAGAGGATGCGCCTCCTAATTTTGTTTCATGCATTGCTCAGGCTTGCAATCCACTGGAAAGTTTCCAAGAGTTTCTATAAAGTCCTTTAGTAAAGTGCTCAAATCACAATAAGTATCACTGTAATGTAATGCGCATTTATGATCAGAACAATTGATTTAATTCACTCAAACATCAGACTGGTTCTTCTAATATGAGCCGAAATGAGAAGACTAGTCCTCCTGACAAATAACTGATGAGATTTCATGTGAATTTCATGTGATCTGTTTCATGTGAATTCAGCAGTGTTAAGACTGTCTTGATTCCTTGGAGTGGAATGTCATTGTGAAAGAATGAGATGGAGGTCAAACCACCTCCCGCCACATCCACATGTCATACTTTACACTGTCTGGGTCTCCCTCAGTCAACCACACAGACAGGCACACACACACACACACACACTCCTCTCTGTGTCTCTCTGGCGCCTGGCGCCACCATTCAGGTCAGGACGAGCCGGCGTGAGTGTGACAGCGAGAGGATAAACGGCTGCTCATTTGGTGCCTTTCACGGAGGCCACGGCGGCGTGACACTGAGCGCTGAGCGGCACACCTGGGCTGCTCTGTCCACCCACGCCTCCCCGGGAGCGCTAATGGCCCTTTCAAACGGGCCTCCTGCCACACTCTCCACTGTGCCGCGTGTGTGTAGGTGTGTGGCCGGCCGAAAGCACACCGAGAACGATTGATCCACGCACTTATCTCAGCGCCTCACGCCCACAGAGGTCAATGGCGGTGGAGGTATATATCCATATCATCGAGCCGCATCACAGACCCTCACCCCACTGATCTGTGCGCGAATATAAAGTCATGCCCTTCGGTGTCTGACGTAATCCATGTCAGAGCATTAATAAACACAGAATTGTCTTGTCATTATGTGTTCAGGAGGGACAAGTCAAGACCTTTTTAATGTGATGACCCCCCTTCATAACGGTTCCATCAGCCATGATTTAAGTGTCCGTTTCTATCAGAGGTGTGAGGAGGTCCGAGAGACTGAGCCGTCATCCACGTCCCCTGCGGACAATACCATCACTGACACCAGGGCAGAGAATTGTATCATGTTTCCTAATGGGTAATCTCTGTGGGCAGTGCTGTATGATATCATATCAGAGTCTGGAAATATCCAGCTCTTTCTATCAGTCAGTGAACAAATGGGTATTTGAGCTTCTCTCAGCTCTCTGATTCAAACCTCCATGGACCTCTTTCATAAAAGAAGAAACTTATTCAAGTCCTCCTCTCCTACTTTAACAAGTTATGAAACCTGTCAGAAGTGGGAAGACCTTGTCTAATTTCAAAGGATCTCCCACGCAGACAAAATGTTTTCTTTCATCAACAAAAGACACTATCAGATGTGTGAGAGAAATGTCAAATGAGAATGTATGTAGGGGTATGATCTGTGGTTCTGCCTGTATTCTGACTTGTAATCTGACAGATGTTATAGATGTTGTTCAGGATATTTCTGTCATCTCAACTGCCTCAAAGTTACAGTACTTTGTGAAACAAACTTTTCCAAAGTCAAAGGTATGAACTAAATAATATGGATAAAAGTAACAGTAATATCTCAAAGGTCTTGAAAAGGGTGACACTCAACTTAATTATCTAACAAGGAATTCAATTTCAGCAGTAAGTGCATGTGTGTGTTTCTGTGTGAGGGATGATGGCATAACCAAAAGAAAAGAAGAAATCATGCAGTTTCTCATGCAGAACTGATTGCCTTCTCACTATTGTAGTTTCTCAACCTGTACAAGCAGAGAAACAGAGGGAATCGGACACAAAAGACTTACGTCAAGAGAATATTTCTGTCCCTGGTGGCGATGACCTTGTCTGACTTTGCTGGAGAGCGCCCCAGAGAGGGCAGGGATGCCACCTGACCTATCTAAGCTCTGAACCCTGATGTTGTGACCATAGGTACCTTCTGCTAATGAGACGCTAGTGTGTCTGCGTGAGTGTGTGCGCGCGGGCGTGCGTGCGTATTGGCACACACATTTGTTGTGCCACCCGTGTAATTAAAAACCAGTGCCACCATTCTATTTTGTGACTAATGATCCTCCTTTCTTTCTGTCTTCCAATATTTCCTCCTATCTCTCTCTATTATTCATCTTCATCCCCTCCTCTGTTTTTTTCCATCCTAAAACCCTTTCACTGTTGATGTCTTGTCTTGTGTTGTGTCATAGAAGAGAATGGGTTTCACAGGTAGACCAGACAACATAACTGAGAGGAGCAATAATGTTGAATAGATTAGGAAAGTAATATACCGTATGTAACAGTTGCTTTAACAGGTCTCCCTCTTCAACCTGCAGTGCTAATGAAGTGCTATTTAGGGTTATCACACACTTTACCAATGTACCATGTACAGCAGATCTGATACATTGAAATTATTATACGTTTTAATTCAGGTGAAGTAGAATGGCACTCTCAACACCTCATGTCCAGTGTGTACTTGCTCCAGTTCCCTCCACATTAAGAAATGTGATCCGGTATTAGAGTCAAATACCTCATCCTTCAATGGCCTGGTGTGGAATGGTATTAGTCTGGTTGACCAGACATCTTCTCTGCATTTTTATGTCTTGTGGTGCGTCAGCATCTAAAGACAGCATCGCTCTTTCTACATTTTCTCTATTAGAAGGAACAAACATGTAAATAGCTCCGGAAGTGAAACGTTTAATCACCCTCCTACATGAAATCAATGGCAACACAAGGGCCTGTCAGGTTAGATAATTGGACTGCTCTGGAGACATCCTGAAGGTGGAGACTAGGAAAGAGGGGTGGGTGCACAAAAAAAAGGAAGATTGGGAAGAAGAAAAGAACAGAGGAGAGATAGAAAAAAAGAGCAATAGAAAGAATGAGAGAGAGAGAGAGAGAGAGAGAGTGTGACTGTTGCACTCCCGAGCACACGAAGGCAAACACAGGATCTTGTTACGGAGCTGGAGCTGGGAGGAGGATGGAAGGCATGAAATGAAGGCAGGATATAATGATGAGTGAAGCTCTCCCACTCAACACAGCTGTCTTTCATTTGGGAATACATTTCAAAGCACAGACCACCCCCTCATTCTGTAGCCCTCATGTACACAGACACACACATACATAACACACACACACACACACACACACACACACACACAGAGAGAGAGAGAGAGAGAGAGACACACACACACACACACGCGCGCGCGTACAGACAGACAGACTTGTCACACACACACACACACACACACACACACACACCAACAGACAGACAGACAGACAGAGAGAGACAGACAGACAGGCACACACACACGCACACACACACACACACACACACACACACACACACACTCTATATCCCTATACATTTTAGAAAATGCTGACTTATTTTCCAAAAATAAATAAATAAAATAACATATTTTTCTTCAACTTTAATGTGGTTTCAATGGCAAGGTCAGAGGAATAAATATGCTTTCAGTATTTGCAGCATTGCACCAGGCAAACACAATTAACTTAATTAAGTGCAGATATTCATTTGAAAAGCTATTCCTCCAGTTAAGGTTGACATGCAAATGGTTATAAGATAAGAGCTTTATCTCACTAAAAAGATTTCAATGTAGGCCTATACTGTTTTGGACACTGAATTGTTGTACAACTACAAAAGATCTCCACTTCTGCTCTTGTGCCATGCATATCAAGCAGCAGAGCTGATTCTTTGAGGAGAGCCTTTGAAGAAATGCATCAGCATCATATATTAGGACTTTCATTATTAATTCAGCAATGTAGTTAGAATTTAGTTTGCGCTGATGTAACTCTGGAGATGCTGTTTTGAGTTGGAATTCTATCATCAAGTCACACTGAGGTTTTGACACTCTTCTAAAATTCAGGTGAAGGAATATTGTTCCTCTCCAAGTTATAAGTCCAATGTTATACATGTCAAGAAATAACAGTGGTTACTTAATTCAAATAGCTTCTCCTATCAGGACTATTGGATTTGGACTCATGGCATCATGGACCAGTGGTTAATAATTAGTGGACTTCCCTTTTAGCCCCGAGTAGGGGTTTGTGATTCATCTAAATGAAGGCTATCCCTGGAATGATCATGGAGACATCCCAGTGGGAATTCCTTTTTTTCTGCCTCTTCTCTCCTCACATTCCCAGTGGACCACCACAGTTCGTCATCCCCCCCCCCCCTTCCCCCCAACCCCAGGATAGTCGAAAGATGAGTTGACACCTCATTTGGTGACCAGTCATTAAGGTCCACAGCTCTGTCGCTATGTTAATGTCATGTTGATTTACGCACACACATGTGGGATGATCAGTTAGCTCGACCTTAAGGGGATGAATGACCACAAGGCAAGCCATGGAGAAACATAGCTAATGAACATACATAGTGTAGTGTGTTGTGTGCTGAAAACAATGGGGGGAAGAAGACAAAGTTCGCCTGGACTCCCTGGCTCAGTAATTGGAGTGAGCCATGAGTCATCCTGCCCACGGTGCAGTGCATGATGGGTAGAGTCTCCTCCCTAAGCTTTCTCCTGCCAACCGGAGACGCACATCTGAGATCCACAATGAGGTGATCAAAGCTGTACTTAACAAAGTTCAAGATTGCCAGCTGCACACTGTTTTAAAGAAGGCGTGCTAAAATGTGAAATAATGAAGGGAATGCAAACAACTGCGGGAGAACAATGTTTTTCAAGGAGAGAAAGACATAAAACGGAGGGAAAAAGGCACATCTAAATATTTCTGCAGGAGGGGAGTAAGGATGAAAACGTTGGATGAAAACGGCTGCTTGCTTGGGTACCCTGGAGGCTCCAGTGTGGTTGCTTTTTTCAGTTACTGTCCTAACCTCTTGGCCTGACTGACTCTGTAATATTTACAGACATAATGCAGTTGAACAGAGACCTTACTGAAACACCCACTGATGAGAGCTTTTAAAAGTCAGAACACAAAAAAGAAACAAGCCTGATCTCTTGTTCTTGTAGTTATACTGTTCTTATCATTTATTCTAAAGAGCCAATTCATGCATATTCTATTTGACAGATATTGTTTTTCAAAACCTTTGTTTTTACTTGAATGAAAGGAATGAAAGATAAATGTCATGTCTATGGAATATTGTAGCTATGGCGAAACTTGTTTCTAATACCAGGGAATATCAAATAATCCAATGATCATATCACTATATCCAATCTGAAAGTCTGTAATTAATCTGTAACCCTCTGATTACCTTAAATCTTCTTAAGATTTGTAGAATGTTTTTTCATTCAGATAATATACAGACTATTTGGATGTTGCACTGTGTGTACAGTATGCATTCTTTAAGATGATACATGTTATCCAGGCAAGTTCATTTGCAATTAAAGTAAAGCGCATTAAAAAACAAAGCAACTAACACCAACATTGAAAACAGGATGACAGGGAATAAGCCTCCCCTTAAACTCTATAATCGACCACAGCAACGTTTGAAGCATATGGTTTATGTTCAAAACAGGGTGTCAGTTGGCATTTGAGTCGCAAATGACTAGATACCCCTGAAATTGGAAATGCAATATGCACACTATTTTTTCGCGCAATTGGTAAGCGTACGGTATGCCATTCTTTGAATAGAAAAGTTGCTTTCAGAAGATGCAACCATGGCTTGTCACTACAATGTTGTCACTCTGCTGAATTCTTGGGATTCCTGAGATGCTCCGTTGTATTCCAGGAAAAGCTAAACGTGTAACATTAAATATTAAAAAGTACATGCTCTCCTCCTTTTCATTCTGAAAAATGTCATATGTAGCCTAATTTATATTTGGACTTGGCAGAAGACAGCTCCTTAACGTCTGTATTCTGGAAAACGTCTTCAACAATCTGCTGAGGGATAACAGAAAGTTTTAGCCCCTACGGGATTTGACGCATTTACTTAAATAAGAGCAGTCCAGCAACTTTACGCAATGACTCATCCACGCGTTTCTTACGCACGAGGAGAATCAATGGGTAAGGTGGAGCGAGGGAAGTTAAGACAGGGCAGACAGAGAGATGAGCACATAAAAGTGGGAAGGGCAGCGGAGAGGCTCGACTAAAGTGATATCCTTGAGACAGGGACACAGTCTCAAGCCGAGCGCCTTTATTTCTTTGCGCCGAGAAGAACCATGGAGAGCTCCAAACTGTGGACGCGGGCGATGGCCTGCGCAGTGCTGCTGTCTATAGTCGCGGGTGCTGAAACAAACGAATCTGATATGGATTTGGACCTGGATACGCGAGCCATCAGGGACTTCTATCCCAAAGATCCAAACCTGACGAACGAAAAACAGCTTGTAAGTTCTTACGCGATGTTGGTGATTATGTAAAGGCTGTAAAAACAAGCAGCTGGGTGATCACCATGTTAATCTCTGTGCATAACTTCCACAGCTCGGAGCTCTCCACGACGTTCTGGAAAAGCTACAGGCAAAACGGATGCCACTTTGGGAGAAGAAGTTTGGAAGAGTTCCAACGGTATGTAAATCAACATGGTGTATGCACATTCTGCAAGACAAAGTTTTAAGGCGTAATGCTACATACCTTTTAACTCGCTGTACGTTCTGAAATATTAGTTGAGGAATTAGTCAGATCATTTTTGGGGCAATCTGTGATTTAAGTGCATTTATTTTTTTAGAAGAAAGTTTTAAATATGAGAGCGTGTTGTATTAATGTATATCATTTCAACAGTGTGACGTCGGCGAACAGTGCGCCATCAGAAAAGGAGCAAGAATCGGCAAACTGTGCGACTGCCCGAGGGGGGCGTTTTGTAACTTTTTCTTGTTGAAGTGTTTGTGAAGTGTCCTCTGTTTCAATGCCACAGTGTCAAATAGTTGATGTCTATAAACACATGCCACTTATTGTACAATTTCTATGACTGACTTGATGATAGCCTACTCTAAGTGCCACCACAAAGACACGTCTCCATAAATACTGATGAACAGTAGCCTATGGCTCAAGGACGCCCATTTTGGATGCTTCGGCTGGATGTTTATGTGAACGGATATTATATATTCAATTAAACTGTGTCATTATTCGTTTTGTAAAGCAGTCTGCGTGGTCACTGTTTTGGTGGATTTATTTGCATTTATACGGTTCATGACATGTGCGTTATAATACCAGATAGAATTAGTCTGTCTATCACCATACTAAACTCAGGCAGGGCTCACCTAGGATAGAATAATGAGGGAACTACATCTGCATCGAAAGGATAGGCTATTTATGTATATTTCTTTCTATTGAGTTGCAAATGGATTGGTGTAAACTACAGTTAAGGGGAAACAACCAAGGGTATGGGTATTATGAAATGTAAAGTTTGTAATTGTAATATTGATTTTAATTCAAGTCATCGTGGTGACGTATTCTTTAGGCTTCAAAGATTTTAATAACATTAGATAGATAGATAGATAGATAGATAGATAGATAGATAGATAGATAGATAGATACTTTATTGATCCCCAAGGGGAAATTCAAATTTGGGGTAATAATGGATGATGGAGAAATAAACAAAACAGTATATCTCATCGGCTCAAGGCGTTATCTGTGTCCATAAGATAATTTGGTGTTGTGTGAGTGTATGTCAGTTAGAATAAAGGCTGAGTGCATAAAATCAATCTTTCACCTGCCATTCAACTCCTCTTAATCTCGCCACCCGTAAATCGTCATCCTTTCATCTATTCTTGTTCTGGTTGCTGCCCTATCCTGCAACCCGTTGGTCTGAGCTGTCGGACAGATCCTCCCGCGTCTGACAGATCCTTTTTGTCGTCAATAATAATCAGTGGGAGTGATGTGTCACGCTGCGGGCAGCAACAGCTTCAGAGGCAGGGCAAGCACCCTACGCGACTTCAATTTGCCCCGTGCCCAGGTGGGCCAGGGGAGATGGCCATATTTAGAGTGCGGCGCTGATTCAGGCAGAAGGACGAACACCCAAATCTCTCCAACTGTCAGTCAACAGTGGCACCCGCATTGGTCTTTTCAGTCTTCGTTAAACTCACACCGGTCCCTGTCAGAGTTTCACCCATGGGCATGATGAGAAAGCGACTGGTGGATAAACTGGGACACGTTTTACAAAGCAGCAGTTACTGTCTGCTGTGAAGTAAAAACACAGAGCATATTTACGCATGACTTTGCGCAGAGGCTCGGGGATCATGCTCAATATTTGGAGGCTATTTCTCCTATCTGCGCTTCACTGTTGATGGCTACAATATACGGTCAATATAGAGATGTAAAGCTTGTGTCTTTTAAAATGCCAGAGAGAGGTTAAGCTGACAGACTTCAGTGTCGGGGCAAACGAGGGCCTTTGTGCTAAACAAACAAATGTCACAATGGCCACAGATAGCTTGATAGTGTTTTTTGGAGCAGAGAAAATCACGATGTAATTTCGCAAACAATCAACCCCCTCTGCCTTTCTTGTAAATAATCACCTCACTCCACAGTGATGGTCCTGCCTGGTGAAGACTCATGCACATTTACACCTCACAAAGGAATTCTTTCAGTCACGCTGCAGTAAACAAGATTGCGACTTCATTTTTATACAATTTTATTTACAAGTATTCAGAATGACAGAGTGAATACAAACAAACGCCATGGGCAATCCGGCCACTCTCTAATGAAAGGAACAAGAAAACTCATAACACAGCAGAGCTCTCCTTTCAGTACACCTCAGCTGAACTCAGACGCATCTCTTTTCTTTTAACACACAACAATCCAACTGTATCACCGAACACAGCAAATTAAAAGTGGTTTTATCTGAACTTCTCAAGCTTTAAACTTTCCTGTGGAAACAACAGGGGTCATTGATTCGCCAAGGGCCACAACTTTCAATATTAGTATAGAGAAAACCAAAGACTGTCTTCAGAGAGTGATCAAACAGATGGCACAGACAGACATTTGGAAAATCAGAAAAGGACAAATGTGGAATGACAATTAGAGGGGACACAATATATATATCCCCCTAACTCTCCTTGAAACCAGACAGCAAACCCCTAGAATGCACTAACATAACATAAACGTACCCATTCAAAGCCCCAAGGCACAATTCCAAAGCAATCATTACAATCAAAACAATATAAAATATCATCCATTAAGGGATTTTTTGCAACCATGGTAACTTTTATCATAACCTAATAAACCAAACTTTTAACGAGCTCACTTCAAAGCCTTCATTTAACCATTTCTTTACAGATATTCTTCATAATTCAGTCTGGCATCACTTGCAAAAGCAAAGCGGGTGTACATCAACTCCACATTTCTCCTTCATAGACAGAAATAGATTTACAACTGCACTGGACAAACGTCCTTTGCCAAATCTGTGACAAGACCAAAGAAAGCCATTGCTATTGATCATCATTCAAAATGGACCTGGACCAAAAAAAAAAAAAAAAAAAATAGAGGGAGAGAAGAATGTCCTACGTCTCTGTACACCTGGTTGCATGGATCAGCTTTCATAGAACAACGATCTGATATGGGCACTGACATGAGGTAAGGAAGGTGACAACACCATATAAAGGGCTTCCTGTGCCGAGCTTCTCTACATGCAGTGCTACGACGTCTGAACGGAAAAGTCTGAATTCCCTGACCTATAATAGCAGACACAGATCGCCAGTCACAAGTGCAAAAAGTTAAAACACGATTCACAAAATCATGTCATCACTAAATCATAAATACATTTCAATTTGGAGGAAAAATATGTAATTACAAAATAATGATTTAATGCAAATGGCAAAAGAACAGAAATTTTGGAGTTAATAACACGGTAGATTAGACTGAAGATTATACAGTGATGAATGACACACTCACTACGAGGTTTACTGAGTGAGTCTCAATGAGACAAGAACCTCATGTAGCATTACGCACATTTTTGAGGGTTTTTTTCTTTTTCTTTTTTAAAACAGGAGTCCCGCGCTTTTGCTAGGAGCAGCTCTGCTCTGGCTGAAAAGGGTAGCTGAGGGCGGGAGGGAACGTGGAGCTCCGCGTCTGGTCGTCCACCAGGACCACGTCCTCCACGTCCCGGCCTTGGAAGCGCCGCCGGCCGATCCTCACGATCACCTTCCTGCCCTGGAAGGCCTTGAGGGCCTCCTTGGAGGCCATGGCGCGGGCGGCTGCCTCGTCGCGCCCGTAGCCCGTGCCCAGGTAGACCGTCTGGCAGCGCAGCTCGCACACCTGGCCCTCGCGCTGGGCGCGCGCCGTCGGCAGGTCGGGGATGTCCTTGAGCGGCACGAACACGCAGCTCAGGCTGGCCTTGGCCGTCTCCACGCAGCTGCGCAGCACCTCGTGGTGGTCGAGGTTGGGTCCGCCGAAGCCGCCCTCCGACACCAGCTTCCAGGCCACGGCCTTGTAGAGGCGGTTGAAGAAGGGCTGGTGGGTGGCCGGGGCGTCGGCCGAAGGGCCCCATTTGGTAGAGCTGGTTTTGGATCTCTTCCCACCGCCGTCTGAATTTCCATCTGCACAATCACAAAGCAACGATATCTGTACGCGTGGAGGTACTCTCCTTGCTTGTGCATATTTTAATGAGGTAGTCTCTACAACATGAATCACATGTGCATGTACAGTCATGGCTGAAAGTGTTGGCACCCCATGCTAAAGTAGACTAAAAAGAGGAATATAAAATCATCTTTTGGACCTTAATGCATTAAGTAATAAAATTAGGATATATCCAACCTTTAAGGACACCAATTTTCTTTGTGAATGAATAATGTATCATAAATAAATAAATGATCCTCTTTAAAATACTGGGGTCATAAGTGTTGGCACCCCTATGTTAACCCTATGTGCTCAATTCCCACAGAGGCAGGCAGATTTTTATTTTTAAAGGCCAATTATTTCATGGATCCAGGACACTATGCATCCTGATAAACTTAAGTTCCCTTGGTCTTTAGAACTAAAATTGGCCCACATCATTACACACCCTTCACCATACCTAGAGATAGGCATGGTGTTTTGTTCAGTTTTGTTCAGTTAGCCTATTAGCCTGTTTGATGCTCATTGACCTCAATGCAAATCAAACCAGCTAATAGGCTAACAGAACAAAACTGCGTCCTTAAAGGTTGGATTTTTCCTCATGTTTATACTTAAGCCATTAAAATCAATTTTCAAAAAATGATTTTATATTCCTCTTTTTAGTCAACTTTAGCATGCCAGGGTGCCAACACATTCAGCCATGACTGTATGTACGTAATTATGTGTGTGTGTGTGTGTGTGTGTGTGTGTGTGTGTGTGTGTGTGTTGGGGGGGAGGGGTCAGGAGTGAGTGACTGGATGACAGCTCTCGCCCTCTCCCATTTTCTGAGCCACCCTGAGGAAGCTGATGTCACTAGCTGAATTTAATCACTTGACTATGACTCATGCTACCAGAAATCTTCTAAAAAAAAAACCACACAAACACCCTCAGCTTCTGTATGAAATTGCAGGCTTTGGTGAACAGGCCCCAAAACAATTTTGCATTCTCCGTCCCCCGTGAATGAAATTGCAGAGAATAGCAGCCTTACAAACGGAATTCCGGGGGACAATATATTGCTCCATTATGAATGACGGATATTTGTAGGTTGTTTCTATCAACAAGCCAACGGTTTATCAAATGTGCTTTATTAACCATGGGACCAGCAAGCACTGCATAAACAAAGACAAATAGAGCAAAGTGGATTCTCAAATAAAGTTGAAAAATGAGGCTAAATCATCCTGCTTACTCCAGAGAGTATCAAAGGTGTGTGTGTGTGTGTGTGTGTGTGTGTGTGTGTGTGTGTGTGTGTGTGTTGTGTAGGCGGCAGGGTCTTACCAAAGAGACCAGGTCTTTTCCCTTTGCCCATGATCTCATCCCTCGTCTTCCACACAGGGGCGTCTTGCACCTTCACTCCCTCTCCCATCTCTTTGATCTTGTCCATCACTGGCTGGGGATAGCTGCAGAGATTACTCAGATTACATTTCACATTCCCACAACAGGCAACATTGATATATCAGAGATAATCAGTGGCGACACAACTGGCAACCCTATATGTTTGAGGATCGGTGGATCAAAACTACTCTGGCAACAATTTCCAATCCAAACTGCATGGACAGAAATTACGTCTATCGTTTCTGACATCTTTTTTGAGACCACCATTGCTGTTGACTTAAAAACATTTTCATTTCAGCGTATGTTGTGCTACTATGATTGCATGCAGAGATGAAGAATGTGTGCCTGGGAACACTGATTTGAATTGCAAAACAGTGACGGAGACGAATGTGCAACATTAACAGCTATCAGCGTGAGAGCAGAACATTTTGATACTCTAGGGTTGGTGCGACGAACTTTTGGTACACAGGCTGTCGACAGTGATGTAAAACAGAAACACAGACAAGAAGCAGACATCAGGCATGATACGCTTTCTTACAAAAAGTTTGGCCTGATGAAGCTTGGTGGGCAGCCGTGGTGTACTGGTTAGCGCATCGGGCTTGTAATCGGAGGGTTGCCGGTTCGATCCCCGACCAGTCCACCACGGCTGAAGTGCCCTTGAGCAAGGCACCTAACCCCTCACTGCTCCCCGAGCGCCGCTGGTTGGGCAGGCAGCTCACTGCTCTGGGTTGTGTGATTCACCTCACTGTGTGTTCACTGTGTGCTGTGTGTTCACTAATTCGGTTAAATTGGGTTAAATGCAGAGAACTGAATTTCCCTCACAGGATCAAAAAAGTATACATTCTATTCTATTTCTTTTTGCTTAATTCATCAGTTATTTTCTATTCAATCACAAGTAATTCCACATGTATCAGCAAGTAAAGCCAAAATATAACCATTGATTATGAAATCAATAATTTCATGACCACATGTGTTTAACGATAACAACACCCATTAAGTTGACAAAAAAATGTCATTTCAATAACCATCTCCAACATGAACACATAATAATGACTATAATAATCCACAACAGTGTGACAAGAGCAATGGACAGCTGGACTCACCGACAACCCAGGAACACATGGTTGGCCCATACCATGGAGAGAGAGAGTAGCTTGTCAAGACTGGGGCTTGATACCCCTGGCTCAACAGTGGGAAAGGCCTCCAAGTTGCGCAGAATGAACTCCCTCCTGGCATTCCACTGTTTGTTGGTCTCGCAGTACCCTCTGAGTGACTCTAGCCATGGTGCCAGGTGAGGGTTCTGGCCCAGGTACTCAGAGACAATGTCATCTCCAGGTCCCTCTTCAGCCATCACTGCGATACAGGTTAAATAGAAAGATATAGACCTTCTTCAGACCACCACTTCTAGTATACACCATCAACACCAACAGCAGTAATGCAGCACAAACAACCGAACACATTGTCTGTGGTATGTAGTCTGTAATCAATCATGTTGCACATAACTAATGTGTAGGATTAGGATAGGCCTTGACTTTGGGTTGTTGCAATGCTTTTTATGACCTTTAGGACTAATATGGACACATTGGGAAGTATTCATCAGCGCGCTGGGGCTTCGTTAGTAGCATCCGCTTCCGTGCATTTTCACAAACTGGTTGGCAACACAAGCTAGTCATGACACCAAGCTAGCTAATAATCAAAACTTCCTGCATATGTTGCTAAGGTAATGAACAATGGCGTGTCTATTCTGTCCTGACTGCAAGCTAAGGGCTAATTATGCTTCTTTGGTACTTAAGTTTTCAACTTATCATACCCTGGACAGAAACCAGTACGACCAACATTGTGCTTTTCAGATGGTTAAAATTCTCCTGACACAGTACTAAATCGAGTAAAGGTGTGTTACTCAAGTAATTGGCCTGTTACTAGCCAGCTTACAACGTTAGCGTAAGCTGAAGCTAGCTACATTAGCATGCATGAAGCACGACTCAAGTTTACATTGCGCTCAAACAGACGATAAAAACTTGCCCATCACCATTGAATAATACTCTAGAAACACACTTGGTCATCTTAATAGCTTTACTGACCTCTCAATGTCGTCTTATCTCACTCAACAAAAGCATTGCTGACGCTTCCATAACAATAAAGCAGCTACAGGGGTAGCAGCTGACGACTTCCCTGAGGACCCAGACTCCAACTCCCGACAACGACAACGAAGCGCGTTTGCGTCATCAGACTGCGGCGGCAGATTCGGCGGTGTTTACAGTTTTGAATGACATGTCTGCATCCCAGTCTAATTTATGAGATATTCTTAATCATTTGAAAAATGATACACGAACTTTTGCTGGCATTAAGTGGGTATCCTGGAACAATATTCACATGGAATAAAAGGACAGGTTTGCAGGTAAAGTGTGCTTCCAGTACCACCAGAGATCTCTCATATTAGCCTCTATGATATTAGCTAACGTTAGCTAACGTCGTTACACTTCAGAGTTCATACTCAGCATCAGCAATACCCATACCAACACCAACACTTTCAGTCTCTGTAGAAACGATTGCACCACATCAGTCAGTTCATGTGCCAATGCTGTTGATTTTGTCTGTAGGTGTCTCAAGAGCTACCGTTCCTTCACCCAAGTGAAATAAGTGTGTTGAATCGTCTCTGTAAACTGGGCTCCGATTACGTGCGATTCACGGAGTTCATAGAGCAACATACAGGCCATGTCCATCAGCAGGTAAGATGAACCAAACACCACTTGAAAATATATGAAATATCTACTGATGATGGATACTCTTGAACCAGGTGTTTGACAAATAATGGTTATTCTACGTAGGAGCACCATGCCAGCCAGCCAAACCCAACTGGACTCCATGGAATCTATTTACGGGCTTTTTGTACAGGGCTGGACTCGATGTTGCAACCCTACCGACAAGCACTTCTCGACTTGGAACAAGAGGTGGGATGTCGTGTTTAACACCCATTTAACTTTTCTTGTTACCAAGTAAAATGAGTTAACATTGTATGTCTGAAAACTGAAAGCTCTCTATAATTCATGCTTGATGGAACTTGTCCTTGTCTTGCAGTTTCTTGGTGATCCACACCTTGCAATATCCCATGTGAACTATATGCTGGACCAGGTGAGTCCAGATGAATGGATGCTCCTCATTGACAATACTTGGCAATATACAATGGGCCTTTCTGTCTTTAACTTTTCTTTACCTGTTGACCAGTTTCAGCTACTCTTTCCATCTGTTATGGTTGTTGTGGAGACCATCAAATCTCAGAAGGTGAGTCCACCTGCACTGGATTGCCATTTACATTGCCCTCATCTGTTTGTATTTATACACACTCAAGGCAGAGATCATCAATAGGGTTTAATGGTGCTTTCTGTTTGTGCTAGATCCATGGTTGTCAGATCTTGGAGATGGTGTATAAGCACAGCTGTGGTGGACTTCCTCCTGTGCGCATGGCTTTAGAAAAGTAGGTTGAAACACACTTCTCTCTACATAACTACATAAATGCTAAATTTAAGCATCAACGTAATGATAATACATTCTGAAATGAAATGCTTTTCTAAAGCATTTAATTTCATAATTTATTATTATTACGTTGCATTATGCAACCAAGACTCATTCCTGACTGTTTTTCCAGTCTATTCTTTTAATAATGTAGTTTTGTAAACTGCTTTGAACAAAAGCGTCTGCCAGATACCTAATCTGTGGACTATACCGATAGGATCCTGGCAGTGTGCCACGGGGTGATGTACAAGCAGCTGGCTGCGTGGATGCTGCACGGGCTGCTGCTGGACCAGAGCGAGGAGTTCTTTGTGAAGCAGGGCCCGAGCGCCGGGGGCGCCGCAGGCAACCAGGACGAGGAGGATGAGGACTTGGGCATCGGCGGCCTGAGTGGGAAACAGCTGAGGGAGCTGCAGGACCTGGTGGGTGAGAGAGAGAGAGGAGCATGCACCACTGAGTTGAGAGAGAAGAGAAGGGGTGCTGTGGTTTAAGGGATTAGGCCTCTTTAGGGAAACCCTTAAATGCAGTTTGCAGTTCTAAGTTCAGAGAGGTTGTTGATATTTGAGCGCAACAGTCAGTCAAATTGCACCCTTCACTTCCATGCCTCTGAGGCAGGGTGAGGACAGTGGGGAGGTGAATTAAGGGGAAAATGTGTTGTATTAGACTCAAAGACTCTGCTTTTAAAGGATATGCTGTAACTAGAGTTCCTAGTTGGACACAGTCATCTAGAATCTGTGGGCTCTTTGTCTACTTTTTAAGAATAGCAATATCTGGGTCATAACTGCGGTGTCTACTTGGTCTAGAGCAGAACACACTTTCTATTTATTGTCCGGGAAACCAGTTCATCGGATTTTAGGAATGTTTCACCCAAATTTTATAATTGACTTCTTTTTTTGACGTGCCATGTAGTGTGACTAAAATTGGCTCATGAAACCAAAACATACCCCAGGATCATACAGACACATAACAAAGTCATTTCCATAGCAATTTTGGAAAGCTATCATTTTCTTGGTGTCATACCATATTAAACACTGGTGAATGCCATATTAACTGGTATATTTCATATATTAATGAAGCAGTCTTCAACTCAAGGAGACATATTCTGCTTATTGTTAGTGAGAGCTACACTGTGAAAAACCCTCGAATAAAGCCGTGAGTCAGTCAGTCTAGCCAGAAATTTCAGCACAGACCTCTTCAGTCCTCTCATCTAATCCTCTGTGACCCAGCTCCTATCAAGTTCTCAGTGAAGATCCCTAGCCTCTGATTAGATAAAGGAGAAACTTCAGACAGGAATATTGCTCATTACTGTTACTGTTAAGCTCGGCATGCAAAAGCTTCTTGGGACATGGCACCATTTTAAGAAATGATTTTGAGTACAAATGATACAAATTGACAGTGTAGCTTACTCACTCTTGCATTGGGTTCTGTTTGTCTGCAGAGGTTGATCGAGGAGGAGAACATGCTGGCTCCATCCTTGCAGCAGTTCTCTCTGCGTGTGGAGATGCTCCCGTCTTACATCCCCATCCGCGTGGCAGAGAAGATCCTGTTTGTCGGCGAGTCGGTGCAGATGTTTGAGAAGAACAACCAGAGTCCGTCCAGGGCCGGTGAGATCATTTATTTGATTTATTACTGAATAGGACACTGCAGATTTTAGGGTTGGTTTTTGGTGCTGTTGCAGTTCTCCAGGTGTCAATGAAAATGAGGTGTGTTGCGGGCTGAAGCTTAGACTTTCTAATGAGGAGACACATCACTCAAAGAATCCTCTATAGAAATGGATGGGGTTAGTTCATAACGCCAGCATGGCCGCTGTATACACATATCCCACCCCTTCCTGTATGCCTCCCCATTCACTTGAATAGGAAGATAGCTGCCTGATAACTCCTGAATGGGGGGACTTGCCTTAAAGGACTTCTCAGTGAAACCTTCCCTTAGTCCATTGATTTAAAAGTTCTGTAAGCACGGTTGGGTGACATCACGTTTAAAGTATTATTAAACAAAACTGAGAGCTAGCTCACCTCTCTCTCCCTCCCGTGCAACTGAAACTTTCATGAACCCGCATGTCATCGGTGCTTGGCTGGAACAGTTTGTTATGTTTCATGGTCCAGACTGGACCAGGCTGTTTTTGTTGTGGTTTTTGAAGCCTGTGCTGTCCACAGGGACCGCATTTTACATGCAGCCAGCAGATCGTGAGGAGATTTGCTGTAGAAAATACATTTTCTATCATAGACACAGAGTAAAAAGACTAAGAGAACCTTTAATATCAAGTGTGTTGCATGTTTGGTTTGTGTATACCCTAGTTACATAATTAATGTGTGTGCATGTGTGTGTTTATGTTTGATAGGCTCCATCCTGAAGCATCAGGAGGATATTTTCGCAGCTGACCTCCACAAGCTGAAGCAGCAGCCCCTCTTCAGCCTGGTGGACTTTGAGAACCTCATAGACAGAATTCGCAGCACAGTTGCTGAGGTTTGCACTCTAACCCTACACAACACAAATTAGCCTAGCTGCATATTTCAAAAATCAGTACTGCCACCAGATTTTATAGTCAT
Source organism: Sardina pilchardus (assembly GCF_963854185.1). Lineage (NCBI taxonomy): Eukaryota > Metazoa > Chordata > Actinopteri > Clupeiformes > Clupeidae > Sardina > Sardina pilchardus. The sequence goes on along the minus strand of NC_085004.1, from coordinate 27,319,659 downwards.
TGTCTGCTCTGTTGAGTAGAGTTTCACCCACTGTCTGTCCACATCAGTGTTGCTTTTATGAATAATAACTCAAGTCCTCTGTGTTTGCAGCATCTATGGACATTAATGGTGGAAGAATCCGATCTCCTTGGTCAGCTGAAGGTATGGATGGACAGATCAGTGGTATTTTGATTGTGGCATTTTAATGTGCTAGAGTATCAGTTGGTCAGGAAGCAAAACAAGCTCTCTTGTCTCATGTCTCTGCATTCTAGATCATTAAGGACTTTTACCTGCTGGGCCGTGGAGAGCTGTACCAGGTGTTCATCGACCACGCCCAACACATGCTCAAGACTCCGCCCACTGCTGTCACAGAGCACGGTACATGCCCCATCTCATCTCATCACATGTAGTAGGCGATAACATTAGGCGATAACATTAGCCGATAATGAAACCATCCCTAAAAATCCAGCTGCCAGCACTGTCATAACATCTGGACACATTGTTCACATTATTTTTCTTTGTCTACACATTTAACCATCACCACTTTTTCCCCTACCACCATTGGCACACAGTAGTTTTCACTATCTTGCATTATTTACTGTGCCTTGCTGCAACGTTAAGGTAATACTGCATTGCTGTCTTATGCTGGCGTGTACTATTTGAGTGTGATTATGTAATGTCATGTGTTGTGCTGTGTTTTAGATGTGAACATGGCGTTCCAGCAGGCTGCTCATAAGGTGCTGTTGGACGATGACAACCTCCTCCCTCTGCTGCACCTCACCATAGACTACCAGGGCAAGGACAGCAAAGGTGCTGACAAAACGTCCTAACACTTAAAACACCGCATCGGAACGTCGTCTTCTCAAAGTTGCTTTCCCTTGCCTAATGAATTGCGGTGGAGTGTAGTCACTTAGAGATGAAAGCTAACAAGTCTTTATGTAATGGTTCTGACGTGCTTTCATATCTGAAAGCCTAAGGATGTGCGCTCGGTTCTTTCTCTTTGTAAAATCATTGTTGCATCAGGTCATTAGCAGCTAGAATGAAAATGAGGTGTCGGCATCCTTGTAATGAGTTATAGATGGGGAAGTCAAACTCTTTTGACTCAGTGAAAGTTGATATGCCATTAAAGCACACTCACTGGAACTGGACCCAAATCGTGACAGGTGATCAGACAGAAGTGAAGAATTGTCCTGTATTATGTATGATAATGTGCCTCATGCTATATTATATGTGAGTGTTATGTGCCTGGCTAGCGCCTACCACTTCTCAATGAGACGTGGTCTGGCAACCAGACGTTCATTTTCTCGTATTTACGAAAAAATGCCCGGACCCCTTCATTGGGCGCTACGGATGTCTATCAAATACGTCTGTGCATAGCTCATCATCGTCTTGTTTTCCCCCCTGTTCTGTGATTGGTCCCCTATCTAATCAAAAATGAGGGCGGTAGTTTCCATGCTGCCTTAGCAGCGTGAATCAAATCGTGCGCAAGGCAGCATGGGAACACCCAGGCTAAGTGTTATGAGCTTTAATATGTGTCTGTGTCTGTGTCTGTGTCTGTGTCTGTGTCTGTGTCTGTGTCTGTGTCTGTGTCTGTGTCTGTGTCTGTGGCGTGTTCCGTTCCTCTTCAGACACGTCCAGTACGCGTGAGGGGAACACCCCTCCCCAGGAGACGTCCCCGCGGGAGGCCCCCTCTAACGGCTGGGCCGTGCTGGGGCTGGCCTATAAGGTGCAGTGGCCACTACACATCCTCTTCACCCCGGCAGTGCTGGAGAAGTGAGTGCAGCTTAAACGCTTTACCCTAACACACACACACACACACACACACACACACACACACACACACACACACACACACACACACACACACACACACACACACACACACACACACACACACACACACACACACACACACACACACACACACACACACACACACACACACCAGTGGCCACTACACATCCTCTTCACCCCGGCAGTGCTGGAGAAGTGAGTGCAGCTCAAAGGTTTCAACACACACACACACACACACACACACAGCAGTGGCTGTAGCTCGTCTCTTTCTATTCATCTCTTTCTGTTTACCTCGCTTTCCCCTTCCCCTCAACCCTTCTTCATTCCTTCCTTTTTTTCTCCTCTCTCTCCCTCCTCCTTCATCCCTCTCTCTCTCTCTCCTCCTCTCTCAGGTACAATGTGGTGTTCCGGTACCTGTTAAGTGTGCGTCGGGTCCAGTCAGAGCTGCAGCACTGCTGGGCGCTGCAGATGCAGAGGAAACACCTCAAGTCCAACCAGACCGACGCGGTCAAATGGAGGCTCCGCAACCACATGGCGTTCCTGGTGGACAACCTGCAATACTACCTACAGGTGAGCAACCAGCGTCACTCCACAGAGAGTTTAGCCCCCTGGATTAATGCTCAAGGATATGGGTATGGACAGACAAATAGTCATAGGAGTAATCTGTTGCTAGTCAAAGAAAGGAGCGTGCTGAATTCTATTGTGCTATTTCATGTTTGAAGTGGTTAGTGTATGCGAGGACACAAATTGAATTATCCCACGGAGCGAAACTTAATCTCCTCTCCTTTCGCTCCCTGTGTGCCAGGTGGATGTGCTGGAGTCTCAGTTCTCTCAGCTCCTGCAGCAGATCAACTCCACCCGGGACTTTGAGAGCATCCGATTGGCCCACGACCATTTCCTCAGCAACCTCTTGGCCCAGTCCTTCATCCTGCTCAAGCCTGTGAGTCTCTCGCCCACATCCACAGAGGAGATGAGATGGGAGATGGGAGAGGGGAGGGGGGGGCTGCACTAGGTTCTGTTGTCTGGCAGCTTGTTTTCATCTTTGAGAGTATTGATGGATTGTTTTACTCTCATTTGGAGAGACGGGTGCGCACATCCAAAAAAAGTTTAAACAGGTGCCAGACAAATAAACGTGTCAAAGTAAAGGTGATGGTCTGCACACTGTAATGGCTCCTATGCCAGTTCCTACTTTGCCTGACGAAGATCTGTTGATCGAAACGTTGCCTTTTTAAATAAAGAACTATTTTTGTTTTACTCTCATGCCAGGCTGTTCAGGTTCAGAGTTTGGCTGTTTGAACTCCATCTTTAATTCCGTTATGGTTCCATTGGGTCTAACTAAATGTTAATGATGATATTCTTCTTTATGGTCTCCTTCCTTCCTTCCCCTCAGGTGTTCCACTGTCTAAATGACATCCTGGACTTGTGCCATAATTTCTGTTCTCTGGTCAGCCAGAACGTTGGCCCTCTGGATGAAAGAGGAGCTGCCCAGCTTGACATCCTTGTCAAGGTCTGACATTTTAAATTATTCTCTTAGTAAATTCTTAGAGCTACAGTGCACTGGCTATTTAATATCTGTAACTCCTGTCTGCAATGCAATGTTTTCGAATCATGGTCGGGTCATTTGAATGTGTTTATTGTGACCTTCAAGCAATGATGTATTACCAACTGACCATATCTAGATTCTTGTAATAATATCAATTATTCTAAGTACTAATTAAGTGTTTGGTGTCTGTTTTGTACAGGGCTTCAGCCGCCAGTCCTTCCTGCTCTTTAAGATCTTATCCACAGTGAGGAACCACCAGATCAACTCTGACCTGGCCCAGCTGCTCCTGCGACTCGACTACAACAAATATTACACCCAGTCTGGGGGCACACTGGGCAGGTGAGCCTCATCGTACCGCACAGACACAGCTTACAGATGTTCCCGTGGCATACCAGTGTGCCATGGCAATCAGTCCAAACACATTTATTTCGTTGTTGCAAATAGTGTAATAGGCTATACAATTGTTGAGCGTCTGTGCCTGCAATGTAGTGACTTGTTGAGTAAATAAATACTTTCATGTCAGTGGGTGGCAGTAGGTAACGCAATAATGACCTGGTTAATTAAGTAATGCGCACAACACGTGTCGGTGAAAGATAGATATTAGAAAGCTAGATACTGCATTGGACTCTAGAACGTACATAAATAGCATTGCCATCACGATGGGGGCAGCAATCACTGGAGGTCAATGAAGAAACAGTTATCCCTGATTGGGAGTCAGAGAGGTGTCTCTGATTGTCGGCAAGTGTTGCCCATAGACAGACTAAGTTGTTTGCTGTCAGCAATGACTGCTGCGCTCATGTAGCCTATGCCACGTAATAAAACTCAATGGACAATGCAGTATCCAGCTTTCTATCTATGGGCGAAAAGATGTAAAACAGCAATGGATAGGCCTACTTTAAAAGGAAAAATGCAGACTCTGAACTGAACTGTAAACAAACGGAGAGACTAAATTGTCATTGTTTGCTGTATTAGGCTACAGTATGTAATTTTGTTACATTTTTGGTTGGTGTGCTGCAGAATTTTTAAAAAATGTAAGCAATGTACCATAATGCTCAAAAAGGGTTGAAAAACACTGGCTTGGTACTGTTAATCAGTCTGGAATGCCATCTGTAGTGATTTCCCTCAGGAATGCCATCATTTGCAAAGAATATTGCTATTGACAGCAGTCTTCAGTGGATTATGAGACACGAGCAACATATAAACCCCCCCCCCCCCCCAAAAAACACCCAATTTAAATTTTCTTCAAAATGGGCAGCTGAAAAAAAATTGTAATTACAATCAGTTGAGGTATAACCTGCCACAGAATTTACTGAGTAATTGATCATGGTGACAAAGCTTCGTTAAGGACTAATTACTCTGCTTTCTTCTGCTCTGTGTGCAGTGTGTGATTGGAGAGGCAGAGATAAGAAACCTGGTCGTCAAGCTGCAGTTACTCACATTCCTGAAGAGGTGCACTTTGGTTGTCATGGCGCTGCTGCATTTCAGTACGCAGAGAAGACTCCATCCCTGTGATCCATAGCTGTTGTTCAGTACTATGACCCCACTCCTGAGGCAGGATGAAACCTTTCCATTTCTCCACGTTGTATGAATTGTAAATATATACTAAATAATGTCTTGGTTTTTTTTTGTGTGAAAATGTGATAATAAAACACCAAAAAAGGTAAAAATGAAACAGATCACAATTTATTACGGCATAAAAACAGACAGGTTAAAACTATGTACATGAGACATGCTCCACCGCTAACACCCCAGTGCATTCTCACAAAGAAGGTTCTCAGAACATGAGAGCATAATATGGGATCAGGCCTCTATGACCCGACCCCATCACAATGCACTACGGATGAAAATACATGAACTGATCCTAGGCCAGCAGGGCTGTAACCTCTCCAAGACACTGTTGAACACATTCGAAAGAGCAGCTGATGTTGAGTTAAGTGGGGTGGATAGGGAGTGGTGGTAGTCTGGGGAAGGGGTTTACAGTAGTTCAGAAGTTCATAGGTCGTAGTCGTGGCGATACTGGGGATCACTGGCATAGTCCTGGCGTTCTCCGACGATCAGGCTCTGGACGAGCCACTCCAGGGAGACCACGGGCAGGGAGCGGGAGCTGGCACGCTTCACCACCGCCGAGGGACAGGACCGCTCAGTCACCATCACATCAAACGTGTCGGCTGGAATGTCTACAAACCACACGCCAACACACAGACAATGTTACAGCTTTGGCAGAGATTCTTGAACAGGTTCATTGCGGTGCCAAAAATAGTCCAGAAACCCATGAGAAGCATACGCTCTAAAGCCCAAAGGGTACAACAAACTTGTCTATGATGAAAGAAGCGTTTACATAAAATATAAATATAACTTAAGCATTTGAAATGTTGGACTTAACATTTGCTGGCCATTCGAATGCCAAATTTGAGCCCTTATTTTGTAAGAAGATGAATGGAGTCCCGTACCGGTGTCTTCCTGTCCTTTCTCCTGCTTCACGCTGGTCGCTCCGCTCAGCTTCAGCAGCTCCCCCCACAGCTCAGCTGAGCCGGCGAACACCAGCAGGACCCTCAGGCTCTTAAACGGGCTGCAGCGTGGATGCCTGTCCAAAATGACACACACAAGTTTTACGCCTCACATCACAAAGTGCTGTTCCTGCTGTAACTGTTCCTATGATCAACACTGGTAATGTAGCTGATACAGAGATGTCAAGTTCAGATGTGTGATAATTCATCATCTTAGACAAGTATATAAATGATAGAACAAGGTGGTGAAAGATTTTATACATTAAAGGATTCTATATAAATATAAAATTTCATTATTCATTATTTCATTCATTATGAATATCATTTTACAGCAGTCACCGACAGGGTGGCGCTGCCATCCTCACCACTCTACGACGCGCTGGCTGGGCCCCATGCCAGCGGGCAGCAGGTAGTTCCTGTAGTTGAGCAGCTTCTGCTCCAGGCAGCAGTCCCGCACCCACGCATTGGACACGCACGGCACGCCGCTCGCCACGCACAGCAGGTACTTCCTGGTCCGGCAGTGCTGATCCGCGATCAGCAGGCTCTGATAGGCCGCTTTACACTACAGAGAGGCCAAGGTGGCTCAGGTTAATGATGCGATCAATAAAGACAGTCGTTTTAGTTAGCTCTCGCTATGCAGGGGCATTAGCACTACCGCTATAGTTGGGTCATCATTATAGGGATGATTTACAGTGGTACTGTGCTTTAAGAAACGTCTCCTATGGCATAGCTACACAATAGATGAGTCATTTTTTTTATGGGTTATGTGTAGGATTTTGAAGTTTGAAACGTTCAAAAATGGCATGGAAATAATAATAGAATGAGAAAAAATAACCGTTCCTTTGGCTACATTTTGTTGCCTGGATAACCTCAACACGCACTGCATCGAATACATCGTCAATGGAAAAGTGCCATCACAGACCTCTTGGACATTTCAGCTTTAACAGTAAAATTTATTTGACTGTCGACAAGTTTCCTGTGTCATATTGAACTTTCAGAAGAAAAAAAAACCATCAGCCCAGGTTACATAACAGTGTGCCTAACAGAGTGACATTCTATTTCCAGACAAACTTTCCTTCTGTGTCCCCATCACAGTCTCACTACTTCCAACGGAGCCCCACTAGTTTCCTTGTGCCTGACAGACCCCATTACAGAGGCCAGGCTAGCGGATCGGGCCAGCCGGAGCCGATGCCTGACAGCAGCCTGTGTGACTCACCTGCTCCTCGTTGAAGTCGGGCAGGACGAGGCCCCCTCCCGCCTCCAGCTGGCTGACGATGTAGTGCTTGTTATAGGGAGCTGTCGGCAGGTAGTCTAAGGGCACAGCAGCAGCGCAGGGCTCTGAGTCAGTCCACAATCAGAAGACCTCAAGGACACTTAAAAACACTGACTCAACATAGCAGCCTTAACAAACCCCTGACAAAACAAAGGGATCGGGGATTCTAAGGAGGGCAAAGGACCTACTTGACAAACTTCACTGACGCTTAGAAGCCTCTCCCGTGGTGAATCAAGACAATTTTAGAAGAATATAACAGAAATAAAGATTTTTTAAAAATGTTTTTATTACTTTATGATTAAAAGATTTTATTTTCTTTTTGATACTGGTCAGATGGCCCCTGTCCATGTCATCAGAAAATCTGATTGGACGGTTTCCGCCACTGCAGAAGGTGTCCAACACACAGGTCATTCTCTTCATCCCAGATATAATATATATCGTAAATAATAAACCTAAGGACCGTCGTCCACTATGGAGCACTGATAGATAGATAGATAGATAGATAGATACTTTATTGATCCCCAAGGGGAAATTCACTGACCTTCCTCCTCGTCGCTGGTGACCAGGTTGGAGAGGCGGTCGTTCACCGAGGAGGCCGTGAGCAGGAAGGCGAAGCCCATGAACAGGGAGTCGCTGGCGGGGAGCGGCCCGTGGCTCGCCAGCAGGTCACTGGGGTCAGAGGGCACGTCTGTGCCGCTGCCCGAGGTGTTGCACACGCCCGTACCTGCACCCGCACGTGCACCTACACACACACACACAGTAGATGGCAGAGCACAAATGCACAGTGAGCACAGCAGAAAGATAAAGCATAACTTAATGCATTTTTCCTGTAAGAAGTAACTGCTGTGCTTTCAATGGTAGTAATTGTAACTGAGAGATGTCACAGAGCTGTAGGCGTTCATAGTCTAGCACCAGCGATAAGTTGTCAAATAGAATGTAGTCTCAACTAACAAGCCGTTTCAAAATGTCACAAATTACACTGCTCAGTAGTGTCTTCTACACCTATGTATTAATCCAACACTGTGAAGTTTTCAAATGATCCAATGTGTTAACACATCAGGGAACACATTCACACAGGCATCAGCACAGCAGAGATCGCTTACTGACCTCTGAAACACTTACACAATGAGTCACACACACGGAAATACATGAACATACCGTGGCTGGCCCGCTGGTCACCAGCATCACTTCCCGAGGTGTTGCCCACAGCCGTAGCTGCAGCAGCACGCGAACCTACACACACACACACACACACACACACACACACACACACACACACACACACACACACACACACACACACACACACACACACACACACACACACACACACACACACACACACACACACACACACACACACACACACACACACACACACACACACACACACACACACACACACACACACACACACACGCAGAGAGTATAATGAGGACGAGTGAAATAGGAACTCAGCATTACAAGTGACACACACCAGCACCCCACTGTTCTGACCGTGTCGCACCTTGACCACAGAGAGTGGACAGACCCGCAGAGGTGGCGATGGTGACTCAAGCCGTGAGCAACACCGAGAGTGAGTGAGTGAGTGAGTGTGTGTTTGCCTCCTGAATAATGGTGATGTCTCCTGACCCCATTATTTCTGACCTCATTAAGGGCTACTGCCGAGCGCAAGAGTCTCACGGAGACCTTGAGAATTTACTTCACCTCAGCAAGCTGCCAACAGAGCCGCTGAGGTTCGCTCACGTACTTGTGCGCATCCATCTTGACGTACTTTAGAGCAAGAGCGTGGCCGCTAATGAACCAAGTGGTGAAAATAAACATTGGAAATAGACAAATAATGATGTCCACCATCACCGTGCCTCGGTTCCCCTTTATAGATAGTGCTCCCCCTGGTGGTCACAGTGCACTGTGAACGGCTGTAACATACCCGTTCCTTCCAGCTTGAGACTGTGAGCGATGCCGGACTTCGCACTAAAAGCAGGCCATATCTCACACAGTTTTCTCACACATATTACACATCACACTTTATCTCTCATGTTTAAAAATTGATATCATCAGGGAAATAGGCACAAGAACACATTTTACAGAATCACCATGAATCTAATCTCATACAATGTTGGTCTAAAATAGCCTCGCTAATCAATATTGTAAATTAAAACGTCAAGGAAAACATTAATCTACAGTGTGAAAGTACACAACATAAATATTTAAAACTCATTAAAAAGAGCTACAGCAGATGGCTAGATTAATGAAATTCTGCTTTTCATCAGTAATGGGTGCTGTACAAATACAACAGCTGATAAAAACAAGATTTTAAAATGCAGACGACCAAAGAGGAAACTGAAATCTATGTCCACTTGATAGGACGGACGGTTGTAGGGAAGGCCTTTTTTCCCCAGTCACTTGTTTCTATCTTCACTCATCCCTCTCCATACCGGCTTTGTTGGGGCCAGCCTTGCGCCCTCTTTTGGCGGGTGCTGGCTCTGCACGCTCCTCCTCAGTGGAGCTCATCAGCTTCCTCTTCCCAGAAGGCCCGGGGGTCCGTGGGCTGCCGCTCCGATTTGGCGTGTTGACTTCTGGCCCCGTGTTGCCACGGCGACGCCGCTTCCCATCCACCAGATTATCTGTAATGTGTGAAGAAAACAAAATAACCACTAACGGCATTATAGTGTGATCTGAGAATTGCACATCAACAACGACAGCATTAACAACTTTTAAACAGTCAAAGCGCTTCACATGGAAGGGGGAACCTCACTAAGCACCCCCGTTGTTTAGCATCCACCTGGGTGATGCAAGGCAGCCATTATGTGCCAGAATGCTCACAACACACCAGTTTGAGGTGGAGAGTGAGTGAATGAACAAGCCTATTACACTGGAGGATGATTAGGGGGCCATATTGAATGAGCCAGGTTGGGAATTTAGCCAGGACACCAGGGTACCCCCTACTCTTTGTAATAAGTGCCATGGGATCTTTAATGGCCACAATGAATCACTATCTCCTACAGTACAGTGTCCCTGTCCCTGCACAGGGGCATTGGGATTAATCTTTTTGTCCGGAGGGAAGAGTGGCACCTACTGGCCACCCACTAACACCACTTACAACAACAGCCTAGTTTTCCAAGGAGGTCTCCCATCCAAGTACTAACCAGGCCCACACCTGCTTAGCTTCAGTAATTCAGCTAAGACAAGGTATCCCCCGATGGTCTAGCTGCTTCTCAACTTAATAGATATTCACATTCAGTAACTTCTATCTATAACAAATTATTTATCTGAAAGGCCTTAGTTGTACAGAACATTTAGGTTTTCAGCCTTCATTTTCCTGCAACAGACACAACAGTTTAGCCCAGAACAATTTATCACTTTATGATTAAAAGATTTTTTTTCTCTTTGATACTGGTCAGATGGCCCCTGTCCATGTCATCAGAAAATCTGATTGGACGGTTTCCGCCACTGCAGAAGGTGTCCAACACACAGGTCATTCTCTTCATCCCAGATATGATATATATCGTAATAAACCTAAGGACCTAGCACTCCACATTCTAAATGATTTGAATTACGGTACTTCTCACCGTGTTTGACTGTGTTTGTGTGTTAATGCTGAAGTGAGGCTGAGGCCATCACTGAGGATACAGTCATTTCCTGTGTATTAGCCGCATTGTGCATAAGTCGTAGGGCTATGTGTTATGCAAGTTAAAAGAAACACAACCATAATACCATATGAACTATCCCCGTGTATCAACTTCATAGCAGAAGAAATTTTGCAAAATCAATGTATAATGTATAATAGTGGGGAAATTACGGTACAGACTAACCCTGGCACACACCAGACGCACACCTGCTCCCTGCGCTCGCGCCACTACCTACCCAGACTGATGTCGGCCGCCTTGGTGAGGGGGGTGAGGGGCTCGGAGGGGTCCAGGCCGTAGTGCTCCCTCAGCCGGCTGCCCTGCTCCATGGAGAGGATGACCGATGCCCTGCTGTACCACTGCTGCTGGCCCTCCCGCTCCACACAGTACTGCAGCTCCCTCCCCACCGTCTTGTGGTTTTTCACCACACCTGAGAGATACAAACACACACACACACACACACACACACACACACACACACACACACACACACACACACACACACACACACGATCGGTTAGTGTACATATACCCAGACTTGTGTTGTCCTCATTTAAAGTGTTGTTGGAAACAGTTGTGAAGGATAATGTCATTTTATTGTAATTTTAAAATAATCTTAATTAGAGAGCAATTATTAGGAGTCAACACAACTGTGACAACTCTCTACATTTGCAAATGTCACGTTGGATTTGACCATCATACTTTACAATAATCAGATGCCAGCAGTGTGTGCAGATGCCAGCCAACATTTAAATACATAACCATACTAATATCAAAATGGCTGCATACTAAATCATTTTGTTTATTTACTCTCTGACTATAGGTGCCTCTCATGTAAAGTTTATACGTCCTCCCTCGCTCCTCGGGCCTCGATCCTCACTGATTTACATAAAGAAAGATAGACGAAGGGATAGACTATCGTTGTTGCCGCCCCATCATTCTTTATGTAGATCAGTGAGGATCGAGGCCCGAGGAGCGAGGGAGGACGTATAAACTTTACATGAGAGGCACCCCATGTCTGCTTACCAGTGAGGAAGTATTCGTCCTCAGATATTGCGGTGACCTCTGTCTCCGTGGGGATGGGGTCACACAGCAGCACGTCTCGGCCCTGCACCTCGCACTCGTAGCCGTCGTCGAAGAGCAGCCGGAACCTTCCGGCTCCCAGGTCGCTGGTGATGCGGCCCGAGTAGAAGTAGCCGTTGGAGGACCACTTGGCCACCACCCGCAGACCCACCAGGCTGCTGTCGGACGAGGACCCCCCAGAGCGGCCGGAGGTTCCCGGAGGGGGTGTTGCGGTGCGCCCCCTGGAGGTGACACGGGTGTAGCGCTCCTCTTCCTCCTCTGGAGAGGAGAACGGTCCTCCTCGCTGGACGTTGTTGGCTCCCGCCCGACCGCCCCTTAGGGAAATGAAGAGGTGAGTTCCAACATAGTGCTGAAAGAGGACGTGCAGCTTAACTAACACACACACACACACACACACACACACACACACACACACACACACACACACACACACACACACACACACACACACACACACACACACACACACACACACACACACACACACACACACACACACACACACACACACACACACACACACACACACACACACACACACACACACACACACACACACACACACACACACACACACACACACACCTCAGGACAAATGTACACACACAACTACACTGCACTGGACTGATACAGATACATACATGTACATCAAACCAAAACTCCTTCTTGTACACAAAGCCATTTCTAATGAGGGTGATCAAGAGAGGGATTAATAGCGAGTAAAGTGAGTAAGGTCTAAGAGTGCGGGTGCAGAGGTACAGACCAGTGAGGGGACCAGAGGACAGAGAGGAAGGGAGGAAGAGTACAAACAGGAGGAAGAGGAGGAGGATGGTTTAGTGCAGTGAGACATTTATCTGGATGTGATCAGAGCCATGGGGTGTCAGGAATAGAGGACAATCAGTGTGTGTGATTGTGTGTGTGTGTGTGTGTTTCTTGATTGCTCTGATGTGCTCTCATCTACACTATAATTTTCCCTCAATCACAATCACTCACTGAAGTTCACGTACGTACGTACACATTCACACACACGTACAAACACACACACACACACACATACACACACACACACACAGCATCCCCTCACCTGCTCTGAGGGCTGCGTGAGGGGGGTCTGCCTCGCCGTGACCGGCCACGAGGTGTGACCGGGGTCAAAGGGCGCGACCCCTGCACTTTGGCCTGCTCAGAGACAGGCCGCTGCAACTGCTTGCGCCCCCTCCTGGGGCTGAGATGCACACACACACACAGGTAGCAAGTCAACACACCCACAGACATAAAAACAGAATGTTTTCAGTCTCTGTTCTCAATTCGTTCACGGCTGTAAACCCTGGTCTCTTTTGAAATGTCATATGTCTGAACTTAAGGGGTTGTTTGAAAGGTCACACAGGACCCTGCGCTCGCAGAGAGCACCTTCAAATTCGTGGAATGTGCTCTTTAGTCTGGGGAAAAGATCACTCAGCAAGAGAAAGGGATCTAAGCTGCTCTTTGACATCCAAGATATAAATAGCTTCTTTAGAGTTCATATCGTTCAATCCTCTAAACATCACAGCTGCATAAGAATACAGAGAGGAATCAGAGGGGACGTTAGATGTACAATCATCACGGCATCACACTAGAAGTCTGGAGAATTTAAGAGACAGCAGAGCTAGAGGGAAGCTAGTGAACTAGAAGAGAATTAGGAAAAGACAACACTAGTAAGAAGAGAGTGAGTGTTAAATGATGATTCATGCAAAATCCTACAGACACAACATCATCAAGGCTGAAGATCAATATGCACTTATGCTTGTCCCAGTAAACCTCATTTCTACGCAGTTACTCTTTAGATCCTAGGAGGAATACAATGCCGTTTGTCGGGTCATATGAGGATCCTGATCAACTAAACTATATTAGGCTAAAGAACTAACAGAAGTAGTTATGAACGTGTATCTTATGCAAGTTATCTCTAAAAAAATAACTCAACCATCCTGTAAGTTTGTACAGAAGACTATAAAATCCCTCGGGCATAGCAGACTCACCTCCCGGACTTGCCAGCCCCGCGGCCCGTGGGCATGATGAAGTCTGGGTGCCTGCCTGTACTGGTGCCCGACCCGACGCCCGTCCCCATGCTGCCCGAGCTGCTGTGGGCCAGGCTGGAGGCTTTGGACGAGAGGGAGCTGATGTCCGCCAGGTCACCGGAGGTCATGGAGCTGCCCGTGCGCGAGGGCGAGAGGTCACTCTCTAGCACGCGGCAGTCGACCACAGGCTCCTCCGACTCCTGTACAACACACAGAGCAATTATTTAGACAGAATCTAAACTTTTGTACACACAACAAAAGTCGAGTCGAATCTAGTCTAATCTAATCTAATCTAACAAAAATAAATACACATAAACAAGTGAATATAATAATTCAATGAAGATGGTTAACATTCATAATTATGCGTGGCCTTGTCCTGACCTCTGTGACCTTCCGGTCCACCTCGCGTCCGTCCTCGTAGTACACGTCTGTGATGATGCGCGTGACTGTAGTCCGCACTTCCTGGGTGGTGCGCACATGCCTGCGCATGCGTACTCCCGGAGGGGGACGAGGAGGGGATAGCTCCGGTAACCCCTTCAAACACACACACACACACACACACACACTTAGTCTCAAGCAGGTAGCACCAGAGAACTGAAGACTTTGGGTGCCTCTCATTTAGTCTTTTATTCATCCTTCCTTTCTTCCTCGGTACTCGTCCTCACTGATCTACATAAAGAATGATGGGGCAGCAACAATGGGATAGTCTATGCAGTGTTAGTTATAGATCAGTGGGAACAAGGCAAGAGGATCGAGCATCGAGGATGGAGGAGAGAAGTTGAGAAGCACCCACTGAGATGGTATGTATGGGAGGGGGTGTACGTAAGTGTGTGGGTTTGCATACTCTGCCAGATGAGTTGTGTGCTCCTGCTGCATCAAAGCTGGTCTGCTGAGAAACAGCCCTCAGGTGAGACTGAAACATACATGAACCGTACAAACCATCACCACACAGTTCAAACTGATCAGCATGAGGTCTGGGTCTATACACTCTGCAGCTCTAGTGGAATACACACTCACTCACACTCACACAGACACACAGACACACAGACACACAGACACACAGACACACAGACACACTACAGTATGTGTTCTCACCTTATTGGGTGTGTTGCTGGTAGAGGCAGGTACATCAAAGCTGGTCTGCTGGGACACGGCCCGCTGTCTCAGGGGGGTTCTGGGCGGGGTCAGTTCTGCCCCACCCCCCTGTGCTGATTGGCCAGCGTCTCCCTGCGGCGTCCCGGTGGGGCCGTGCTTAACTGGACTCTCGGACGCGGCCCCGTTGGCCTGCTGGGAGAGCCGCCCCAGGGTTCCGTTGCCCACGGAGCACCTCTGTGACGCGGGAGAGAGGGGCTGCGATTGGTGGGCTTCCTGGCTGTTCTGGGTGCTGGTAATCAGGGGGCGTGGTCTCGACTCGGAGTCCTGAGAGTCTCCGCCCCGCCTCTGGGAAGAGTTAAACAAACCTCCACTAGAGGGCGAGAGGGAGGGAGGGAAGGAAGAAAGAAAGAAAGAAAGAAAGAGAGAGAAAGAGAGAGGGAGGAAATTAAAGGGAAACTCTAGTCTAACAACCTAGAGTATAGATGTGGACGAAAACGAGTGTATAATTTTAACTGACTCGGACTCAATCGGTGCAAATCTGGGTAAGACCGGAATATGCATTTCCAACTGGATAACATATAGCATAGCCTTTGGGGGCAACTAATAAATCACATTTAAGCCATTAACTGGGTTAAAAAATGACATGCTACTATTTAGGGTACAACTATAGACCCTAACAGTTATTGCAGCAGAGTCTCCTTTAAATGAGATGCCTACACACCAAGAGACCCTACAGTTGGTGTAGTACCCTTCCTGAGATACTGTATCCCATTTTCAATCTCTCCTCTCTTTCTCTCTGTTTCTCTTTCCTTCCCTTCCTCACTGTACCTCCCTCTCTCTTGCTCCCCATCTCTCAAGGCCAGCCAGAGGCTAGAGGAGCCCAAAATAGACGCCCAGAGAGGAGAAGTGGGTCACAGAGACACGCCAGCGAGAGAAAGAACAACACAAGCCATGCAAGGGGACAACACGGCACAATGAAAATACAGGTTGAGCAGGGAGACAGAGAGAGGGAGATGGAGAGGGAGAGAGACAGAAAGAGAGATGGTGAGAGAGAGAGAAAGAGAGAAAAGGAGAGACAGATGACTTGAGACGTGCCCTATTAAACACACGCACACACACACACACACACACTCACTCCTTAAGTCTCAGTGACACGGTGCTCTTGACCCCACTTCACCCTGTCCAGAAATATATGCCAGCGTGGGAGCTATTTATATACATACATCTCATACTTCCACTCATCAGAACCTGGCTGTGAAGAGACACCCTGTGATTGAAATCTGATATCAGAAAATGCTATGCACCACAACGCTACACATCTCAGCATCAAACTATAGCAACAGTCCCCATGCTCAGGACTGAGCTTGTAGAGCGTCAAGTCAGAGCATTACAGGGCAGCAGACCCTGTCCTCCAGCGATGGGAGTGTGATGTTATAACAGGTTCTATAATTGGAGGAGTGGGTGGGTGGGGGGGGGGGTGATGATGGGGAGGCGCAGTACCTGAGAGGAGCAGAGACAGCGCTGGACTGGGCCTCCCCTTCAGCCTCCTCCTGCCTGTGGGCCTCACGGACACGGCTGAACACAGACGGACTGAGAGAAGGAGAGAGAGAAGGAGAGAGAGAAGAGAGAGGAAAGAGAGAAGAGATAAACTGACTGAAAAGACATACAGAGACCAATGATAAGAGCAAAAAATAACTTAACAGCAGACGCAGTGCAGATAAGAGAGACTAGCATTGTGGGCTCCAGAGGTTAGGCACAGAAGCCTTTCATTGTGCCCAGTAGCTGATAGAGCAGTCAACCTTGAATCGGATATTTCAACTGCTGATGTGAAGGACATGCCAAGGTTACTTATTGCTGTGTGCCTAACAAACTGAAACTCGGGTACCACAAAATGGCAGTTCAGAATGAAGCTACGCAGTGGTTGACTGGAAATCAATGACACACAGTGTTGTTGTACATTCTACACTGTCGCTTGTCTCCGCGTCTTCCCTCGGACTCCCGCAGAGACACAAGAGCAGCGCTAACAGGCTCGTCTTGTTATCGGTCCACACACATCACATCACAGCACCCCGGCGGCCTCGGAGCGTGTGACAGAACAAAACAATAGAGGAGGTTTCACCTCAGCAGTTCCCCCTTGTCTTGCCTCTTTCTCTCCCCAAACCCCCAGCTCCTTACTCTCCCTTCATCGACTCGAGATGGTTTAAAAGCAATTAAGGCGGCCACGATTTCCTCACAGAGTCTTATCTGCGTGTAATTGCTCGCATTTGTTTTCTGTCTGGGACCGTTAATCTCTGTGCTGGCAAGAGGGGGGACAGATGACGGAGAGCCTGGTGCCAAGAGGCAGTGGCAGCCTATTGCGGTGACAGTGATTCAGCAGAACAGATAAGAGAGGGAGGGAGGGAGAGAGAGATGGAGGGAGGGAGGGAGGGAGGGAGGAAGAGGGAACAAGAGGAGAGCTCTAAAATCATAGCCCACACAAATGAGATCTTGCGCATAGCAACTGCGGGTTACCTAGCTACTGCCTTGGCAACAGCGGTAGCCTTGACAACGGAGCCATCATCATCTGATAATGGGGGTTCTGGAAGACATTTAAAAAGCACACAGATCAATGAAAAGGGTTATCACTTGCAGAGACACACACAAACACACAATACACACACTGCTCTTTGTACTCTGAGTATCCAGTCTGTTTGAGGTCATCTAAGGATTTACATCAAACTGTTTTCTTTCCACACAAGCAACGACATATTTGTACAAAATCACAACTTGGAGGACTACCAGGGCTTGCAAGCCATTGTCCCTGGCTCCCTTTTCTCTGTAAACAAACGGACCCCTCTCCCCATCTCTTACTCTGCAGACTGAAGCGCTCCGACCCAGAGCTCCCCTCCTCCACCGGGGTCACCAGCTTCATGCGCAGACTCAGTTTCCCAGAGGCCTCGGCGGCGGCGGCGGCGGTGGCGGCCGGCTCTTCCACGCTCTCCTCGGCCATGATGTCGCTGTCCGCCATGGTGGGCTCCCTGGTGACGTCCCCTTCCGACGCCTCGGAGAATGAGGTCATCTCTGCGACGGCGACAAAATAAATAAAAAAGCAGAAAATAAAATAACTACGCGGATCTGACACAGCAGCTGATAGATAACACACTAATAACTATAATTCATTGCAGACCGTTGAGATCATACACACACACACACACAAATATATGCCAGTAGAGGGGCGAGGAGACTGTCAGCAGTGCAGCTCTCTGCCGAATGAACACAGATGTGATTTGTTATGCAACAGACCTTTAAAGGCTGACAGAGGAAGAGAGTGAGATGGGGAGAGAGAGAGAGAGAGAAAATGAAAGGGAATAAAAGAACGAAAGCGCGTAAAAGAGAGAGAGAGAGCACGGGACTGAGAGACACCCACCAATGGGAGTGCTGTGCCTGGGCGTCTTCTTCAACTGGGAGAGGAGCGGGGGAGTCGCCGTGACAACAGGCCGGATGAGCTCCCCCTCTTTAGGTAGCGTAAAGTGGAAGGGAATATCTACAGCAAAAACAAATACGCAGGTTAATGTGCATCAACTCATGAAAATGTAGCAGTCTTCTACTTCATCTCCTACTTCTTGTTTTTGTACTTCACCAGTGTGCAGTACCCATAGCTCAGTAGTTTATCATATATTTAACAGCCCCATGCCTGTGCTAATTAGGAGTCACACATTAATCAATTTGAATTTTAAAAATGTCCCTATGAATCACTGTGGCCTCTTCTTGTTTCATCTCATCCAGACCTTTGACAAACCTTTGAGTTCACCGGGGACAGACCTCAGAGGAGTATTACTGAGATTAAGATGTCTACTGAAGCATGAGCATAAGCTGACACAACCCAAATCGAGGTTCTGCCCACATCTTTCATTTTTAATGCAGATCAAAAGGATTACACAGCCTGTTGCTTGTCCTAGAGGATTCTCTATGAAGTAACAAGCCTATTTTGAAACGGTGGAGGAAGATCAGGTAAGATACCTGGTTTAAGAATATATAACAAAGAGATAGGGACCAATTGAGGCACTTATATGGAGGAGAGAGGAACTACTATGATCATTCTCAAATATCTTTTGCAATCATGCAAAACAATTTTCCTCCACACATTTAGTGAGCTTTCTGAAACAGAGGGCAATCCTCCTCACTCACCCCCGGAGCTGTCGCTCAGGAGCTGGGACTGGGAGCGGCGGGGCCCTGGGTCTGCTCTGGAGCCCCTCTCAGGCTGAGAGAGCGAGCCCTTCCCTGGGGACAGGCTCTTCTCCAGCTCCCTTCTCCTCCGCTCTGGGCTGCTGAGGCCTGGAGAGGGCTGTGATGCGGTCAGCCCCCTGTCCTTCTCCTTCAGCTGCTGGCTCGCCTTCTGGCTCCTCTGTGAACTAGAGGGACCCCCAGCGCTGGCTTGGCCCGCTTTGATGTGCTGAGGACCGGGCACCAGCTGCTGGGTCTCCAGCTGGTCCTGGTCGTCCTCCTCCTCCTCCTCCATGGGCTCTAGGTCAAAGTTCTGACTCTGAGAGAGAGCCAGGCAGAGTCCCATCGAGGCTCCCGGCCCGGTTCCAACCACACTCTCGTTCTCATTCTCCTCCTCCCTTAGTTTATCGGTCTCTACCATCTCCTCCAGCACAGGCACGTTTCTCCCTTTGCCTTGGCTGTGGCCAGAAGCCTGGGACTTCTGAGACAGAGGTTGGCTGTGCTGGCTCAGTCTCTGGGAGGCTGCCTGGCTGCTGGCCTGGGTCTGGGACTGGGACTTGGGCTGGGATCTCTGGCTGTCAACGACAGGCCGTGAAGCGGAGTGAACAGACAGCATGGACTGCGAGAGCGACTGGGTAGGCAAGCTAGGAGGCACCACCCCTGAATCAGCAGGGCTGGGAGAAGGCTTAGCGGCGGCCGTGCTTTCCACCCGGCCCAACTGGGAGACACCACCGCCCGAGGGTTTGGCACGGTTCAGGTTCGGCGAGCCCTGGCTCAGGGAACGGCCTACATTCACATTCTGCGAGGTGGGCTTGGAGTGCGGATCCGGCTGAGACCTGGAGATCTCCCTCCCTACGCCCCCAGCACCGGGTCTCACACCGCATGTCCCTACTCCACCACCGGAGGCACTAGACTGGCTAGCAGCACTGGTAGCACGACTTGGCCCAGCGTCACTGGTGTCCACCCCCGCTGCTGCCCCGTCCGTGGCCAGCTCCTCGATCTGCGTGGCCTGGCTGTCCTCGTCCGCTTCCTCCAGGAAGCTCTGAGTCTTCTGGAAGAAGACGCTGGGCTGGCTGGTGGAGGAGAGCTCCAGCTGGAAGGACGCTCCCATCTCTGGGGCCTGGGAGGAGGTGGACAGAGGGGCCTGGGCCACTTTGGCCGGGCCAGGCGTGTGTTTGGGCGAAGCAGCAGCAGGAGTGTTGCGAGGAGAAGATGTGGGGCTCAGTTTAGTGGACAGGGTCTTCACAGCTGCAGGGGAGTTCTGGGTCTGGGAGGAGGACGGCCCGTCGGCTCGAACAGTCGGCTGATCCAGACTAGGGGTGGCCACAAATATGTCCTATGATGACAGAAAACAAACACACAAATATATATATATAAGCAAAACCGGATACATGCAATTCTAATGGGAGCACAGAGCTTCATGTTTATACATGAAGGGTGGCTGGGTGGCTTACATGAGAAAACTCCGGTTGGCTGGGCAGAGATAAACTCTTGTCCAACACAAAACCAGGAGAATTCTGGGATACTGGGGTAGAAGTGGGGCGTGGCTTGGGAACAGCGCTGCTGCCTTTGGGTTTCTCTCCTCTTTGTGATTGGTTATCTTCAGCTTTGGAGATGTCCATTGGTTCATCTACAGAGAGCAATTGCATAAACATGTAGTAACTGTCTGCCCTGGGTATGTGTGGCTCATACTGACACGTAATCTTTTCAGAAAGTAGACAAGAATGACATTTTTTTCTTTTTTTTTAACTGCTATCAAACATTGGTTGACTGTTGCACTGGAAATCCATGGCAACAAATTCCAGCCAAGGTCAGTATTATGCAAATGGCGGAAAGATAATGGCACATTTAAATTGCAAATGGGTGTTCTAGTGCTCGGTTAACACACACGTGTAAGGAGAGACATGGGTTAATGGGGCTGTTCTGATGTTAATTACCTCCAGTGGGGGAGCTGGGCACTATGAAGGGGGTCTGGCTCATCCTCTCCTGTGTGGCCGCCACAAAATCCACAGACTGTCTGTTAGCACGACACACACACACACACACACACACACACACACACACACACACACACACACACACACACACACACACACACACACACACACACACACACACACACACACACACACACACACACACACACACACACACGTAGCAGTCAGCACAGGAGATTCATCACAATAAATGTGTTGGAGCCAACCAACATAATTGTGTGCTTCCAGGCTTCTTCCATTCTTAAAAATATAAAGCCGTAATTGATTGTGAAATGATTGAAACAACCATTGTCTAAGCATGAGTAATCAACAGCACTACCCACACATTGCTTCTACTAGCACAGTTCCAGATCTTTCATATCAGGTAATTATCTGCTTTCTATGGCTCATAAAAGTCGAATTAAAGCAAGTTAAATATAAGTCCTCACATTTGTACAGACTTTGTCCAGATGGATACATTACACAGATCAATGAACACTTTCAACGGAGTACTTTATTTGGCAAGCCTCTTCGATGGCAACTGCCTCTGACGTTATGATGAAAGACTAGCCCTTAATGTTACGCCACTTACTGGGAGAGGCTCTCCTGCACCAAAGTGCCCTGGCCAGACAGGTGGAGTAGGTGAAGGCTGTTGGCTGGGGTGGAGGTGGGCATTGAGCGGTTGCCCAATTCATTCACTGTGCTGTCAACACGAGTCCCTGCACAGGTAAACATCAACATACTGTAAACATCAGCATAATCAAAGTACTCTTGTATCTTATATGTAGGTACAGGTAGAAACACCTCATCTCTAGATGGAAAGACAACTTCAGATAAATGTGCTCTGAAATAATGTTCTTTCCACAGGTCAATTGCCAAGTGAATCACTCACTCAATTACTGAAGCCTACCTGCTTTCCCCTCCTCCTCTTCGAACATGTCCTCCTGAGATGACACTAGGTCCTCGCCCTCTGTGACTTGAGAGTGCAGCAGGGCCTGGATACTCAACCTCTGGCTCTCCCTGCTGCTGGAGCTCACCTCAGACCTGAGAATGAGAGAGACAGAGAGAGAGAGCAAGAGCCAGAGAGAGAGAGGAAAAGAGAGAATGAAAAAGAGAGAGAGAGAGAATAAATGAACAGGCAGAAAGGAGTGAGGGACAAATAGAGGAGAAAGAGGAAATGAGAGAGAGACCGAGGAGACAAACATGCTGTACTGGACTGGTGGGTAGGGAGACCTGGTTGGCCATAAAGATGAACAGGGTAGTAGAGACATTCCATGCAGAATGATAAGCATCTTAGTGGACCATAAAACCCGCTGCAGCTTCCCCAATTTATTTGTTGTTTATTGGAGTCAGCACCTGTGCACATACCTTCTCAAATCCTGGCTTTGAGAGTTCCTTCCTGTTGTCTTTGCACTGTCTGCAAGAGAAGAACTTTTATTCAGTTAAATCTAAAGAAAACCACTGATATTTTTATGTATTTCAGCAACTGGCAGCACTGCATATATTCCTCCAGTTATTCACAATGCTGTTGCAGCACCTTGAGGTGTGTGTTCTTGGTTGTGTGAGTGCGTGTAAGCTGGGGCAGCCTCCTCTCATTGCACTCACCACTCTTCTGCGGCTCGTCCTGGAATCCCTGGCTCTCTGACAGCTCCAGTAACCCAAACTGAGACATGCTCCCTGCAAACACACACACATACACACACACACACACACACACACAAACACAAAGAGTTAGATTTGCTCATCTATTACACGTGTAACAAACAGGAATCACTACATATTTATAACAATGACCCTCTACAGTAAGTCACAAGAGCTGTCCCGCCAACCCTGACTACATGCTTTCGCAACATGTGAACATGTGTGATTTATGAGAGCATGACCCTTGAACAGGCCATAGGCAGGACAAAACACTACCTTCAGTCTGAGCACAAGTGGTGGAGTCTGCTCCTGACTCCACATCCTCCATATCAGACCTGCTGACAAAAGAGCAGCTGCATTGAGACGGTCAAAATCATGGAGAAATACTCAAATGATATATAAAAATGAAGTCAGAAGTATGTATATTTTTGCCCTGGAATACACTATGGTACAGTGTATATGCCTGAATATCGCTGGGACCGACTAACCATGGATAACATTTGACCAGAACTTCAATCACGTGGCCATACCTTTTGGTGTCACCTGATGTGACAATGTCAAACACTGGACTGCTTTCGTGGGCCTCCAAGCTTTGGTCTGGCTCTGGAAGGACAAAACATGAAACAAAAAGACATTGTGATGACCCCACCACTCATCTGTAATAAAAGAGGGCTGGAGAGAGAGACACCAAAGCCGGCTACTGACCTTGAGAGGCGGAGTGGTTGTTGTGGTTCCCACTGGCTTGGCTGTCCTTCTGTGAAAGTCGGTCTCGAGGAGGAGAGGAAATCAGCTCCTGTGGAAAAGAGGCACAACTCGCCTTATTTATTTAGCTTTCCTGCATGGGTCATCAAGATTCAAGGGAACAAGTTAGATGGACAAGGGAACCATCAGCATGTTTATGAAGAATGAGATACACCAATTAGTTACATTGAGTTACCACAATTTGGCCTGCACACATGCAACTCCATTAAATAGAAAAATGCAATCCTTTTTTTTCCCACAGAATTATCTCCTGTGAAAAATTCCTCAAGTGCCAAAAATAAGAGGCCTGTTCTGTTTAGAAGGAGGACTGAGAAAGAACGAAGCCATGAACATGTCGTTTGTTGTTTGTGAGGTCTTTTAAAACTTTGGACATAAACTACAATCGAATCAACTCACCAGGACGGGACTCGGGGCGTGAGGCTGTAGGTTGGACAGGCGTTTGGTGAGCAGAGCGCGGTAGCTGCTCTCCGGGTCGTCCTCTGGAGCTAGGCTATCAGGTTGCGAGTCCTCTACGATTAGGCACGGGTTCTCGGGCTGCGGGAGACTGGAGTCCAGCTCGCTGCC
The DNA here is from genome assembly GCF_963854185.1 of Sardina pilchardus. Classification (NCBI taxonomy): domain Eukaryota; kingdom Metazoa; phylum Chordata; class Actinopteri; order Clupeiformes; family Clupeidae; genus Sardina; species Sardina pilchardus. The sequence continues at coordinate 27,295,559 of NC_085004.1, read as the reverse complement.
ACTGGGATCCATGTGGAGTGGAGGGGACGGCAGATGATAACCGATGGGTCTGTAATCAGGGACACAACATCAGCCTATTTGAACAGATGGCCCCACAGACCACTCAGAGTAATTCAATGGACAAACAGTTCAAGGTGGACATCATCCACACATGGCACGGCGACACATAGGTTTTCACTCTGTGGCAACAAAACATACACACTCAAACAGTCATTTAAAATACAGCTAGGGCACACGGCCAGATGTTGTCATGTTGCAGGGAAGGAACACACGATTAAGTCCAACCTTACATCTATCACAGAGACGTGAACAAAATGACCGGAGATTCGTGCAACCGGAGTGACCAGTTACAGCAGGAAATATACAAATAAATGCATATGCTCCATTTGTGTTCAACCATGGCTGCATTACTACCTAACCTCACCTAGCTAGTTAGCTCGCCATGATCAAGGGTGACGTACTGCTTTGTCCAACGGACACTATGACTGAAGCTTTTTTTGCAGCAATACAACATGCAATTTCCACGAAATGTCATTCGATAGACCAGGCACAGTCGGGTTTTATCTTGCAACAGTCTATAAATAGTCAGGTCGGCTGCAGCCTGCAAGTGATTTTAATGTTATGTCCCAGTTGATCATCTAGCAATCTAGCATATGCTAGCGTTAGCTAAATTAGCATACAACGAATTTGCTAGGTCCAACAGGACCACAACAAGAATACTTCAGTAGAATGACCAAACAACATGGATGTTTGCCAGGGACATTTCGTATCTGGTTTCATGCAATGGATAAAATTGTTCATCATCATACCTCCCAAATCTGACGATTACAGGAAGCCCATCACGTTTTGGACGCCGCACCAAATTCTTTACTTTAGGTTCATGCCCACTTTTTCCTCTTGCTTCGCGGGAAACTATTGAAGACGCCGCGCTATGATTGGGCCATTGCGTCGTCGTAAAGCAAAGATGAGAAACTCACCCTCCTATTGGCCTATAGTACGATAAAGGCGGTGCTAGTTGCAATGTTTACGTTCCACAGTATCACTACATGCCTAGAATGCGCTAAAGAACTGTGGTGGCATCATGCTGTAATCATACAGTGAGTGGCATATATGAACAATAGCATACTGCCAATCAGGTTCATGCATTGACTATATTTACAAATGTGTTGAGTGTGAACCGATGAAATAACTAAAAGATACACGAAATAATAATAAAAAAAAAATGGGCCAAAAATATAAGGGACAAGGTTTGGTCTCAGTATTTAACAAATGGGCAATGTAATTTAGGTCAGGTAGCTCCATCCTGGACAGAGAGATTTTGTTTTGTCACCCCATAAAACCAAGACAACCTATGTGAAAACCTGTTCCTGATTTGAAATTCTGGGCAAGCACTTCCATGGCAGTAGGCTACAATTTAGGCCTACTTCCCAGATGTTTAAAATTCTAAACATCTGGTTAGGTTGGCCTAGAAAATGATACTACCAGCAGTCAGATGTATGGACACACTTAATAATGTCTTTTGCTGATTATTTCTACATTGTAGAACAAAACGGAAAACTAATGTATTAACGTTTTTTTTAGCAAATAAAAAGTATAGGCCTATAAACAAAGCACAATGTTTTATATTAAGCTATTTATAAAGGCAGCTTTTGCTGTGATATTATGGCCACATTTCACACTATTGGCATGCTCTCAATCACCCTAAATTAGACACTGGGAATGGTTTCCCAGCATTTCCCAGAGGTCTGGCCTACGTGTTGAGCTACTTTTTATTCACTCCTGCAAATTGAAAAAACATTATGAATATAAGAATCTAGGAAACATATCATATACATGACTTTATACTGATATCATCATAACCAGCTTCATAAAAAAGTCTCCTGGAATGCTTCTCGATTAACAGGTGTGACTGTAAAATAGCTAACAAGTCCTCAACACATAAGGGAGCTCCTTCATGACTTGTGCTGGATGAGAGAAGAGCGGAAAGAGTGACCAGAGTGGAAAATGCTGCCATCACAGCCAAAGTTGGCTGCTGCTTTGAATAGCCTACATTATCTTTGCTTTTATACTTTTTTTGTTTACATATCATATCCTCATGAGTTTCATTTAATATTATTTGCGCCTGTGGTTTCAGTCCAAGAAAGACTGATAAAGAAAGCACGAATGATGAGTAGGTGTGTTCAAACTTTTGACTGGTCAGTCAAATGTCAAGCTCTTCTTCAATTAGGTTTAATTGCCATTTTTTTTCTGTTTTTTTTCCTCCGAGGTTTGTAAGATACATTTCTTTTAAATGACCTACCATGAGGGTTAAGTAAAATCTAAATATACATTTCTACACTGCTTTTCATAGATCCCCTGTATGTTGTGTCTCTTCACCATCAGAGATGTCAGCAAGTATTAGGCTGAAAAGAGCTTTGACCTCCAGGTTGGTAGCCTAATACATGGTTTAAAATATATATATTTTTAAATGTACTAAACATGGACCTGATTTGACTAACTGCTCAACAGGATTTTCTTTCTTTTTTATATTGATCATAAAAAATGGTATTTCCTATTAACTTAAAAATAATTACAGATTATTAGGCTCCACAACACAAAAGACCTGATAAAGCCAATATTCACATCACAATCGCCCTAATTGCCAGCCATTTTAGCCTTGTCAGTATCGGAAAATACGCACACGCACTAAGCAGCTTACCCCTGTGATGTTTATGGCACCTTACAATGTGCACCGTGACACGCCCTTCATAAAACTACTTTGAATGGTGCCATATGTTATTGGGGGTTTTACATACATGCCTTATGTCCAGACAAATCCCTTCACTCATACGGAGTTCAGGAATAGCATGTGGGGTATGCTGATACCGTAATGATCTCCATTACAGCTTTCTGACAAGAGGGCGGCGGAGCTGACGGGAGTAGGTTAAGAAACAAACGGCAGGGGAAAAAAGAAATATATGGGATTTGGATACAAGGATGTATTCACTATTCAACTGTGCCATACAAAGACGCACTAAGGTATACTCAGAAACACTATTGGTCTAACCATGACGCGAGTGAAGATTTCTAAACTTGCCGGGTACGGGCTAACGCAATCTCAGACCAAAAATGCGCAGCAAGGTGGGTAGCCTTCGGAGCTCAATGTAGCACTCCTTGAAATCTGCCCTTGAACACAAATCTGTGTCATCATCACAAGCGAAGAGAAAGACGGTAGTCTAACAATACCGAGGAAATTAAGAGAATGTATCCAATTACGCATAAAAAGATGCAATGACACGTATTACCTGTAAAAGAAGATCCTCAGCTAGCAATATTATTAAAAGTTTATAGCTCGCTTCCTCGCAGAAAAATGAAAGCGCTGAGTTGCACTCTCACCCCTTCTTGTGCTATTCACGGGAGAGCGGGGCGCGGAACACACGTATGGATACTTAAAGATGCAATGGCATTTTTTTGATGTGCACGCGCGTCAATCAAGTGGAGAAGTGCATGTGATTTTCATACAAACCGCAAACAAAATGTGGTGCAACATGTTACAATGCACTTGATTGAGAGATATTTACCACCTTTCACATGTATGTTTCAGATGCGTAAAAATGTCAAAGAAATTGTTTGTTTGTTTTTTCAATTTAAACTTCGCACTCTTTCAACACTTTCAATATGTTAAGTAGACCTAAGTAGCCTTAAACATTGTATATGTCCTTAGTTGTCCCTCAAAATTACCAAGAATTCGTTCACCTGGCTTCAACTATGAAGTTTTAACTATAGGCTTTAGAAAACTATTTTTGCGCTATTTCTATCCCAATTATGTGCTATAAATAAAACAATAATAACAATAAATAAATCAAAGTAGGCTATAATTATGTTAACACGACACAATTAACAACATTTTACCAACAGGCTACTCTAAATTATGTTTCTTCAATTATTTTCTTTCATAATGTGTACGTTAACTAAATTGCCATTTAAACATAAAAGAACACTAGGCCTGTTGGCTAGTAATGTTTGCATTAGGCTACTTTATTGTTGAGGATGCACTATTTCAGTACCAACAGCAGATGACAGTATAGGCTATGTTTTCTTATTTGATTGCCCATTTTGAGGAACAACGCTGTGATTTTGATGTGAGAATGAATCTTGGCGGTCTAGACGGTGTTATGATCTCCGGCGAAGAGTCACAGCAATGATCATCGTTTACAATTTAACATACAGACACCCTGCGTGTCTTACTGAAACTGAAGATGAAGCCTAGAATTTCTGCATACATTCATCAAATGACAAGCCAATTATGTCACTTATGTCTCATACCCAAGTTATTACATGTTATGTAACATTCATGATACAGCATCATGCACACATATAGCCTAGGCTATACATATTTTCCATGAAATAGAACTCAAATAATATACAACCATCTAGAGCGCGTGTTTTTGCTTTGACCCTTCCTGCAATCTGTGAATTTGTGCCTGCTGGATGGTTGCCCAGACTGTGACTGGCTTACTGCACTGCGGTAAGAATCCCTAGAGGATTAACAGACAAAATATACATCTGGCCTCACAATACACTGGTAGATGTACTCATCTAGACTAAATATCTGTACCCCCGTGGCATTATGGCACGTCACGACTGTGAACATATACCAGCTGATTTTTAAGTGCGCACATACTGCACTCACTGACTGGAAGATACACATGATCTCTTTATTGACAATAACAAACAATATACAAACAATAATAATTAGCCTACATGTAGGCCTATTTTCCTTTGCCCTGGCACCGGCCTTCCTCTGACCACGGTTGATCTTGCTCGTATTGCTCCCCACAGGCAGCGCGCTGTCAGCTTTGATCCACGCCTCTGCAGGCGCACTCTGTGACAGTCGGTGACTCAGGATAAACACTCGGCTGACACAGGGGCTAGCCTCCCATTCCTACGCTAGCGTTAGGCGACTCATTCCAATGTTGACAGGTTGACGAGACGAAAACTAGGACATCTGAAAGGGGAGAAATGTATAGCCAAAGCAAACTTCAACGCGATTTTCTATGGCTTTAGGCCTTTTCCCTCAAGGAGTGGTAAGGACATGCCTGTACATTTTGAAAAAGGACGGCACTATATGACATGATATATTTGTTAATTTTGTTTAAGGAAAGGATGACAAGTATTTATGATGTTTTGAAAGTCCTTCGTTTTGAAACGAACCAATTGGCGAGGCCTGACATCAAATAGCCACATAATTTTAGGACCAATCAAATGGCTCCTCTTGTGAGACACTCCCACTGGTCCTCGGCTGATGTTGTCTCGCTCAGACAGTGCTCATGGATGCAGTTGTCATGGAAATGGAAGAGGTCCCAGCGTCAGCTCGAGATCCTGTTGCCATGGAAATGCCGGTAGGAGATGCTCCCTCTGTGGCGGGAGACAAGGAGCGCAGCGCGAAGCCGGAACAGGACAAGCCGCGAGAGCTTACTCAGCACCGGGTGGGCGCGCGTCTTGGTCCTCCGTTTTACCCGAGGAATTGTTACATGCTGATCGTGATTGGGGAGATTGCAACAGAAGATCATCTTGAGATCACCAAAGAGCATATCAAACGCGGTGAGTTTGATGCTTCATGTTTGTCAAGCACAAGTGAATCTGACCGTTTTTATAACATGAGGGAGTTTTGCTTTGGAGATTCTTTCAGAGAATATTATATGGCAGTCAGCCACCCACGAAAAAGTCGAGTCACGACCTATGCTGCACCTTTGCATTCAATTTACCTTTCTGTTTTTCACCGTGACGCACACATCCAACTTAATTTTGTGTATCCCAAAGCAAGAATGTTCTCGAAGGTGCATTTAACTGCAAAAAAAAAAAACCCAGTCCTTATAGTTAGTAAACAAATAGCCAATTCACTGTAAAATCTCAGTGTATCAAAGGACACAGAATGAATTTTAATAACAAAGTTAATAAATAAACAATGTAGGTCTAATTGTTTTGAATAATTGTTTCCTAACAGTTACCTATGTTACTGATGCACCAGTAATAGAGTAACATGAGGTCTTCAGAGAAGAGGTAAAATGAAAACGACTGGGGAAAAAAGTTGATCCACTTTTGTGATGCCATGGCTCGTTATCATCCCGAACATGCCTTAACTTTTGCTACCATGACTACAAGTCAAGTCCTTTTCCCTTACAACATTTATTGTAATTCTCTAAATAACTCTAAAAACACCTGACAGCCTCAATGTCCTTTGTCTAGTGTTGCATAAAACACAACCTCTGTCATAGAAGTTATGTCAGAAATACTTAGGCCACTACAAACACAATACTTAATGGCCGAAATAGAAGACCAACGTCTTCATTACTTTGGTTTGTGCAGGTCAATGTCATCAACATCTCCATCCAGAAGACTTTTTCACATCCCAATCGTTTAAATGCATGGTGTGTGTTGTACTTTAGCATGGTTTGTGATAAATTACAGTTACAGTAGCAAAGAGTGCACCAGAGCACTCAGAGTCCGGAAAAGTAAATCACCTAACCACACAAACCTCATGTCAAATGTCTATGATGTATGTGCCTGTGCACAGGACTGAGATCTTGGGACGTGGACCTGACCGCCTGTGACCTAAACAGAGAGCTCCAGCTCTTCCAGAAGCATCACTCCGCCCAGTTCTCTCATGAGGTCAAAGGTCAGATATACACATCAAACTCCAAGCAGCATGTTAATACCACTGTTGTAACTTAGTATGTTAACAATACAGATGGAATGACAAATTGATTTACTTTATTCAGTGCAAAATTAAATGTTTACTTTTATTTATTTTTTCATTAAAGCTCTAGGCCTATACTCTAGGCCTATACTCATTGTTTCTTGCAAGCACATGAATATCATTGTTTTGTTTAAAAGATCTAATAGTTGCATCATTGCATGAACCTACTCTTTCAATGCCTTTGTAAATATTGGCTAAAGATAGGTCTGACCATAAAGAATCCAAGGTGATTCATCTACACTATGGGAAGGAATAGAAGAAGTGAAGCATGAAGCATGCTAGTACCAGCTGACTCAGCCTTTAGCACAGAAGGTTATGGAAACAAAAGACTATTTTACTGTCCTTGCCTCTCTCTCTCTTTTTCCGGGGACAGAAGTAGTAGGAGTTGTACAGCGCTGACACAAACATACTCATTCTCAGGCTTTGTGTTCCGGGTGAATATCTCTCTCCCTCTGTCTCTCTCAATCCTTTATTGAGAGGAGATGCTTATTGTAAAAGCATTATTTCTTTGGCAATTATTTTCATCATGTAAACAAAGGTTGAACCTCACTTACAAAGGAGCAGCATGCATAGAATCTAATATAATAGGAGGACACAATGGCCTTTTATTGTGTCTTCAGAAATCCCATAATTAACTACAATAAATCAACGTAGGACACCTTTTAGGGCAGACATAAAGATGCAGGAAGAGCTGACTACAGAGTTCGTTCTGCCCTGTCGCCCCCACGTCACTTTATCTGTTCAAATATTCCTCGTCCATCTCTCTCTCTGTCGCTCACTGTCAGTTTACTGCTCCAAACACAGGCACGCACACACGCAGACACACACACACACACGTGCATACGTGCACGCGCGCACACACACACACACACACACACCCACACACACCCACACACAAACACACAACACCCTAATTTACAGTCTCCTCATGATTGACAGCCCCAATCCCCCACCCCGCATCACCCCCCCGCTCGGTCTGGTCCCACCAAAACAGGTTCCTGGAGGTGTTCATTACATTATGCAGCTCTATCGATCTCTATCTCATATCCACATATCCACATGCTATCATATCACGGGTCAATAGCCCTGGTGATGTAATGGAGTTTTCCCATGCGGAACAGACTGTGCCACAGACACTATAGTGACATTAGTTGGATTACCAAGGCTTACTGTATAATAACATGTTCTGCCACAGTAACTCTTATGAGATCCAGTCACACACACACACACATCACACACACGCACGCACGCACGCACGCACGCACGCACGCACGCACGCACGCACGCACGCACGCACGCACGCACACACACACACACACACACACACACACACACACACACACACACACACACACACACACACACACACACACACACACACACACACACATACACACACACACACAAACACACACACACACACACACACACACACACACACACACACAGTATATACACCAATAACCCTGTCTTAGATTTATATTGCATATACAGTAAAACTGTCCACTGCCCTGTGTAATACAATATTAATCACTGGGAAAACGTCTAACATCAGAGATGAATTTATCATTGTGTCTGACAGAGGGAAAAGAGAAGAGAGGAGAGAGTTGTTATTAAAGAATTTTACTGGTGCCTCCAAGTCTGAGCGCATGAAACCTCTCATTTGTGAAACATAACACCATTGTAGAGATATAGTTTTGGTAAGCATCTTTTAAGTGATACTTGTATATGCTGCTGCTGTTATATGCTTTCTTTTTCATATTCATAATTGTTTGGGTTCCCTAAAATGTCTCCTCCCTTTCTGCACATAGGCAACTCCTCCATCCAGTGTATTGAGTTTTTTAAATGACATTTATATTACCTTTAAACACTGCTTTGCAAAAAATGTGCCTATTTTTATACTACGAGCAGCATCTGTAGTTTTATAAACAGGCTTGGGTGTGGCATTGCTAGGCTGTCTCTTGTTTGTTTTCTCTCTCTCTTTCTCTCTCTCTCTCTCTCTCTCTCTCTTTCTCTCTAACTCTCGCTCTTGCTCTCTCTGGTGGTACCATGCTGCTGGTTCACTGCAGAGGGGTGTTAATATTTATGGCCCTATCAGGGATCTGGGCTGCAAATCTTGTTTTAGCGCCACCTCTGTGTCATGTATACCAGGTCGGACTATATGTGCAGCCATGGGCAAGTTCGCTCTCACACGAGACACGCCTCTCTATATGCAGCTGAAGCCGCCCCACACACACACACACACACCCACCCTACGCACACAGTGAACGATTATGCACACTCACGTGCGCGCACACGCACAAACACACGCATGCACACAGACACACACACACACACACACACACACACACACACACAGTCTCTCCTTCACAACTGACCTTCCCCTCATCCTGTGATTCAGATTCCTAGTAGTAATTGAGTGTAATTATATGACCTCTCTTGAGCTGCACCCTATAGTCCCCTCTCCCTCTGTCTCCTCAGAGGGCTAACCCCCCCCCCCCCCCCCAATCCATCCTCTCCAACTCAAATGCATTATACATCAGCCTCTCCCTTGGTTATTGTTCATTCTCACACAATACTTATTCTTACCTTCATCTTCTCAGCTCCTCTCTCTTCACCTCTTCCTGTCTCCCTCTCAATAACTCTCCTCTATCTCTTCCTTTATCAGCTCATCACTTCTCATCTTACAGACTTCACCCATCCACTTTGCACCCCCCCCCCCACACACACACTATCTCTCTCTCTCTGTCTCTCTCTCTCTCTCTCTCTCTCTCTCTCTCTCTCTCTCTTTCTCATACACACACACATTTTTCCTCAGCGTATCTCTGTCCTATCTTTTCATCTCCTCTCCTCTTCATCTCCTCGTCCTGGAGGCCCAGGGTGTGGTGGGCTGGGCTGGGCTGGGCATGTCTCTATTAGTGATGGCAGGAGGCAGTGCAAGGCTGTGAGAGGCGACTCAGCTGGAGATGAGATCAATCACAGAGCAGCTTCAGCACAGCCGCCCACTTTAGCCCATAGTGTGCGTGCATGCCGCAGCTACTATAGGGGCAGCATGGAACATGTCTCTGCTGTACTCCGTTATACCGTCCACATTTTCTGTCTTTCTTTCTATGAAGGCAACAGAGATGATGTCATATAGCATGCACTGCACGTTACACATGGTTCTGCAGCTTTGACAGAGAGTGTTTTTTTTTTTAACAAACTGCGTATGCTGTAAATCTTGTGCCGTTTCAAACACACACGCTGCAGATGTGAGGTTTTCTCTTAATGTTTCCCTTGATGTCAATAACGGATAATGCAGCGTGTGTGGTTTTGTGGCAACGTCGTAGTGCTCTTATTGTAAAGACAGCACATGTGGATGGGTGTATCCATGTAAGGCCAGACAGCACATGTGGATGGGTGTATCCATGTAAGGCCAGAACAGGACTGCTCAAGATGAGGTGCCTCGGAAGGAGAGTTTTGTTGTTGTTTTGCAGTCAAGACTTGACTCTGATGTTCATGGTGGGGCTCTAGTGCCAGATCTTTTAATGTGTGCTGCATCAGTAATGCAGTCGCTGTTGATATGTTAATGCCAACATTCTGATGTAAACCTAAACATGGAGAAGCCACCTAAATGACTAAGAGAGATGTTCAAACAAGACATTTAGATGCGAGGCACGGATGTAAAACGAGGTGTTTTTACAATTTGATTTCAAAAGTATATCTTCCTAATTTGCAAATCCCTGTCAACCATTACATTGCATATCATAGTGCTGTGTCTAATTAGCATTGCTGAAAGGAGAAGGGTGCCTCCTGCATGCTAAATGAGGGAGGAGAGGAGAGGAGAGGAGAGGAGAGGAGAGGGAACGAGACAGATTGGGCTGCAGCCTCTGGCTAGAGGACTTCACAGCCAAAGTGGAGCACACACACTAGTGTGTTTATGTTTGTGTAAGAGAGAGGGAGAGAGGGGGGAGTGTGTGTGTTTATACTGTAGATATGTGTGTGTGACGGTGTATTTGTCTTTTTGTATGTATATTGGGGGCGGGAGTGTAGCATAAACATGTGTGAGTATGTAAGAGGTGTGTGTGTGTGAGAGAGCATATGTTGTGTGTGTACGTGTATACCTGTGCGTGCTGTGGGTATGCGTGTATGCATGTGTGCGTTTTGTGCCAGATGTCATAGACCTCACAGGGCTGGGGGTGGCTGGCGTGCTGCCCCCATAATGGCCTCTCCAACCACCCCCTGCAGAGTGCACTCTCAAAGGCCAACTTCAATCCGCCAGTATGGCCATCAGGACTTCAAACAGGGCCGCAGATGAGTGGGGGAGAGAGAGGGGACCTCGCGGCTGCTGCTGCTGCTGCTGCTCCACTGGACGCTGATGGAGCCTCTCTCCTCCCTGTCATCCCTCTCCACACCCCCAGGCCCTGCGCTCTCCGACTGAATGTTGAACACATTATAAAACACCCCATTCTGAAGGTTAATGAGAGTGTCAGTGACATTAGGATTCTGTTTAGTTTTTGCTATAGTGTCAGTTTTGACTGTGGGTGGAATTCGGATTAGGACAGAAGGGGTCTAACGGTTTAATGAGGGGGGTGAGACACCGTGCACTAATCAGCCAGGTGACTAAAGCACTCTAGCCCTCATTTTTAAATTGGATGGCAAAGGAAACTGTAGCTGATGTGCAATTACAGTGGCCTTTTAGCGACGATAAATGATGTTTACCCAAATAAGGTGCCCATCACAATAGATGATTATTCACCAATCACCAGAGAAGAACGCTGCTTTGTTGCCTCTGCATGAACATGTAACAAACCACTCTCACCAAGCATCAACATAAACACATCCATCCAACGTAAAAACATGCATTTCAATTCCCAGACAATATTAGTTTTGGAGTGTTTTGATGTACAATATCATCTTATCATTTTAGTGGTGAAATGCATTTCTAAATAGAGGAAATTCATTTTTAAATAAAAGTTCTATAGTTACATAGTATACATATATATTGTTAATAAATTAAAATTAAGTATGTACCGAATCAGCAATGAAAAGCAAGGGCTGAGTTTATGGCCAATATAGAGGTTCGCTGCTGCTGACCCAGTGGATTAATGCGAAGTGTCTCTCTTGCTTCCTTGTCGGTCCTCCACACAACTGCTGATAATCATCTTTTTAGTGATTTTAAGCACGTCCTCCTACTACTCATACTTGTAACCTAGCAACAACCTTTGTTTCTGTTTGTTCAGCATAACCCAGTCTTGACTGCACATAAATTGTATTGATGAGTCCCAGTGATAGCTTTCTATCGTTTACATGTTCTGTATATGACAACACTGGTATTAGTGGTTAAATAATAATAAAAAAAGACCTGTTCCATGGAATGGCTGGAAACTGGGAGAAACAGGCGTAGAGTAATTAAGGCATCACCACTGCAGATTGGCAGGTTGTTTTTCTGGTCGAAGCCTACGGGGAGAGAGAAGGGTAAAAAAGGACTGTGAAAGAGCAGCGTGAGATTTCTTTCTCTGTAATGACAGGAGAAAGAATGCCAGGCTTCATTATCGTGTGTGTGTGTGTGTGTGTGAGTGTGAGAGAGAGTGTGTGTGTGTGTGTGTGTGTGTGTCTCCGTTAAACTAGAATACTGCCTGCTGTTCGTGTGCAGTGGTGTGAGCAACACTGCTCTCTCCTTTCTCTCTTTCTCTTCATCGCCCTCTCTGTTTGTTACACTCATGCACACTCACTCACAAATACAGAAAGAAACACACACACACACACACACACACACACTTTTCATTTCTGAAGACGGAAAAACAAGAGAAGAAAAGGAAAGCAAAAAAACACACATCAAGTTCCCTTGCGTGTGAGAAGCAGTGTGCCACAGTTGGAGTACTGAGCATGCTCAGTTGGCGTCTCCACCGTAATGCTGATGTGAGCGGAATGTTAATGCAGTGCTGAGGGAATGCAGTGTCATCATGGCCGACTGAGTCTTCACAACCCCACCGGCTGATCTCACGCTAACAACAACACCTCCATGCCTTCCAGGAACTCAAGGACCACACTGTTCCTACGCTCGCTGCTGCACCGCGCAACTCAGTTATGACCCTGAAGATCCACTGTACTTTAAGTAGCCCTGGAGGTCTATTTGACTCCTGTAGAAGCTTCTACTCATTCTGTGGAGGGAAGAGGAAGGGATTAGTTCTGAGTTATGACTGTTGCTCCCGAATTAAAAAGCCCCCGGTCGAAGTCATCCCACATCATTTGGAGAGTTTGGCTAATCCTGGACTGAGGAGTAATTCCTCCGCACAGTGGAATGAGGGAAATGGTCAGGATAGGCTTGTGGTGAAGAGGATAGAGGAGTCAGGGGTGGAGGGTGGTGGGGGGGTTGGGATGCAGATGATCCATCCACCCCGATCCGGCCAGGGGTTTGCCTCCCTGACAGATGACATATGTTGCGGGAGGAGAGCCTGCTGTCTCCCTGCTGGCAACCAGAGAGAGAGATTTATTTTTAATCGGCCTGGCTGCTCGAAGAGCGTTCGATGATCCCTCGCGGTCTTCTTCCCAACACCTCCACCACGCGTGAGAGAAAGGACAGGGCAAAGGAGGCGTGGAGAAGAGAGGAGAGCAGAGGGGAGCCGGAGGAAAAGAGCGGAGGAGAAAAGAAGGGAGAGGAGAGGAGAGAGGGAAAACGTTCCCTTTCGGAAAGGATTAGAAAATGAACAGAAGAGGGGATAGATGTAGTGTGTAGAGGAGAGGACAAAGACAGAGACAGGGCCAGAGAGCGGAGGAGAAAAGAAGGGAGGAGAGGAGAGAAGGAAAACTTTCCCTTTCGGAAAGGATTATAAAATGAACAGAAGAGGGGATAGATGTAGTGTGTAGAGGAGAGGACAGAGACAGAGACAGAGACGGGGCCAGAGACAGAGACAGAGACAGGGCCAGAGAGAGAGACAGAGACAGGGCCAGAGAGAGAGACAGAGACAGGGCCAGAGACAGAGACAGGGCCAGAGAGAGAGACAGAGACAGGGCCAGAGAGGAGAGCGGAGGAGGACTGAGAGTGAGTGGTGCTGAGCTGAGGCAGGGAGATGCTCACTGCGGCTGTGGGGCTGGTAGAGGTCAGGCCGAGGGCTCTGGGAGGGTGTGTGTGTGAGTGTGTGTGTGTGAGAGGGGCGGGGTGTGTGTGTGTGTGTGTGTGTGGATGTGACACGTGAGATGCCTGTGTGACAGGCAGAGAGTGCCACTGCTGCTCAGGGTCTGCACTCTGCTGGGTAAATCATGCTGGGTCTTTTTTTGATGGTGTAGAAATGCAGGGAACGTTGTGTTGTTTAATGGAGGGAGAACAATTCTCTAATGCACCGATTCATTGTACAGAATACTGTAAATGGTTGAGTTCATTATTTTATTGTGTTACATTTTATCTGTGATGCTGAACACAGACAAGACTAGATCTATTCTGACACACATTATAAATCATGAACATGTAATGAATAGTTGATACATAAAATTGAAAAATGAATACCAAAACAAAAAGAACTGACAAGGAGAATGTAAACAGCTACCTTTCCTAAATCCAGCTCATTTGTCCTGTATGACCTATCCTCCTTGATCTCAGTTCAGCCAGATATCTCTCCTCTTCGCTGGTCCATGAAGCCTTGCTCAGATGAATAAGATTCCCCTTCGATCATTACAGAACCCTATATCTCCCTTAGGACGCAAGAGGAAGGGGGATGGGCAGGGGAAGGGGAAGAGGGCACGACAGGGCAGAGCAATGTCCACTGTGAGTCCAGCTGTCTCCTCCATTGTTGTATTCATTTGGCTCTTTCTGCGCCTCGCCCCTCTTTAGCGGCTGACAGAGCTGCCTGCCCTCTCCATCCCTCACGAGGCCGGCTCCACCTGCTCACGTGGGCCCCGGCCGTCCCCCTGGGACACCGTCAGGGATGCGGAGGCACAGCCAGCGCGGCAGGCGCAGGGGAGGGAGGAGAAATGGGCGACTACTAGTCTCTTAGCCAATTCATCCTTGCATGGTATTAACAGGTATTCAATCATCATCATCAGAGCTTGCAATGGCTCCCAGGGGGGAAAGGGGATTTGGAGAGGTGGGGCACATATGCATAATACTCACACTTACACATGAGCACAAGCTCTCAGGGTGATGTATGCATGCACAGGATGCATGCATGTAATTGTGTGTGCGTGCGCACGCACACACACACACACACACACACACACACACACACACACACACACACACACTCACCTAAAGCTTCTCCAGACTCCAGACATCTTTTGAAGTGTTTTCTAAGCTCTCTATCTTATTTCTGATATCTGAATCTGTGACGTGGAGTATAATTTCAAATGAAAGCTATAGCCATTGCCCAGAAAAGCAATCCAAAAAGGGTGTGAAACAATAGTGTTATACAACAGCTCTTCCAGCATCTCCTCTACATGTGTATATATGGCACATCTACAGTCTTGTGAGGCATGCCTCTGGGCCTGTTATCTCTTTTGGCTCAAATGTCTTTGTTTGTGGACCCCGGTCTGGCCAAAGCCCAGCATCTCGGGGTGTTCTCTGGAGCCGTGGGCTCTCATCCGAGCCGGTCAGGTCTCTGGCGAGCCAAGCCGAGCCGTGCGGATTGCTGACGCAGCGCTTTCCCAAGTGGCGCTCGTCTCTCGCCAGACAGGGGAGGGAGTCGGCGGAGGCAGGCGAGCAGGGGAATGACTGATGGGCCTTTAGCTACGCAGCCAATCATAAAGGCATAAATTCCCATTTAATGCCGCCCCACCCCAGACCCAGAGAGAAGCGTTGGCTACGGCTGGATGACATCCCCCCCCTCGATATGACTACGCATACAGATCAGGCCAGAGGGGAAAACAACATTGCCACAGTGGAGCTCAGGCAGAGTGAATAACTGGGGGGGGGGGGGGGTCGCGGTGATGCTACTGGCAGCTTCTCAGACTCAGCAGAAGCAGCTTCAGACTTCACCGCTGGCTGTGGGACGGTGGCATTTATTCCACAGCTGCCTTTTTTTTTTCCATGTCACTGGGTTCATTTCATTTGGCTTCATTTGGTCTCGTTTCATTAGATTTCGGCCCTCGTAAACGGCTTGTTGCGGAACCGCTGGCGGGAAGCGGCGCTCCCTTGCGATGCGAGAGCGCGTTCCTGTTTGTTGATGTGTTAATCATTCCCAATCAGTCTGGTCAGAGGAAAAGGATCAGCGCTCCGTAATGCTCCCTGAGCACCAAGGAAAAGGGACTTCATTTCTGTTGCCAATCATCCCAACCCCCACCACTCCTTTCCACTACCCCCTCCACCCCCCCCCCCCAAGTGGTAATTTGCCCGGTATTGATCGAGGCTAGGATTTTCATGACGTAATATGTCGCAATAAAACAAACACTTTCATGAATATTGTATGGTGTGGAGATATGCCTCGGAGTTAAGAAAACATTTGGGGGGAATTTTGCTCAAGGGAAACTGGCAGACCATGCAATAATATGGCAGAGCAGGAGAGAGTGGGAGGGAACTGGAAAATACTGTGGATTAAATAGAATGAAATATTGGCTGATTCCACCAAACTCAAGAGTAAACATTCTCACTAATAACGACTGTAAATAACCACAGTCTTTTTCTGTCTCAGTCGATGTTTATTCGTCCCTCATTAACCTTTTCATTTTCTGTTCTTTAATTGTGTCTCTTTAAGTTGACTACGATTCAGCGCTTGGAGGCACTGACTCTGAACCATGAAGGAAATTCAAATCTCACTCTATTAAATTGTTGGCGAGCCATGTGGAAAAATGGAAGTGTGGTCTTGCTCTTGTACATGCTGATAAAGATGTTTGACTGAAACGGTTCTCTCAGCACATTCTGTTACTCTGTTTCCACTTTAATCAATGGCAAATAAGCACAGCATTACTGACATCAGTCAACAAACCATCTGCATCATTTTCCCTAAGTGTTTTTAAGAGAGTGTTTTACCTGTAGTCTGACTACAGATGGAAAGGGAAAACTGAAAAATGAGTGGGGGCATATTTGTGGTCAGTGAATGAGTGAGTGCGTGTGTGTGTATTGGGTGGGAGGTCTCAGGATTGTAAGGCTGATGTGCCTTTGAAACTCTTGAATAATTCAGATGAGGCTATTGATCCTGCCCTATGTACCCTGCAGACTGTGTGTGTGTGTGTGTGTGTGTGTGTGTGTGTGTGTGTGTGTGTGTGTGTGTGTGAGTGTGCGTTTAAAGGGAAGGGAGGAGTAATTGATTACAGCAGAGCCAGGTCCTGATCACAGCCTGAACACACACACACACACACACACACACACACACACACACACGCACACAGTGAAATATGAGTCCTTCCCTGATTGCATACTGTATGGTTCAGCAGGACTGTCCTGCAGAGGACACGTAAAGGGTAGGAGGGCAGGCCTCGCGTGTGTCCCGCTGGAGCGGTCAGGGAGACACTGTCTGGCCAGCCTGTCTCATCTCCCCCGCGTCCCCATCCGTCTCATCCGTCTCTCCGTCTCTCTGGAAGCACTCAGTATAATCAATGTGCCCGAGAGCATCCGTGTGTAATACCACTGAGCTATCACCTCACACACACATACACACACACACACACACACACACACAACACACACACACACAACACACAACACACAACACACAACACACAACACACAACACACACACACACACACACACACACACACACACACACACACACACACACACACACACACATACACACAACACACACACACACACACACACATGAATGCAGTGTCTACTTTAGAGGAGAGTCCATCCATGCGTCCAGAGTTGGCCCGGAATTGCCCGTCTATATTCAGATGTCTGATGGACGATGAGTGTATCTTCCATCAAGGGAGGCATTAATAAACGATCATAGAGGCAGGGCACGGTGACGATCATCCCAAAGCATGTATTCATTTCATATCTGGTTCACAATGACGATCAGCTGCTGTTTGACAGCAACCATAGCTCTGGGTGTGATGGCCAGGGATAGTTTCAGACGGATGCAAAATGGCCTCACCAGTAACCACACAGTTGGGTGTGGCAGCCGCAAATATGAACCAGTTGTCAGGGATTGAAGTCATGGCAGTGGTGGTCTTCAGGAGGCTATATATAGGCCATGTTAATTATGTGGAAAGATTAAGGGTTATTTATAACTTCCATATGGAGAATGCCCCACAAAATACTGTATACCTGTCACTATACTGTATGTGTGCAATCCATTTTGTAATAAGATTGTATTTATGTTATAGACATTTGTTTTATAAGCTATGCTAAAGAATCAGTCATATAAGGATGGTCCTAGAACAAAAAATATTAATGTTGAAATGCAAGAAGCCGATGGATCTTTGATGTGAGCATTTTAGAAGTGAAAGCCTCTTCTATGATAAATCTATGCTATTCCAGTAACAGCACTCTCCATCCCACTGTATTGTGTCTCTGGGACTCTGTGCCAAGCTAGGCAGAGTACTATCAGTGTCTGGTGACTATTTGGGCAGACCCCCAACAGCAGCTGCTACACTGGCAATCACAGCTGTGTGTGTGTGGGGGGGGGGTATTTGTGTCTGTTTGTGTGTGTGTGTGTGTGTGAACCCCACCCCACCCAATCCAAACTTTAACTGTTCTATTCAGCCTCTTGTATTTTGGGTGTTCAGAGCTTTCGGCTCAGTCCAGTGTTTTGAGCTGTGCGTATCTGTCTGGATCAAAGCCATTTATAAATGGATATGAAGGGATTCACCTGAAAGCAAAATGGATCTATTTTTAATGGGGCGCCAGACTGATGTGATTGGTTTGAATTACTTGTCTTGCCTTCCTCTTGTACTGTGCTAAATAAGGACAACATGACTGACAAACTAAGATACTAACCAACAAATAAGGGGAGCATTCGGAGCTTCGTACTTATGTTTTGGAGAATGAACTATGAGGTGAGAAGCTACTCAAAGGTAAGGTTTATCTTCATGTGTTTAGACTGGTCAGCCATGCCTATGGGTAGGCTGTCATGTAGAGCAAACCCTGCATACATGGGAGTGTGTGTGTGTGTGTGTGTGTGTGTGTGTGTGTGTCTGTATCTGTGTGTGTGTGTGTTTGTATGTATGCACGCGCACGCGTAAATATCTATACATGTGTGGGAGAGTTCATGGGTATGTTCATGTGAGAGGAGGGATTCTATGGATCTCAATAATGCTACATGCGCTGTATGTGCTGAGTGTGAGAATAGGAGTCCAGCGTGTGAATTGGAATGAGCTGATGAGCTGAGAGGGAAGATTAATTCCTCTCCTAATGTCTCATCTGAGCCTCGCTCACGGCTCGTATTGATCACAGAAACAACACACACCCTGTGAGCAGCTGATCCCACTATAGATCTGACCCTGAACCAACGCATCAGGCTGAGCCTCCAACTGGGCTCCCACACAAAGACCTCGTCTTCTCCACGCCACCCAAACTAGCCTGCCACTGAGAACTGATAGAAGAGAACAGAGTAGAATACATGCCAACGTATGCACAGGGTGTACCAACCGAAGAGTCCCTTAGAGACAAATAACCTGGGCAAGTGTAACTGATTATGATGGAATGTATATTGACTACCGTTTGGAGATCTTTACTTAGGTGAGGTTGCACTGATGCAGACCAAAGACTTACATAAGGGGAGCTCTTACTGTGTTCCTCTACCCTGCATTGATTATGTCCCGCTGCTCTCCAAACTACAGATGTTTGAAAGAGAAATGAGGCGTAAATGATCCTGTGAGCAGCGGAGGGGCACCGTTTCAGCTGGGTTAGTGAGGGAGTCAGAGGGCTGCACATGGCATGGTCTCAGATCTGGGTTATGTCTTAGATTATTTTTTTTTTAGTTTTGTGAGAATAATTAAATCTTATAGATGCACTAAGCTATATTTGCTGGTAAGACTGCGGGTAGGCTATGTGTTTTGACTAAAACTACACACAACTACACACAATCTTACTCTCACTCACACATGCACGCACGCACACACACACACACACACACACACACACACACACACACACACAAACACACATACTCCACTGGCCCCACCCACCCTTTTTGCCTGACCGACGCACGCTCGTAGGATTGCGCGTTCGCAACGCTCGCAGGACACACACGGTAGCTACACACAGAGGAGCATCCTCCACGGTAGGTGTCATTCTGTCGGTGCGCGTATTCACGTCTGTCTTGTCAATGCCTTTCACCTTGCAAATCAGGTCATCGCTCGTATCATATAGCCTTTTTAACGGTACGGAATATGTGTAAGATACGATGCCATCGCCTGCATGTGTAGACTTCCAGCACCTGCTGTGATCGATGCTTGGATAATTTGTAGTGGTGAGGGAAGGCGGCGAACTCTCGGTATCCGGCGAAAATGCAGTAAAAATCTAGCGGCCGCTTTCTGTTTGCATGCGACTCGGTTGCTTTTCATCGGATCATATTAGGTCTCGAATGTCAAGCACACCTTGCACTGCTCTGATATATAGAATGTGAATCGTGGTACTGTTATTGAAAAAGAAAGGATTTCATAATTAGGGGAGGGCTAGTTCAAATTTCATAGACGCAGGGTTTGTAGTGTCCTTGAACAGTCGATTATACCATCCGTGGTGATGTGATTCCGACAGGGTAAGAAGGATTTCTTTAACCAGTGCGCATTCATGCCAATAGTGCACGCTGTTGATTCACAATCAAATTGTATGCAAAATCACTGTAGTGTGTCGGGTTGGTCTGATAAGAACTAGCAACCAGGGCATGGTTCAGATGACTCCATAAATGAAAAGCGCCCCGTCAAGATACTTTGGTGACCTAATTTGAGCTCAAGCTTCCATTACCTTATAAACAGGGCATCTCTCCAAGTGAGAGCTACAGATGTGCTGCCATAATCCTACTCTATATTCAGTTCTCTTCCCGAATTTATGTAAATCCCCAGACACGTAGGCCTCAGTTGACTCGTAGCGGTCAGTGGAATGAATATCCTATCAAGTTATCTGTCTTAAACAATCAGGACCAAGTAATATTTTTCGTTACTGAATCCGAGTAGATGCGTAACTCTATGACTGTATGCAGAGATGCCCCTGTCACCTTACTGGATGCAGAGATGCCCTGTCACTTTACCAGGCTAGGTTGCAGCTTAGCCTTCACTAAACCTGTAGAATCTCACCTACTGTAGTTTTGTCGTAACAAGGGCATCTAAAATATCTGAGCACACTCGGCTAGCCTACGACTGCCGGGATTCACGGAGTATTGACGTAAAGAGATAGGCCTCCATAATATGTCCAGTTTCCCTCTTGCCAGGGACAAGATTGTCGGTGCCTGATCAGTGACTGAACAAGATGCTATTCCACGTAACGTTAATTAGAGGATGATGCACGTTAAAAGCTTTGAGCAGCTGCGCTTTGTTTGAGACGTCTTCCTTTTTTCACTAAAGAATCACTGGAGACCGTGGCATTGTATTCATCTGACATTTTGTGGCGAGTAGAGGTAGCAGAGTTTGAAGAGAATTTTTTTTTGAGATGGCATTCACATAATGGACGTATAAGAGGTTTAAATAGCGTCACTCTCCCCCACCCACCGTCTCCCGGCACCTGTCAGAATGCTTGTTCTTCTATGAAACATTTTAATCATGACTGTTGGAGTGCATATTATATTCATGTAAATGTACCCATGCAGAGCAGCCATTTTATAGGCCTACCTAAGGATTTGGGTACTCTTAGACAGAGTTTTGTCTTGATTGTGTGGAAGATGAGGGTATTAGTTTTTAACATTGTCACAACAGCAGTCTCAACAGCATTGTGATGTAGCCTATGATAGATCAAACAAGACTGAAAAAAAACATATTTCAGTAGCTGTTCTAAGAGGTTCATCATCAGACAATTTACCCAGCATTTGAACTCCAGTTCTTGTCTTTGTCCAGTTGTCTTTTTTTCAGTGTGTGGGGAAATATGTGGGATGGAGCATATTTCCTAGAATATAAGCTGCATACATGATTGTAGGATTATGAAGGTTGAGCTGTATTAGAAGAGATGTCTGTGTGTGTGTGTGTGTGTGTGTGTGTGTGTGTGTGTGTGTGTGTGTGTGTGTGTGTGTGTGTGTGTGTGTGTGTGTGTGTATGTATGCTTCAGAGAGAGAGGTGTTTGGATTACTGGAGGTGATTGAGTGAAAGAGTGAGTGTGTGTATGTGAGAGAGAAAGTAACAGAGAGAGACAGATGATTGAGAGTGAGAAGTGTGTGCCTGTGTGTGTGTGTGTGTGTGTGTGTGTGTGTGTGTGTGTCTGTAAGGGTGTAGCATGGTTCTGCTGAGCGACTCATGGGACATGGGGGGTGTTTTCTACGGAAGGCCTCTTAGCACCTGTGCACTACAGCTCCACTCCAGGAAGAATATAAGAGCGGATATAAGCTCTCTATTTAACGCCTGCAGCAGAGCCCTATTTAGCCGGCCCGGAGTGCTTCTTTAACTTTAAACGCTTTTCGTCTACTTACACAGCTCATCACTGAACGCTTCTGTATAAATCTGAATCTGAATCTGAGGCACAACAGCAGTCTTAAATTGGAAGGTGCTTAAGGTGATTCAGGAAGGTCTCAATTCTGAACTGTTTCCCCAAAATATTTTTTTTGCAGGTATGAAGGAAACAGGGAAGATTATCTGTTACATTACTTGGTTTTCTTTGAACAGTCTGGTTACTAGTTTATTAGCAACTTGTTGATGATAATCATTGTAAGCCTAACTAAAAGTCTCAGTTGTGTTTTAGCAGGTTATGTTCTTAGATGCATTAGTGTGCTCAGGTGAAATTGAAAAACATACAATAGACAGCGTTTGGTTTGTTTTCCTCATTACTGGCCTGTTTAAACAGAAGATAAGTGATGAGCACACCCATTACAAGATCACAGCTTAAGCCTATTTATAGTTTAAAAGCGCAAATGGTAAAAGGCAGGATGAATATATTAGCGGGTATTTATTTCGCTTGGTTTAGTTCCTGTAAAATTACCTCAGTGTTACCTCTCGTCTCATCCAGTGTAGTGCAAGAGGAGGCCTGTACATGACTGACTTTGGCTGCTCATATAACCTGAACATGTGAGATTAGCTGATTTGGTTCCCAAATGTATTCATACAGACATAATTATTGAATTAGTTTGATTTGATTAGATTAGATTTGACATAAACCATGCTTATGAAATGAAAGCCAGGTTATTTCCAACAACTGTTTTTCACTTTGCTCAGAAGTAGCAAGTGTTGTTGATCACTGTTACCTGTGCTTTAATTCTTAAAAGGTGTAAGGCATTAATTATCAAAACAAATTATGGAGAAGGCTCTAAAGAGAATACAACACTTATGTATTATACTGTCCAGCTCAAAATACTTGAAATACAAAAAATGTCTTGGAAAAAAGAATAACATCAGATTTTGTGTGCATCTATTTTTAGAACTAGTAAAAGATGTCTGGGAAAACAGCTTGTAGAATGATCTGTTTCTGCTGTAAAATGTTGTTGTTTTTACAATGAAGCACTCCTAAAACAAGGACCAATTAAGGAGACTTGTTCACTAATGCACAGAATCTTTTAAAGCTAGAACAAAAGCATTTAAAGTTCCGTTTATAGCTTCCCCAATGCATCTTCTCTGCACAAACACATAACTGCTAACACAAGCCTACTAATTGGCTTGGATAGATTTGTGGAGTTCTGTGTTGTCTATCACTCAGCAAGTCCAGTGGGAATAAGTCCATGCTGAGAAAGGTTTCATTGGTTTGGCCATGATTAAGATGTGGGTTGTAATGGATTAAAGGCAGATACATCCAGCCCTCCTCTAAACCACTCGCCTTAGATAATGCAGAAAAACTGGGGCACTCTCTGTCTGGCTTGCTTTCTCTCTCTCTATTTCTATCAACCCATCTACCTCCATTTGTTTGTTTCTTTCTTTCTTATCCTCTCAAGAGAAAGACAAGGGAGAGACAGGTAGAAAGAGAGAGAGAGAGAGAGAGAGAGAGAGAGAGAGAGAGAGAGAGAGGGAAAGGGAGAGAGCAACAGTGGATGGAAAGGTCAGAGAATAGATGTCTGTTTTGCTGAGAGGGCACTCACATCATGAAGGGCAACGGAACGTAGCGTGGTGAAAACATGGTCATATAGCCTGTCATTTTAACCAGAGTTGGGGCAGTGTCATCTCCGAACAGCCAGTCAGCCCAAGGCGTGAGCGAAAATGGAAATCAGCAAGTGGAAAATTGTCATAGAGGTGTATTGATGTATTTTTTTGTGATTAATGGCTAAGAACATTTCAGCCCTTGTCTTCAGCTGGTTTGGATTTAACTTTGTTAACAGGATCTGAAATCATTTAAAAGTCAGTTAGAAGACACAGACTTCCAGCAAAATGACAATAATCAAATGAAGTGATAAAAACACACTGGACTGTGCACTAATCTGTTGTGTGCTGCTGTTTGAATGTTCACTCAAGGGAGGGTGCTGTCCTGGGTGCTGAAGCTCAGCCCTTTTCTTAGCACAAATCACTACAAATGTAATTTCCCACTCAGAAGCCCTGGCATTTGCATTCGTTCCACGCTGGATATCATAGTCTGTAATGCAACCTGGTGCCGACGTAAAAAAAACAAAAAACATCTTCACTGAAACAGGGGTTGAGTCAAAGAATAATTCAGTTACACTCTCCATTAGTGTCTCACCTCATAGACCCTGAATGACCAGCACATTGACATACCTTTGATCAACCCCGTGTGTAGCTTATCTCTGGCTGGGTTGTTCTCCCTCTGTAGCTCTGGTCTAGCGTAAGCACCCAAATGAGCTTCTCCCCTCCCCTCCTCCTGATGAAAAAGCAGAGGACACAAACAAACAACTAGCACATGTAGAGTGTGAATGATTGTGTTCTTTTTTTTTGCTTACCATGCTCCAGTGATGTGCTGTTCTCACTGGGAGTCTATAAGGTCAGGCATGGCTACTGGGCACTAACACAGACACACAGACGCAGACACACACACACACACACACCCTCTAATTAGGCCATATTTCTCCCAGCCCATACGTGACCAGCGCTGCACGGTCCGGCACGGAGGGTCCCCCATGTCAGTTCCGCTTCCTTCAAAGCTGGCGGGGCTGGGCGTGAACTCGGTTCAAGCGTGGCATTTGAACGGCCCTGGCTCCCACTCGAGCTCCCCCCTCGGCTCCAGAGGAGTGTCGGAAGGGGGGAGAGGGGGTCATTTGGTGTGTAAGAGCGCTGTCTCAGGCGGATAATGTGCCAGTCACTCGGGCCTCCTTCTGCTCTAGGTGAGGGTTCAGAGGGAATGGAAAACTTATCAGGGTATAGCAGTTTTCATAACAATAAAATGTGTTTCATAGATACTGGGGGTGATTTCTCAGTCTATGTGCTCTATGAAGCATGCTTTAGAGATCGTATTGGTTATGAGTAGTCATATATTATTCTTACCAATATTAAGATCCTAGCACAGGATTATTGCCCACCTTTGTGTATCTACATACAGAGATCATTCAAAATGACAAAAATACAAACTACAGCACTACAGACAGAAATACAAACTACAGCACTGCTGTCCGTCCTGTGATCTTTTGCAACTAATGAAATCTGAATCTAATTTACTGCCTGCGATATGTCACCCTTAAGCTGATGTAGACACGTTTTAATGCTATTATGAGGTGACTGGGAGGGTATGACGGAGCTGTCACAGCTAAGCTGTCACAGGCTCTGGCAGTCAAGAGATGAGGTTAGTATATTCAGCCTCATGATTTTCCAGGGAGTGAGATTTCAAGGTCAAGCTGACAAGCCATCCCTTGATAGTTCTTGATAGTTTAGGCGCTTCCTCCTGGATGAGCTAAATAGAGAGGAGGATTCGGGGGAGGGGAGACCTTTTTGGTTCAATCCAATAACTGATATTTCTGGACCACTTGGATTTTGAGCAAGTCTATGACAGCACAAGTAATTTGGGTAAAACACGTAGAGATGCAATATACTGTAGTGCCTTTTCCAAATTGTAACAGTTGATCAGAGGAAATTAGGTATTTAGGAACACATATTTTTTTATTTGTACTTAAGACATAGTGAATAGTGCATGTAACATTTCAGTTTTGTTGGCTCATTTTCTGGTTCACAAAAATAACAATTTGTGAAAATAAAAAAACATGGGTCATGGATTTTTATTTCTTTCCATTTTTGGATGTGAGTAGCTATACATGGTCCTTTTATTCATATGCAAATTGCACATTCATCATTTCCCACTTGAATTGTTCAGCAAAGAAAACTACATATTATTCTCCTGGGTTGGGGGATTATTTCTACTCTAGTTGCTTGTTCAGTAGGGCAGCATAATGCTGAACTAGCCTGGAAATGTATTTACTATCTTTAGTCTCTCATTAACATAAACACACACACACACACACACACACACACACACACACACACACACACACACACACACACACACACACACACACACACACACACACACACACACACACACACACACACACACACACACACACACACACACACACACACACACACACACAGGGTATGCTGCTCATGTGTCTGTGGCTCTTCCCACCAAGTACATACGCAAGCACACTGGTATGCTTTGTCTTCTGCAGTTTGAGTGGGAACAAAAAAGAAGAGAGAAAGAAAGTGCAAATGTGAGAATGATTGTGGTTGTGAAAGTGTGTGTGTGTGTGTGTGTGTGTGTGTGTGTGTGCCAGTAGGAGTGATTACAGTGAAGGGTTGGGTCCTGCCAGCTCTCCTGGGTTTTTAGTTTTAGCTTCCTGACACACATCTCTTGTGTTTGTCTGTTGGAAAGTGAAAGTGTAAACAACACAGGCTTGGCCGTGCCAGCTCTGGTCCCCCTTTCCCCTCCCTCCCACTACACACAAAAGCACACGGATACACACACACACACACACACACACACACACACACACACACAAACACCCACCCACACACACACACACACACATACACACAAACAAACACCCACCCACACACACACACACACACACACACACACACACACACACACACACACACACACACACACACAAACAAACAAACACCCACACACACACTCATACGCATGCCCACACACTACAGTCTGCCATGGAAATTACCCAGTGCCAGTGTGACGCATTACTCTGATTTCACCTGGTAACACAAATGAAACTAGATTAAAACACGCGTACACACACACACACACACACACACACACACACACACACACACACACACACACACACACACACACACACACACTTGCTTTCAGTGTGTGGCTGGTAAATGCGCATCTCTGCCTGTCTGAAGTAGACTCTGTTAGTGCTGCTCCTACTGCTGCTGCTGCTTCATCGACTCACACGCTCTGCTCTGCCTTCTCCCAGGGAGAGAAGGAGAGAAGGAGAGGAGAGGAGAGGGGGAGCGTGGGTATTTTTTCCCTCCTCCTCTCTCAGAAATGCTGCAATGCGTCGCCCAGCAGCACCAACAGTGGGTCAGTGTTACGCGGCTGCCGGCAACAGCCAGCTAATCGTACCCATGGCAACAGCCAATGAGATGGGCTCGTTGGAGATTTGCAATATTTGTCGAGGTGACTGCCGTCGAATAGGAAGAGGCAGATGTTTAAGGATTAAGATGTTGCCACTGTGAAGGCTAGTCAGCAGAAGAGAAATGGATAGGTATATTTGTAGTGTGGGGGAGTAGCAGCATGGCAGGTTGATAAAGATGCTGAAGCACTCAGTGGTATTCATAGCATGGTGACCCAAAAATAGAGCTTCTAGATATTTCTGTCAGCTTCTTTGTAATGGGCCTAAAGGCCCCTTGCTCAGACAATTCCATTAGCATCCTTATAGGTATTTTCAGCATCTGTTCATTTTCATATCATAGGGTGTTGGCCCATCACAGGGTTTTGTTTATGGACCGTGCATGAAAGATTTATTCAGTTCAGAGTTTTACATACATCTTAGTTGTCAGTGTTTTACACAAGGCCGAGGATTTCTCTAGACATGGAGAAGTGACTATTCTTCTTTAATTGCAGCAGTTTATAGTAAAACTGATAATAGTATTGTACTGTAGCTGCTCTCCTATTATAGTTAAACATTTCTATGGATATATTTTTTAGATGTTAATTTGCAAGATTGACTAACATCTTTTCATTATTCTTTTTTTCCAGGACAAAGAATCCTACAATACAAGAGTGATGTTCTTGAAACTGTTGTCTTAGTCAACCCCACGGAGGACACAACTGCTTCTGAGGTGAGATACGACGACGCTATGCCGCTGTCTATGTGAGCTCTGGTCCCTTTGGGAATCTGCTTGTGCTTAGATTGTGTTCAGAGGTGAAGGACATACTGACAGCTGATGACAAATGGTTCATTATTATGGAACATGTTACCAAAGAACACAAATGCATATTTTGCAAGCCAGTGCTTGCTCACACTGTTCTCTAGAGACTGGAATAGTATGTGAAGCCAACTAAAAAGAGAATACCCTGTGTATTACATCTTACATACTGTACAGTCTAAGACATTTCATGTTTTTAAGTGCCCCAATGACTATGGTCCAATTAAGTGTGGCACTAATCACAGAAGTGAAAACATCCTGATGAATATTGTTCAGTGCTCTAGTATTTTAGAAACTGCGTAATATATTCTATTTGTGTACAGAAAATCCATAATGAGATATTTTTTAATTAATTGCTCTGGTTCTGTTCTGATCAATTATTTAACTATTACCAAAAAACAATAATGATTAAATTGAAATCTAGAAATGCAATTAAAAATACATATTGTAACTATTCTCTCTCTCTCTCTCTCTCTCTCTCTCTCTCTCCTCTGTGGAGCAGATTCGTTCTCTGCTCACAGACTCTGCTGGGCAGAAGCTTCTTGTGCTCAGTGGTCAAACGTCAGATCAGGCTGGTGACATCATACTGCAAAGTGGAGTCTTCACCAGCAAGAATTTCTCAGACATCATTGCTGATCCTGTGGTAAGGGGGGAGATGTAATATAACCTAATGTGAAAGTTATTCTGGATATTTTAAAACAAGTGCTGTGTGTAGAAAATAAGAGGTATGAGGAAAATAAGAGACATGAGACATGAGAAAAGTTATATATTTTTAAAATAGTAAAATTATATTTTTTATGTGTCTTTCTCCAAAAGGTGAAAGATCTACTAAGCAAGTCGGCTCCAGAGCAGAAAGCCAGTCTCACCGTGTCCTGCCAGGGAGAAGGGGGCTGGAGCTCCCTGGGCCTCATAGAGGAGAAGAGCTTTCGGGAGGTCCTGGACTACCGTCTAAACCCAGACCCCACACTGCCAGAGATGGAAGGAGTCACAGAGTTCACCGAGTACATTTCGGAGACGGTGGATGTCCCATCACCCTTTGAGCTCCTGGAGCCACCCACCTCCGGGGGCTTCCTGAAGCTGTCCAAGCCCTGCTGCTACATCTTCCCTGGAGGCCGGGGAGACTCTGCCCTATTTGCTGTGAATGGCTTCAATATCCTGATCGACGGTGGATCTGACCGGAGGTCTTGCTTCTGGAAACTAGTGAGACACTTGGACCGTATAGACTCAGTCCTTCTCACACACATTGGGGCAGACAATCTGCCAGGGATCAATGGTCTCTTTCAAAGGAAGATTGCAGAGCAGCAGGAAGAAGGCCAGTCACAAGGTGTCAATGGCTACGGTGACTGGATGAAGAACCTGATCTCACCAGAGCTTGGCATTGTGTTCTTCAATGTTCCCGAGAAGCTACGCTCACCTGAATCAACTTTGAAAGTTAAGAGGAGTATTGAGGAAGCCACACTAACTCTTCAGTACCTCAGCAAGCTAGGGATAAAGCCTGAGCCACTCTCTAGGGGTGTCGGTAACACTATTGATCCTGTCACTCTCTTTCACAAACTTGGTGTGGGCAAGCTAGACATGTATGTCCTCAACCCTGTGAAGGACAGTAAGGAGATGCAGTTCTTCATGCAGAAGTGGGCAGGGAACAGCAAGGCCAAAACTGGAATTGTGATGCCTAACGGGAAAGAAGGGGAAGTGTCTGTTCCATATCTCACGTCTGTAAGTGCCCTGGTGGTCTGGATTCCAGCCAGCCCTACAGAGAAGATTGTAAGAGTGCTGTTCCCAGGTAATGCCCCACAGAACAAGATATTTGAGGGACTTGAAAAACTAAAGCACCTGGATTTCTTGCGATACCCTGTTGCCACTCAAAAGGAAATGTCATCTGGAGCTCCACCACCAGTGATTAAGCAAACCAAAATGAAGCCGAGAACAGATAGTAAGGAGAGTCTAAAATCCTCTCCAAAACCAAAAGCAAGCAAGAAAGAAACAAACGGACTTGATGACGCAGAATCCAAGAGTGACTCTGTCAAGGAGAGTAAAGTAGAGAAGAAAGAGGTCAAAAAAATTAAGGAGAGTGTCAATGCATCAAAACCACCCAGAGCCAAGGAAGACACAACAAAGACAGGTGAAGTGGCTAAACCAGAGAAAAAGAAACCTCTAAAAGAAAAGTCACTAAAAAAACATATCAATGAGAGAGCATCTAAGATGGATGAAAAGAAAGATAAAGAAAAGAAGGAGATAAAGAAAGAGAAACGTGTAAAAAAAGAGGACATTGTGAAGAAAGAGGAGAAAAAAGAAACCAAGGCGAAGGAAGAAAAAAAGAAGGAAACCAGTGGTAAACCAGAACTAAAGAAAATTACTAAACCAGATCTGAAACCTTTCACTCCTGAGGTCAGAAAGACATTGAACAAGGCCAAGACACAAGGAAAGACCAAGACAGATAAGAATAAGGCAGCTAAAGAATCAGCTGAGAAAAAGGTACCCCCAAAGCAACCATCTAAGGACCTCCTGGAGGACAGGTCCAGGCTTTCATCTCCTGAGGATCTTACCAAGGACTTTGAGGCACTGAAACAGGAGATGGACAAGGAGCCAATCAAGACTGCTCAGGTTTCATCTGTGGCAGCCCTGGCAGGAGACAAAGTCCTCCAAGCTGTCCCTCCTGCATTCTCAGACACTAAAGTCCCCCACATTGTGTCTCCTGATAAAGGAATAACCACAACAGATGTTGAAACTAAATCCACCTGTGAGGAGAAGAAGAAAGAGGAAAAAATTCAACCTCAAGGAAAATTCTCTGAGAAATATGATGAGGATGAGGATGCCGCCTCAGAAGATGATGATGATGAAGAGTACAACATGGACACGATTAAAAGGAAACCCCTTGCAGCTAAAGGATTTGAGGAGAAAGACAAAAAGTGGCAAGATGTTAAAGACACCAAGGAGGATGTCAAGAAGAAGTCAAAAAAGAGTGAGAGTGAGGAAGAGGAAGATGTGATTGAGAAAGCAGAGTTGGAGGAGGCTGAAGATCTAGTCTGTGAAGATGAGCTGAAGTACAAAACAGATGAAGTGAAAAAAGAAAAAATTGGCAAGGACTGGGATGACAAACCCCTGGAATCTAAAACTGCCAAAACTTCTAGTGCCTCAGAGCACATCTCTTTCATTCAAGATGAGACCATTCCTGGCTACTCAGAAACTGAGCAGACCATTTCTGATGAGGAGATCCACGATGACTTGGAAGACAGGATTCCTCACCTTCGCTATGATGTTGGCTCCTATGACATTTCAGTTCCAGACCAGCCAGGTTCCTTTGACACCATCCATGGTATGAAGGAGATGAAAGCTTCAGCTATGTCTGGCATGTCTGCTTTGTCAGCAAAAGGCTACTTTGGGGCCCAGGAATCTACTTTAGCGTATGCTTCCAATGTCGTCATATCTGCTCCTCTGGCTGAGGAAGAACATATTTCTTCGGCTACTTCTATCACAGAATGTGACAAATTGTCATCCTTTGCCACCTCCATCACTGAGGACCAGTCTATTGCCTCTGTGACGGCCCCTCAAACAGAAGAGACTTGCCGAAGCTCTCTGCTTCTGGATACGGTCAACAGCATACCCTTTTCTATTCGTACTGATGCCACCCAGGGAAAAGAGTACTTACATTCTGCAGGAACAATCTCACCAACATCTTCTCTGGAAGAGGACAAGTGCTTCAAGTCTCCTCCCTCAGAGGAATACCAGCCCATTGTGCCAGAAATGGAGGCTGGTCATAAGACCATCCCCAAGGCCCATGAAGAAGAAGATGATGATGAGGAAGATGAGGACCAGACACCTAATGCTGACATTTCACTGAGCAAGCTTCATGAAGGATATGCAACCTCTTCTTTTCTCCAAGACAAAGACAAAGACTTCAAAAAGTCTCCCACGGCAGTGTTGCCTCCGTCTATGTCTTCACTGTCTTCATTCCCTCCTAAAGCACCAGAGGTGAAACTAACGTCTGTTTCCAAGGATGAAACAAAGAGTGATTCCACTGAAAAATCATTCTCTCCATCACCATATTTCTCTGGTGCTTTTGATAGAAGTGCTGGCTCAGAGAGTGAGGGCCCTGACGACAGCACTGCCAGGATAGCTTCTCCTACACTTTCAGGGCCAACCAGCAGTGGGTACTCGCCCACAGAGGACAAGGCACCAAAATCAGTGACAGGAGACAAGAAGGATGAGCCGAAGATAGACTCCTACAAGTTTGACCAGTTTGAATCTGAATTTGATAAAAAGACTGTGGCTCCATCTCAGGGGAAAGACAGTGAGCAAATGGAAAGGGGGTTCTCCAGTGATAGGGCTACTTTTGATGAGTCAGAGGAAGAAGAGGACAGTGAAGATGACTACTTTGTCAAACAGGATAAAGAGAAGGAAATTCTTGGTAAGTCAGGCTTTGACAAGGAAAAGGAAGGCACATTCTTGGATGATGAGTATAGCTGTGAGCCAAAGTCTCTGAAAGATGAGAAGCAGTTTGAGAAGGAGGGAACAGAAAAGAAAGACAAGGGTGATGCTGCCTGGGATAAGAAACCTATAGCTCAATTTCAACACTCAGATGAGGATGATGACGATGATGATGATGATGATGATGATGATAAGCCATCGGATGTCCTTCGCTCAGGAATGACTGTGTCTGAACTGTCTTCTGAGAAAAATAAATTTGATACCATGTCTAATAAGTTTGGCCAGACAGAAAAACAAGAACACTCTTCAGTAGGCTTCAAGGAAAGTGAACGAAGTGTGCACTTTGACCAGTTATCCATAGCAGATCGTGAAAACCGAAAGAAGGAGTTTGCAGAAACAAGACAAGACACTCCTTATGTAGATGGGAAAAGTTTCACGTATTCTGACGTTTATGACAGCCGATCCAGTTCATCCGACTCATATGGGTATGGCTCTGAAAGTCAGAAGGACCAAAAAGATAAATTTAATAAGGCTGACACAAAGGACACAGAGAAAACAGAGTCCTTCCTTTCAATGGGAACAGAGAAAAAAGCTGACAAAGATGCACCTTTGAGTTCCTTGGCTGAGCCTGATTTAAAAACGACAAGCAGCCTATCAGGCTTCAGTGCTATGTCTGTGGGACTTCCTACCAGTACAGCAAGTAAGACTGAAAAAGAGCCTGTGCAGAAAACAGTGCAAATGAGTTCCCCTTTCTCAGATCATTCCACAATAGGTAGTTCATTTACAGGCAAATCCTTGAGCTACCATGAAAAAGAAGCTGCCTTGGAGAGAGATGTGATACGTTCAGTATATGGTGAAGGCTATGATGATGAAGAAGAAGATGATGATGATGATGGAGACGAAAAGTACAAGTACAACTACGCTATTGACAAAGAAGCTAAGGCTAAATCTGAGAAAGAGTCAAAGAATCCATTTGACTTTGTACCCTCCTCAAAACTCCCTGATGTAAAAGATGTCAAAGACAGCACGCACGAGCGTGACTTTGAAACAATCCCGGGAAAAACCACGGCACCTGGTCCTTTTGGATTCTCAGGCAGCACCAAAGGCACTGAGGATCTGTCACAATTTGGAAAAGGAGATGGCCCTTCACCCTTCTCCACCAGCCAGACATCTGTTGGTTCAACAGGATTCTCCTCTGGTTTTGACTATTCCTACGGTGGAGGGAAGGAGTCTCTGCTTTTGAGTCAACAGGGAGACAAAGACAAGAAGGACACAGACCAGTCATACTTACCTCTATCAATGAAGACGACTGAGGATAAATACTACAAGGATCAGGACAAGGACCAGGACTTTGACAAGCAGAAGACGCCTGACCTCCTGGGAAAGAAATCAGGTGATTCAGTGTCTCTGGGCTTTAGCTACACCACCACTGCCACTGCCTACTCCTCTTCCTCTTCCTATAGCCACTCCTCCTCAGCCTCTGCCTCACTCAACACCAGCCGACAGTTCGGAGAGGAGCTTGAGACACCGGCCAGCGCTGGCTTTGAGTACTCCTCCTTCAAAGATGAGCACTCCCTGGTGATGGACTCCCCTTTTTCAAGTTCCAGTGGGCTGGTGAAGGATGAGTACCTTGAAGTCTCAGAGAAGCTCACACCTGCCACCACCACGGCCGAGTCCACCTCGAGTCTCGCTCGATTCTCACCCCTTAGCCCCTTTGAGGAAATCAAGCCATTCCCACCACAGTCCACAGCCTCAGCAGACGACAAGAAATCATCTGCCTACTCTGCAGGAGCCATGTCAGCTCCACAATCAGCATGTTTTTACAAACCAGAGTGGTCAGATGACTCAAAGAGTCAAGAGCTTGGGGCTTCTGGGCCATATTCTCAACTCAGCCAGACTGCAGGAAAAGATGCCATGAAGGACCTTTATGGAGTGCCCCCAAAGGCTCACTCAGAGCTGTCTGAGAAACAGTACTATGAAGACACTGAGAGTGAAAGTGAGGAGGAGGACTATGTCTGTGAAACTAAGCTCAAATCACCATGCCAAAGATCTCCATTTGATACCCACATTACAGAAAGCAGGGAAGGAGTCCTGTCTAGCTTGTCTGAGAAAAAGGCAACATCACCTTCCGGCAAAGGTCTCCCTGATGTCCTTACCTCATATGGCTCCTCATCCACAAAGCCAGACACCTCAAATGGACCAGCCGAGGTAACCACAAGCTCCCCGAATCCTTTTGGTCTGGCCAGTGGGATGATGTCCAGCCAGGCTAAAGCAGAGCCGAGGGGAGCAGAGATGGATGTCAGCAAAGTAAGGAGTCCCTTCGAGTGGGAACTGCAGCAGCAAAGAGGAATCTACCCTGGAGCCTCTCCTCCCCACTATAGGCATGAGGATGAGTATGAGGAAGAGGAGGAGATGGAACCAGAGCATCCTCCTCGTCCTTTGTCTCTGGCATCTGCTGACCAGACCTTCCATTCCGCTTACTACACTGAGGACAGTGGTAAGCATGGTGATGACTCTGATCAGCCCCCTGATGTCTGCATGGGAGCTTCCTCTTACTCCTCGACCAAGAAATCCCCAGGATACTCAACGTCAGAGTTCAAACAGAGGAAGGGTGACATCTCCCCATCATTCATCAACCCAAGTCTCCAGCACATTGGCAGTGATGAGGATGAGGATAGCGATCGATCCCAGGAGGGCATTGACCAACAACATCCATCTGGCAAGGGTAGATCCCAATCACACCATTCCTATGGCCACAACAGAGACATGTTTGGAGCGATGGCAGCAGGAATTGCTGCTGAAGAAACACCCCCAACCTCTGTTAGCGAGTCCTTACCTTCACAATCAGACTCAGATGTGCCACCCGGAACCGAGGAGTGCCCATCAAGTGAGGCACGAGAGACCAATGTAGACTCAGATGAGGATGCTGATTTTCTGCCAGTGGATAAGTCCTCAGGTATGGCTTTTGGTGGTGGAGGCTATTACTCCTCATCTAGGTCATCAGGAAAAACCCATGATCCTCCACCTGCACCCATGATGGACCCGGCTCCTCACCCCCCACACCCAGACGTGTGCATGGTGGACCCAGAGGCCCTGAACATGGACCAGAACCTCACAGAGAAGCAGCAACTGAAGAAAGACTTAAAGGCCAAGAGTCCCAAGAAATCCCTTGGGAAGCCAAAGTCTGGCTCACCGGCAGGCAGGCGCAAGAGGTCTCCGACCCCTGCAAAACAGACATCAAAGGACTCCTCGCCTAGGAGTACTTCCCTGAAGAAGAAGGATGTTGAGAAATCATCAAGGATGTCTCGTACGTCAGATGGACAGGGATCTAAAGAGGACGACATGTCCAGGTCAAGCTACAACCCTGCCAAAGGGCTCGTCAATGGAGTAAAGAGCTCCACAGGTGGGTCCCTACATGGCTCATTAACTTTTTTATTGATGAATGATTAATGGAATATGTTCTATGATAATTATTTCAGATATGTGATTCTGTGCACCACTCAAGTCACTGCACACACACCACAAACAGACACTAGTGTGCAGTATTTCTCAAACTGGTTGTATTTCCTTTTTCTAGGCTCTAACTTTTCCAAATCCAGTTCCTCTGGGAGTCCAATCTATGTGGATCTAGCCTACATTCCCAATCACTGCAGTGCAAAGAATGTAGACCAGGAGTTCTTCAAGCGCGTTCGCTCAGCCTACTATGTGGTGAGCGGGAATGACACAGGAAGTGAGGAGCCTAGCCGCAGGGTTCTGGATTCCCTGTTGGATGGGAAGGCTCAGTGGGGATCCAATCTCCAGGTAAAGTGCACTATTTTCTCAGGTTACATGTAGGGTCAGGCATTTTAATTCAGCATGCTTTTTTTGTCATTTACTCTGGTCATTTCTGACCGAGACAATGATCTGAAGTAAATAATACAGCTATAATTCATTTGCTTTTAATTTGGGAAAAGTATGTGGTTGTAATATCAGGACAATGTTCTTTATCTGCTTTTCTGTCTATCACATAGTCTATTTTTGGAAAGCAATTTTAAAAAGATGTCTTCCTGTGTAATGGGAAGGTATTTTAGCTAAAAGACAGTCTGCTGGAAAGCTATTTGCATAAATTCTGTCATGAAGGATGTGATACTTTCACAGTGCTGCTTCCCACTGATCTGCAGAGCATTTGAGAAAAAGAGAGTGGGAAATGCAATATTTATTTCTCCAGGTATACCTTGGCACGATGGCATACTGTATAAAGCTATGCATGGGTCTCGAGGGTATTGCTCTATATTCGGCTGACTACGCGGGTATATGGAATGCACTCAGTGATTATGCAAAAGTCGTGTCATATGTATGATGAAGGACAGAGGGAGTGTGTGTTTTGTGAGCCATGGTATAGGTCTTATTTCTCCCTTGCATAAAC
Organism: Sardina pilchardus; assembly: GCF_963854185.1. Classification (NCBI taxonomy): domain Eukaryota; kingdom Metazoa; phylum Chordata; class Actinopteri; order Clupeiformes; family Clupeidae; genus Sardina; species Sardina pilchardus. The sequence continues at coordinate 27,258,668 of NC_085004.1, read as the reverse complement.
ATTAGTTTCCAAATGCAATTCCTTTTTCACCTTTGGAGCATCCTTTGATATTTCAAATATCATTTTGCCAAAGAAACTCCTTGGCTCAGTGGGAATATGAATCAATCAGTTCCGTCTGCACACTACACTGTGTGAAATAAGATTAAGAAGAATTAATTGATTAATCAACCTTTGTTTTTCCCCCGAAGCCCTTGCTTGGCCACATTCATAGGTTTCAATTTAACCTGTCTCATACAGCTTAAGACTTTTATTCTTCTTTCATTCATATTAGTAAGTTAATGGCTGAATTCCAAAGTGAGGATGTTACAATGTGGCGATGTTTAAGAACAACGACGTTGCTGACACTTGCACCATGCATGTGTGTCGTGCTGTTGTTTACCTTTGTAATTTCCGGATTTTCCTGTGGTCTCCACGGTAAAAGTCACACTTTGAACTGCCGCATCGATGCAGACTCACGGAAAGGGCTCAGTAATTGTGTACTCAAACCCTCACGCCCTTTGAAATTTCACATTGAGACAGCCCTAAGCCCTTACAAGTTTCGCGAGAATGCGAAGTCTATGAGTCTCTCAGTCCGGACTTTAGGATTGGGCCATCAAGTGTCTAGTTAGTTTTTATTCGGAAAGACGGATGGGTGCAGTTGTTGTAGCGTGTAACTCTAGCTGAACTCATGCCTGCACTGACCTCTTCCCCACCCAGGTGACCCTGATCCCCACTCACGACACGGAGGTGATGCGCGACTGGTACCAGCAGACGCACGAGAGGCAGCAGGAGCTCAACATCATGGTGCTGGCCAGCAGCAGCACGGTGGTCATGCAGGACGAGTCCTTTGCCGCCTGCAAGATCGAGTTCTAAAAAGCCCTCCTCCCCAAGGTCTCTTACTCATCTGTCCTACCCTTTTTCCATCCCACCCTCACCTAACCCCATTCAACCCTAACTTCTGCTCTCTGTGTGTTAGAGATTGGCCCTTTAGAACCCTGTTTGTTAGTTCATTCTGCAACAGCCACGATTCCTCGGGTGTTTCATGCGTGTTTAATATTGGTTGTTGTTCAGTTGTTTTTTTTCTTTAATGATGATTTCGTTGATGTTAGTTTTTTCCATTTTGTCGTGTCATATTGCCGAAGAAAGAAGTACTTTAGAGTGGGAAGGTACAGAGAGTGAGATTGATTGACAGATTGATCGACTGACTGATAGGCTCATGGGACACAGTTTGCTTGTGTCTCTTGTGCACTGAACTGTACAACTGAGTGTTAGAGAAGATGTGCCTTTAACTTGTGGATGCATTGCTGCCTTTAAGCCCAAACCAAGCTGTTAGCTTCATCACTAAACGAATGACAGAAAACAAACACGGACTGCCTCTTCTCGATGACCATACTCTACAACAACACAACACTCTAGTTTGTGGAATCTCACAGCCGCCATAACGCTCATCTATCAACTTCAGTGGATGTCAAACGATACAGTTATATACAAATGTTCCCGGTGCAGTTGGTCAGATGTATTGTATATGTTGTTTTAAATACCTCTTGACACAACACAATTTCTAAAAAGATACATAGACCATAGGGCTTTCATCTATTTGTCTGTAACGTTAGCCTCAATTAAAGTAGGCCGTGTACACAATGTTCATTGTAGGTTGTGGTCAGTTGGAGGTTGAGGTATTCCTAGCCTGCTATTTCAGTCCTAGTTTTCCTTCTGTGTGGCAGTCACAGCATACACAAAAAACACACAGATGCAGTGCGCTGGGCTTTTGAAGTGCAGTGTATTAGACATAGTTGTGATCCAAGGCTGATAAATGCATGTTCATCTGGCAGTACATTTTTGTTTATATACAGTTAAGTATAATATCCAGATCCTGACTCAAACATATATACACACACATAAATACATATATAAATATATATACTTCCCTAGATTTGCTATTGACTTAACAATCAGTTATGTGTGTAAACTGCTATGTTAGAAAGTAACTGTAATTTGTCATTTTATTTCATGACAACTAAGTGTGAACTAAATATTATTTTTTGAATGTTATTTTTTTTTTTAACAAGGCCTAAAAGAACTAGATCATGTAAACGGTTTAGATTATGTGTTAATATGTTGTCAAATGTTTTCCAGTCTCTAATTTATTATCTTGTGTTGTTGCTTTACTGGAAAGAATACACGTGATAGGACTTCACAGTTGTGGAATTTCAATTGTGCTGATTGTAGATTGAGCTCTGCGCTAACAGATAGATGCCTCACGAACACCTGACATCTTCAGGGTTATAGTTTTAGTGACTCGGAGGTTACTTAACCTTTGGAGTTGTTTTGAAGCCTTTCGGGAGGTAGGGAAGAGGATACTGTATGAAATGATGGTAAAATACATTCCATTTTACCATTGCATACTTCATCCTTTCCCTGTTTTGCCATTAAATGAAGTTGCACTTTTTCGTTATCATAATACTATTCAGGTTGCTTTGTTATTCCCTCATCCTAATTAAGATATTTTATGCATGTTAAAGAAGTTAGGATACCCATATTGTAAATTATTTGACTTATTTGAGGGTATGTGTTTTGATGGGGATGATTTCCATCCGCAGAGAGATGACTGAGATGATCGAGACAAAATGCAAGCTGCAAGCAATAGGATTAGCCTCTTGGCAAGGCCAGCCCTGGCTTCTCTGAAACAAGGAGAGGCTTGGTTTGGACCGTCTTGAGGGACTTGTTTGACAGAATGAGGATTTGCACATTGATGCTGAAAGAATGAAAAGATGGCTGGATTTTACCTACAATAGATAAGCACATTGTGAACATCACCAGCTTGATTGCTTTTGGATAATGCACTGCAGATTTCGCTTGGTAACAGTGACTTAGACAGTTATCAGTGTCATCTGGCTTGGAAAATTTGTCTGAATTAGGACTCATGAATCGTAGCTCGTAGTAGATTAACTTGCAAGTCCACAATTGGCTAGATGTTGAAAAGAAGCACACGCCGGTATTGTTATTTAACTCCAAATGTATTTGGAAGGAAATGACCCCACACTGACTACAAACATATTCCGCCTTGGTTATTGCAATTTTGGTAATACTGACATTAGAAATTAATTTAGGGTAGCAATATGTAAATTGGGAGTGGGCGTTAAAAGCATGGTGAATCGCTTGTTTTGTAATACAGTTGCCAGTGAGTTTAGTGAAGAGTAGACAGCTGTGTGTGTGTGTCTGTCTAAAGGGACCAGAGATCCAATCCTCTTTTTTGTTTTTCCTTTCTGATCATAGACTAAATGGCCAAAGGTGCTGTTGACAGTTTCCTTTCAGTGTCGAGTAGAGATTTTTTATTTGGAATAATACTTTTAGAACAAAAAAAGGTAATACGATTGCACTAACAAACTGTTGACTTGATTGACTTTGCTCAAGTCCATATGTCCAAAGTTTCAGTGTCTGACCTATTAGGATAAAACTAGCCTATATAATATATATATATTCATCATTAAGCTAAATACAACAAATACGTGTGACAATTGAAAAAAAGGTCTCTTATGCCCTTGATGACAAGGCTGGAGACTCCCACACAATCTTAACTGCTAACACATTATTCTTTGTGTCTTCTCTCTATCTCGGAAAATGAGAAAAAAAATGTACAACCTCAATAGTGAACTTAACAGTGGTGCCGTTTGCAATCCTTTCAAGGGGGTAAAAAAAAAGACGCTGGCGTGTGCTGCTATGTAAAGTGTGTGCAACATATACAATATGTGCATGTATATCATATCATGGGGAGCCTATAGGGAGGGGCAAGCCAACAGTCAAGGCTTGCACACATAAGCTTGTGAATGCTCTGAGTTTTCTTCCCCTCACATTTTTCTCCCCTCACGTGACTGTTTGGCATTGTTCATGCAGTCCTTTCATTGCAAATAACGAGAATGACATGTTGAAGTTGATAGTATGTCCAATAAAAGCTGCAAACCACCCTTTTTTTCTTCATTGCATCGTCTCATCTAGTCTTCCTTTCATCTTTCATACAAAGCAAACTGACGTGGATTTGTTCTCAAACGATCCAATAACTGACAATTTTTAGGTTTCAGATTCTCAGTTTTTAAATCTGTTTTCACAAATTTACTCTTTTTTAATGAGTCTCCAGAGGATTTGTCCTTAATAGGAGGAAAGTATTAAGTAGAAAACAATTGACTAAAACTGCTGAAAGAATTGTGAACGTGATAAGCCAATCGGAATGATATCTGATTAAGCCTCTCTCTCCACACACACATCAAAATACAGTTGTACTTGAAAACAGCCAAGAAAAAAAATGAACTACGAAAAACTGTAGCAACTGACTGCCAGGGAGAGGGAAAGAAGGATCTCTGGAAGAAATATCTCTTGAAGCTTTTACTTCAGTGTTTACAACTCAAATATAGAGGCTCTGGTTCTTGACCTTTGGGACCGGTTTCATTTTCCTAATAGAAAGCCACAGACTTCATCGTCACTACCACCATCACCACCACCACCACCACCACCATAGACCACACACTACCTTGTGTGCCAGACTGCCAGATCACGTGATGAGATCACTACTCACGGATCACTTTTTATCTAAGGGTTCTCTTCATATCCACAACCCACCCATTTGACTTCAACATCATAAACAGCTGTACCTTTAAACAAATCAAGCTCCTGCTACATCTCATCCATCTATCAACGCACCTGGCTTTCTTTCTGCATGTGATTTTTTTAGGGTTAAAAACAAAAAACGCTGTATGTAATAGCTGAAATATCTACATGAAATACTATTTTAAATATGTGAGGAAAGACAAACGCTAACTGTCTCTGTGGTTCTGACATGGCCCATGTGACTTGCCCGCAACCTGCGGTGTCATGAGAGCATTGTGGTTTTACTGATTTTTTTTGTTTCTTTCACTTCTTTTTTTTGCTCTGTACCTCTTTTGATGACTTAATTTATGTGCAGTATCCTGCTTTCTCTCTCTTTGATCTCTCTCCTCAAAAAGGTAGAATTTCTGCAAATTTATTGTTGAAAAAAAAAGGTAAAGCCTGGTGATCATCAATAAAGTACCTTTATGGAAAAACATCCTTTGAATTAAAGAGTGCATTTTTGTGATGTGGCAAAATTCATACGGTAGAGGTCCAGCATTTGTGTCTGATGAAATAGTCAATGTCACATGGTATACAGTAGATATTTTCGTAAATTATGACATCAGAAGAGAAGACGATAAAAATGAATGGTCTAATGCACAGAGTTGACCATTATCACAGAACAAGCTAGAAAGGTTACCTTGGGAGAAATTGTACTACTGGCAGCATTTGTGAAAGGCACACTGTAAACAGCAACTAGAGTAAAGCAGTGTCTTTGATACAGAGACTTGCTGAGCAATGACGAACTGGAAACGAGAGCTAGATGTAACACATTTCTTCCCACGCCCTCGCCTGGACAAACAAAGGAGTACAAGAAGAAGGAAAGAAAGCATATTGTTTACAGAGCGTGAAGAAAAGAATTCATCTTCTAGCACAAACAGTCTTTGAGAAAGACAGAGAGAGAGAGAGAGAGGGAAAGAGATGGGGGTGGGGTGGGGTGTGTACCACAGACAAAAGCTTTCCTATTCTCATCCTCTAAACACTCACTCATTATAACGCCATTTAGCAGTACACACCTCAAAATAATCAGTGAAACAAAGACATTAATGCCTCTGTATCAGAATCCAATCCGAACTCTTTTTCTCACACCAGAGGAGCAAGAGAGTAAAGAAAGAGGTATTTTGTCTTTCAGAGATTGAGATATAGTAGTTAGGAGCAGACACACACACACATACACACACACACCCTCTCAGAGAGCATCCAAAGCCAACTTGGCACAGGGCTAATGCTAAGGATGCAGTGATCTCATAGCGTGGGTCACATGGCCCAACCTTTTAGCAGATGTCCTCACTGTCCTCTATTCAATTTCTTCTCTTTCTTTCCCTTTCTGTCTTTTCTCCCTTTCTTTTTTCTCCCTCGCTGAATTGAAAATGAAGTGAATGAGGATGAACAACAGCCTGTGTGTGTGTGTGTGTGTGTGTGTGTGTGTTAGTGTGAGATCCTATGGGGACAGGCACAGAGGGGAACAGTGAGTACGAGACAACATGTCTCTGTTCTCAGAGGACAGCTCTCTATCTTTTTCTCTCCCTCTCTTTCACCACGCACATGAATGCCCCGGCTGGCAGACACTGACACCCGGGGCCAGACTGGGAAACGGTGGAGCTCATCCAGGACTACTACGTACAGTACAAGCAAGACCACCTCTACTCCTCAACTCGTCCCCACTCACACAGCGAAGATATCGACATCTTCCGGAAAAGTTCTGTTCTCAGTCTGTTTGTTGCAAGTCAATTGTTATTGTGGGCTACAGTAGGGTCATGAAGAGAGTCATCAGAGTGGTGCAGCCGGTCAGCAGTGTTGCAGCATACCTGACTGCGTTTGGGCCTGAGATGACCCTCAGGCCACCCAGAGGGGGTGAGATGAGGTCAGTAGAGAGAGGTGAGGCGAGAGATCAGCTTTAGTGTTAGCAGCACACAGATGGGGTGGTGTTGTTCGTTTGCCTGCCTCCTCTCCAATACTCTACCATTTCGCTGCCATGTTACCATGACAATACTCTGAAAGAAACAAAAAACATGTCTAGCATTATTCTACTAGTGTGTGTGTGTGTGTGTATATATACAATCAACATCCTTAGCAACTGCATAAAACTACTGATGGTTGAAGAGGCATTCTGTTATTCTTGATTTAGAAGGACCGAATTCAAAGTGAAAAAACACACCTCCTGAAATGATTATTCATTGATCTTTTAATGTTCTTTTCTCAACTAAAGTACTGTCTACCGGTCTTCAAATACAGCTTGCACACACACACACACACACACACACACACACACACACACAAACAAACACAGAAAAAAAGAATAGCCAAGTATAGACAAAGCATTTTATTGAAACATCCAAATCAACCATTGCACCAATTAAAACTACCAGCCTACAGACAGCAGCTACTGTGGCACCTTTGAGCAGAGGATCTCTCAGATTCAGGGATAAAAATAACATGTGCCTTTTTTATTCATAGTGCTTATTATGATTCACTTGGGCCACAGAAAATAAAGGGAAGATCTATTTGCAAAGAGACTGAATGACAGTATTTTTTTTTCCATATGGGAAAGTCTGACTTTAAACCCGTTCGATCGAATCATTCAAATGGTTCTGAGATTTTAAAAAAAAGAAATCCTCAAATGTGTCTCTCTGTTCAAGTTAGGCTACCAATGAATAGTGGAGTCTTTACAGGGATGGATACACTAACATCCACCAACACAGGGTACCAATGCCGTCCAATGGTAACATATTCTACTGAAATGATCTCATCTTCTCATATTTCTCAAATAGCTTTTCTATCTGTTGCACTTCTCTCTTTGTGGTAGATTTACAGTGTTAGCTGTTTAGCAGTAGCAGCATCTCTTTCCTATATTTGGAGTAACAACTTTGATTTTTTTTTTTTTCACGTATAGACTTTACATAAGAGCTAAAAAAAAAAAGACAACCTAAACACAACGTAAACACAACGCTTCCCAATAACACACACTGAATCTTATCAGAACAGTAATCTCATGGAGCAACGATTGCAAACGAGCACCTCTGAAGGCAGGCCTGGATGTGGTGACCGGTGATAAAATAAAAAAGAGAGAAAGAAATCATGAGCATGTTCACTCTTCAAAAGTGTGGTTGTTCATTTACAAAAATAGAAACAAGATACAGCATGGGATAGAACTGCAACTCTTGTCAATGTTGTCTCAACATTAAAAATATCAATTTACATTTGCAGATAAATACTGTATATCTACACATTACAATTGCTGATAAATTCATTTTTCTCTCTATATTTATATTTATTTATGTATATATATATATATGTATATTTATATATATAATATATATATAAATGTGTGTGTGTTTGTGTGTGTGTGTGTGTGTGTGTGTGTGTGTATGTATGTGCATCATTAGAATTTGCAAAAGTGATTGTTATAAGCTTTGATGGTGGGCAAGGCAGAAGAGACTTTGGCAGAAGCAGAAGTACTAAGTGTGTGTGTGTGTGTGTGTGTGTGTGTGTGTGTGTGTGTGTGTGTGTGAGAGAGAAAGAAAGAGAGAGGGGGGAACATGTGTGTGTGTATGAGAGAGAGACAGAGAAAGAGAGAGCGAGAAAGAAGATGTAAGTGTGTGCGTGTGTGTGTGTTTGAGTGTGTGTATATGTGCGTGTCCAAGTTCCAAATGTGTGCCTGGCAGAGACTGGCAGTGACTGAGCAAGTGAAGTAGATGCTATGCACCTCTAGCAGAGGGTGAGGCCAGCTGTGTGAGTGAGAGAGAGAGAGAGAAAAAGAAAGAGAGCGAAATACAGAGAGAGAGAGAGAGAGAGAGAGAGAGAGAGAGAGAAAGAGAAAGAGAGAAAGACATAGAGAGAGAGAGAGAAAGACAGAGAGAGAAAGAGAGAGAGAGAGAAAGACATAGAGAGAGAGAGAGAAAGACAGAGAGAGAAAGAGAGAGAGAGAGAGAGAGAGAGAGAGAGAGAGAGAGAGAGAGAGCACTGGGCACATGGCTAGTGAGTTATTCTGCCCCACTGGTGCCATGCCTGGGGGTGGGTAAAGTGGTGGGCCAGGGGGGGGCAGGGGCGTCCTGTGAAGCTACTGAAGCACACCTACAGTAAACACATAAAACAAACGCAACAGACAGGAACACACACACACACACACACACACACACACAGACAAAAAAAAAGGCAAAATGTCAGTTTCATGCCGATCCAGAGGCGAGCTCAGCGGAGGACAACTGCGGTGGCACTAATCAAAGCACAGTCAGCTGCACACAGAGCACAATCAGTCAAAGGGCAAGAGAGACTGGACTATTACGCTTTCTCTCTCCACCGAAGCTGCATCAGTGTCTTGGGGTGAGAGAACACTTTCTCAAAGGCAGGACCGTCACAACAGGTGCGTGTCACTTTGTTTAGGTTTGGTCAACCAAGCGTCCAGACCCTCTTCTTACACAAGCCACGTGCAAATGAAACAATGGGCAAACACCTCCACGGAGGAGAGAAAAATGCTTTCGTCATGCACCCAGGAGCTGATTCAACCAAGTGGATCTGCATCTACATGTCACTCATACACTAAAAAAAAAAAAAAAAAAAAAGAACCGTAGCAGTCAACTTTGATTCCCTCTGAAAGGGAATCACCAAGTTCTTCACTTGTAGTATCCTCCTAACATTGGCTCGACACAGTCACTCTTCCTTATAAGTCATAACACAGGAAGCGGCACATCAGCACTCGTCATGACATTCCATGTTGCTGTTGCTATGGAGACAGGTGTGATGTCACAAAGGGCACAAGACTTCACTGGGAAGCGGCTGAGAGGCTGGACAATGAGACACAACACTACTGCCACTGGACACAACAGCACTACAGAGTACACAACGGGGGGAGGAAGGATGGTCCTGAAGCAGTCTGGTCTGGCTATCTGTCTTCAGACACGCCGAGGCTCCACACACAGCCATCTTTTTCCTCTCCTTCCCTGTTCTTCCGTTCCTTTTTTGTTTTCTCTCACGCTTCTCAATAACCTTTTTTTTTTGCCATTGAGCGATCGTTCCTTCTCACGTCACTCCTTCTCCCATCTCGTGAGATATCACTCTCGTTCTCCTCCCGATCCGTCTGTCTGTCCGTCTCGTCTCGTCTCGTTCCCCCCTTCCGGGGTCGACGGGGGGGGGGGTCAGGGTTCAGGCACGTGGGGCGGTCCGCCCACCTCCAGCGGGGTGCCGGGCGTGGGGCTGCTCCTCCAGGGCTCCAGCGACTCCTGCGTGTCGAAGAACTGCTGCGGCTCGTCGGGCGAGAGCGGCGTCTGCGTGTTGGAGCCGGCCTCCGAGCTGCTCTCCCGCAGCTCCAGCAGCACGGGCAGCGAGCCGGGCACCGAGCACAGCGGCTCCCCGCGCACCAGCCCCGCCAGCGCCGGGCACTCCAGCTCGGGCATGACCTCCTCCTCCTCCTCCTCCTCCTCCTCCTCCTTCGGCTCCTCCACTAGCTCCACGTTCTCCTCGGCCTCGCCCGCGTCGGGCCCGTCCTCGGCACCCTGTCCAGGGCTGGACGGCGGCGGCGGGTGGTGGTGGTGGTGGTGGGGGTCCATGGAGGGGTGCGTGGGCGGCTCGGGGGGGCTGGTGGGGGTGTTGTGGAGGCTGTGCTGGGCCGAGTGGGCCTCCTCGCTGCTCTGCGGGGTCAGCGGCGTCTTCTCGCTGAAGCTGAAGCGCGGCGACGTGTCGGCCGTGGTGGGCGAGGACGGCCCGGCGCTGGACACCGTGCTGGAGGGACCGCTGCTGTCTGGAAACACAAACACAAACACACATGTGTGTCAACAGCGTGTGTCAACAGCACGCATGGGTGGGTGCATACACACACACACACACACACACACACACACACACACACACACACACACACACAAACACACACGGTGTGTAAACAGCAACCATGACTGGGTGTATATACACATACAGTATAAACACACATACAAACAAACAAAAAAGAAACACACATAGACAAACACACCGAAAAATTAGGGGTAGATTTTGATTATGCAGACGAATATCAGGGCAGAAAAAAATTATCTACATTTGTGTGTGTGTGTGTGTGTGTGTGTGCGTGTGTGTGTGTGTATGTGTGTGAATGTGTGTGTGTATGATCGAGTTAGAATACTCACACCAGGGGGGCTTGTCAGAGCGTTGCCGTAGCGACACGGACGATGAGAGCACACGCTGAGGGATGTAGGAGTCCACACAGGGATGGTTGTGGGCATCAAACATGGCTGACAAGGCTGAGGTACACACACACACACACACACACACACACACACACAGGTCAGGGACACACATGTTCACTCCACCAGGAACCATCACATATGGCACACACTAAAGTGCTCAGTCTCCTGCCTAATGTATGTTACAGCCTCAGTACTCTAGAAACATCTAGAACAATCTGTCTGCAGGGTAGTCTGATGCAACAATAGTCTTATACCACTTAGCTGGGTGCTAACAAGCGTTAACAAACTGCTGACAAAGGAGTGTGTGTGTGTGTGTGTGTGTGTGTGTGTGTGTGTGTGTGTGTGTGTGTGTGCGCTCACCTCTGGTGGATCTGGCGTGCGAGTCTCCGGCGCTCTCACACACTGCGGTGAGGAACTCGTCCACCTGTTTGAGGGAGAGCGAGTTGTGCAGCGTCTCCAGAGGGAAGATGGAGGGCACCATCGAGCAGCCTTCAAAACCTGCAGACAACAGCAGCACCACACGTCACTATCAAATTATCATGGTAACACACACACACACACACACACACACACACACACACACACGCACACACACTGTCACACACGAATACACACACACACACACACACACACACACACACACACAGTCACACACGCATACATACACACACACAGTCACACACATTCCCCAAGAAGGCAGGTATACATACATATACATGCACATAACCACACATACACCAAACAGTGGGTAGGCAGCTCAGTGGAGTACACCCAGCACCATGTCAGTAGGTAGACACATATGCACAGACACAGCCACACTGCCACACACACATACACATACACACATACACACGGTTCAGTCCCAGTAACCAATAAGGTTAGTGCAACACAAACAGCAGTCTCTCCACACACACACACCCAGGTCTACATCACTCACACACTGCAATGCCAATTCAAGCCCAGTACCAGCAGAGGCGCTCACACGCACTCGTGCACTCGCACACACACACACACACACACACACACACACACACACACACACACACACACACATTCCAGTCAAACCATTAAGAGGTCCACCAGGTGATTTTACCATACACAAACAGAGAATGTTAAAGAGCTCAAACCACACACTTGTTAGAGCCGACAGCATACATGCCAAATCCACTCTAGAATCTAGAACTCAAGAACTTAGAAAAAGCTCCAGTGATCGGTGACAAAAGGATCCATCTTCACAACACCACATGCCTGCACTCCAACAGCAGAAGCACCGGTGGTGCGCCGGGTTGAGGTGGGAGGGGGGGGGGGGGGGGGTGGTCAAGTCTAGCCGTCACTGTGTCTACAGTCGCATGTCTGACCAGAGCTGCTCCCACAGACTCCACCGCGGGGCCAAGGAGTTCAGGGGGTTTCCATGTCAACCAGTCGCCAGGCAGCCGCCGACAGCCGCACTTGTCTCCCACTCCTCTGGCTGAAGTGGCGCGGCACAATGAGAAGCCCCTGAGGTGATAACCCTGGTGGGCACGCAAACCAGCGGCGCCAGAATCTGGTGACGTTCCTTCCGCCCACTGTCCAGTAATATCAAACCACGGACACTGCTCTCCATTGGGCTGCATTGGGGTAAATTATACTTTAGAGTGGGTCTCATTGTGGTGTCAGTGGTGTGTAAGGCCTGTCTCTCTCTATGGAGTTTTCATATGCTACTATTCATCTATACCTTTGAATTCTTCCAGACACCAATCCAGGGACAGACTTGGTCGCGATACTGGGGAGAGACATTTTAATCATTTTAACCACCAAATATCATTTATGCAAACAGCATTAATCACTGGCTGGCAGAAACGCTTCTTATATTTATCCTCAGCTTCTGTGCTGGCCGTCTGACAGCATCCGCCCTCTTCTCGGGGATTTACTCCATATTTCATAGCGGTCCCGAATAGAGCTGTTCGCTAGCGAGAGCCATTTTAATTAACCTCTGCGAGGTAATCTCTTATCTCAATCTCTTTTTGGAACAGTAGCCTCGTCCGTCTCATTATAGGAGGAGCTAGACGGATAATTATACTGGGTTGGTCTGACTGACTCCAAATGGAGTTTGATAGCATCATGCCACACAGAGACATCACTGGGGTGCCTGGCGCGTTTGCGCACGTGTGTGTGTGTGTGTGTGTGTGTGTGTGTGCCAGGACCCCAAAACCCTTCCATCCTGTGCTGCAGATGTATCAATTTGTCTCCATGGTGATTATCACCTCTCGCACCGCAGCTGCTGTCTTGGTCTGAAGCCGCCGCCGCCGTCGCTGTTCCATCACAGCTGTTCACGTCCCCAAAAATCAGGACGCACTTGTCTGTCTGAGCTCAACCTCTCTTTTTTCCTCGCTTCTGAAATCCCAAGACAAACATGCAAAGCTCTATCGCGTTCCTGTTTCAGGCAAAGCTCGAGCGCACATCTGTGTTTCTGAGCCAAAGATAGAAAGTGAATGATATGCAGCTGCCATTTCATTGTTGTGCCGTCCCATATTCCCGTCTCAATGGGAGGAACATGAGAGCCATTTGAGAACGACAGCCACAGATGAGAGCCGACATCTCATCTGGATCATTCACCGAGCGCTGCGCCACTCAAAATGGGTTAAAGTGCAATAAATGCATCATCACTGAAACACACACCCACACACACACACACACACTCACACACATACGTACACACACATACACACATGTTCAAGCGCACTTCGGGCGTTTCAACTTCCAGAGACACATGTAGCCTGAAGCGTGCATGCTTTGAGTGACAGCAGCAGAGGCAACCTCCACCAATGACGGCGGAGCTTTGCGGGGTAAATGGGAGGGGTGAGGGGGGGGAGGGAGGTCAAGGGTCAAGGGTCAAGGGTCAAGGCCGGGGGTGGTCTGACCGTAGAGGTACTCTAGCGGGTGCTGGCCAGAGATCAGCCAGTTGCGGAAGAGGCGCAGGTGGTAGGAGCACTGGTGGAGGTGGTGGGCCAGCCCTGCGTCCAGGCACAGGGGGAGGCCCACGCACGGCTCGGTGGAGAAACGCCGCAGCAGCTGGGCCACGTGGTGCTCCTCCAGAGGCTCTGGGAGAACAAGAGAGGAGCAGGAGCAGGAGCAGGAGGAGGAGCAGGAGGAGGTGGAGAAGGAGGAGCAGGAGGAGGAGCAGGAGGAGGTGGGGGAGGAGGTGCAGGAGGAGCAGGAGCATGAGGTGGTGGAGGTAGAGGAGGAGGAGCAGGAGCAGGATGAGGAGGTGGAAAGGAGAGGGAGAGCAGGAGCAGGAGGAGGTGGAGAAGGAGGAGGAGGTGGAGGTGGAGGAGAAGCAGGAGGGGGAGCAGGAGGAGGTGGGGGAGGAGGTGCAGGAGGAGCAGGAGCATGAGGTGGTGGAGGTAGAGGAGGTGGAGCAGGAGCAGGATGAGGAGGTGGAAAGGAGAGGGAGAACATGACAGGAAAAGAAGAGATAGGAGAGAGGAGGAGACATAGAAGGGAGAAAGGAAGGATGGAAAAGAAGAGAGGAAGATATAGAGAGGACATAAGGGGGATGGAAAATGGAGAACAAGAGGAGAAGAGGGGGATATAGGAGCAAGGAAGGATGAAGCGCCGAGAGTAGAGGAGGATAGAGGATAGAAGATAAGAGACAGAGGGAAGAAAAACAAACAAGGGCAGGGGAAAAGAGGGGAAAACAAGAAAAATATGGAAGAGAGAGGTGTGCAGGATCTTGACTACCTGAAGGTATCACCTGGGTGTCAATACTCAGTCAAACCCCACCCGTGATTACATCACCTCAAACCCCATCCTAAGGCATTCTGTTTCATATCATGACTAGAATACAAGAGAGGCACCCTCACACCCCAGAAGTCCATGCTGTTGCAATATACTAGCTCCCATTAACACACACACACACACACACACACACACACACACACACACACACAAAATAACAACCTACCAACTTTCTCAATCTTACCATCACCAAGCACCCCTCCCCACCCAACAGAAAAGACCCACTAAATGACACTCCACTGCATTCTCACAACACACCATCCAGTGAAGCACACACTCTTGCAAACTCCACAGCTGGCATGGAGCCGTGGCCAAACTGCTCAATCCAAAACCTACAAGCACTATAACCACACTACTTAGCATGTGTCTATATGCGTGTGCTGTGTGTGTCCATAGGATTAAACCAGCTTGTTTAATGGCCTTTCTCTGAAGGGAATGACAACCTATGGAGACTGTTATGCAAACACACACACACACACACACACACACACACGCAAAATGCTCTAGGCCTAAATACAAGAAATCATATTTCACATAATTTTGTGTTTAATTAATTAATAAACGTGTCCATTCATATGATTATTTTCATATCATATGATATTCATTATCATATTACGCTCAAACTCACACTTTTGAAGTTGTGGTTCCGGCATGCTCGCCTTTGAACCAGCGTGTTAGTAGAGACAAGTCACTGAATGCATCCAAAGTCACAGCAGGGCCAGCATGCTGACTACTCAACGCGGTTTGAATTTCTTGTGCGCTTGCATTTTCCACACAAAGGAAAACAGCTCCTTTTCTCCACACAGGAGGAAAACAAGCCGAATTGCGATGCAGCCCACGTGCCATGTGCAACAGATGCTATTCATTTGCTTTTTTGACATTTTTGTTTTTTTTGCATAGTCGATGTCCGACATTCGACTCGGCTGGCGGACGAAGCTGCAGTTCGATGTTTACCTGAAGCCGACCACATCAGATTAGGCCTATCCGGGGTATAGGAGTCATCCTGTGTTCCTATATTGAAGACAACCTTTCAGCACACTTCAGCAAACCTTGGGTGCAGTACAACAGCATCGGTACGTTTTTAAAACAATACAGTAGGGGCCACTAAAAGCAATTGGCCCATCCACTTGAGAGGAAGTTCTTTGGATCACAAGTCAAGTTTACATATTCTCTGTTGGCTGTCTTCTTTGCTAGAGCAGAGACACACAGTGTTACGGTCCAGAGACAGCTTGCTGTTTTCCAGGCAGTCTAATGCATCAGATCTATAATAGAGGCTGTAGCCATGTGGGCAAATGGAATCAGTTCCACTGGCATCGCAACACAAATAAAGGAGAATGCAGCCATGATGAGATAAGACTCTGGACTGAGCAGAGCACAGAGTGCGCTGTACTGTAGGAAGCAATCATACACAAGCCTTACTGAACTGGCTCTCAACATATAGCCACTCTCATAACCAAATGAGAGTGGCATGGATGTACTGATACGAAAAGAGAGCAGAATTGTTGAATTGTGGGTGTTTCAGTGATTGTGTGTGTGTGTGTGTCTGTGTGTGTGTGTGTGTGTGCATGAAGGAGTAAATCATGAATACAGCAGCACATGAGCTGAAAGGACACCAGACACACTTTCCACAGCTTCTCTCTATCGTGTGTGTGTGTGTGTGTGTGTGTGTGTGTGTGTGTGTGTGTGTGTGTGTGTGTGTGTGTGTGTGTGTGTGTGTGTGTGTGTGTGCGTGCGTGCGTGTGTGTGTGTGTGTGAGTATGCCGCGTGGGATGCATTCTTAAGTGTGTGGGGGAGAGGAGAACAGCGCTGGTGCCGTTTCTGTTTCCTCAGATACAGCAGCTCCTTACAAATGACGCATGCGCACACACACACACACACACACACACACACACACACACACACACACACACACACACACACACACACACACACACACACACACACACACACACACACACACACACACACACACACACACACACACACACACACACACACACACACACACACACACTTAACTGTGAGAGAGTGATAAGCTAACAGACATCTCTATCAAAGAGCAGTCAGTCCATGGTACTGCTTTGAATGAGTGAAGTTAGTCTGGGCCTTCCCAAAGCTCACCATCTGGCTCTGACAAAACTGAAGGGCTTCTATCTGGCAACTCATTGACTGAGTGAATAAATTATTACAACTTCTCGTCTGGATTTTTTGGCCCCATAAGATCTCAGATGGAACAATGACACTTTCGAAAACTAAACATTGGCCTGTAAGAATACATCATGCCTGTATGCATATTGCCATGCATATGCAGTGATGCAGTTCTACAGGTTCATCTGCACACATGAAAATGAATGCAGGCTTCAACACACCGAATGGGAGAACTAGAGCACTCACGGATCAGGGACAAAACTACATTATCCACAATGCAACACATGGAAACCACAGTGACGGTGCTCACATGCAGGAGTTAAATATATTGTAATTGAGAAAGTATATTCGTCAGTCTTCAAATGCTGAAATTTATTTAAGATGCCCTACAACCCAATTTATCCCATATTGACTACCCAAATTGAGAATAATGCCATAACAGATGGTGGTTTTTGATCCATGGGAGTTTTCCATACCCATTCAAAATGATCCAGCAATAACCAAACTGTGGAGGGTCTAGGGCCAGCTAATTAGCTCTAGCAAAGTTTCAGCCACAAACAACCACAGAGTGACAAAGAGAAGAGATCACCCTATCCACCTTGAGGGAGCCTGAAGCATCTGATCAGAAGATAGATAAGAAGATCAAGAGTCAAGAGGCACCTGAGGCTTCTGCAGTTACTACATTTGCAAAGTGACACATTGAGCAGATACTTTTGGGGTAAAGAGTGGACACATTGTGGAAAACATTCCACTGAAAGTATAGCAGATCCCAGACGTTTTCTTCTTCTCAAAAGTTGGAAACAAAGAGCAATTCCAAATACCATGACAGAGAAGGGTGACTAAGGCCATCACTCGGATGGAGAACTGGAGCATGATGGGTCGATCCTGGATAACAGCACCACACTGCCCAGAACTAACCCAAACTCTCACAGATCTCTGTTCTGACTTCACTGTGTTCAAAAGCCTCTAATTGACTGCAGCCCCTGGCCTCCCTGATCTGACCGGATCTGGTTTGGTCTGGTCTGGTCTGGACAGACAGCCTCTGTCACAGCTGTGGTTCGGGGACGTAAAGCCTCATGGACGTAGCACTTCTGTGCTAGCCGCCGCTAGCTCACTCCCCCCCACTTATGGCTGACTGCTTCTGACAGACGCTCGTGGTCGGAGCAGCCCCGCTCTTTGGTGTCCGGCCGCGTCGGCGGGTCACAGTGGACTTTTCCACACAGATGTTCCTCACTGGGCCACGAGCACCCAGGCCAAACAAACTCAGGGCTCCGCACAAACCCACAAGATGACCTCATTCAGAGCCAGCAAGCACACGCAATCACACAACACATCCACACAACAAAGGGAACCTCACAAACGTTCAGTCCCCCCCCTCAGAGCAAAACAAACACACAACATGACACAACAAACAAACAAACAAACAAACAAACAAATCACAATGAAGTACTTTCCCTGTTGGCAGCGACTCAAGGTTGAGTAGAGAAAAAAAAACCCACTCGATCTGAATAGCTCAGAGTCAAGCTGGGTGATTGCCTCTGTTGTCCTGGAACGCTTCGAGTTGTTCCTCTTCCAGTGAGGCATCAGAGAATTCAATACCAACAGGGAAAGGCTATTTTAACAGTGAATACAAAATGTGCTATCTATGGGGTCAACTCACATCGGTGAAAGACAATGTCCATATCTGCAGCACCATCCCCACAGTCACACATAACACACCACGCACACACAGACACACAGACACACATACACACACACACACACACACACACACACACGTACATACAAACACACACACACACACACAACACAAGTACACAGCCATCCACTGGTAACACATGATTTGACTGGGTGGAGAGTGAGGTTCTGCACGCGGGTGGGTTATGAAGAGAAGATGGCAGCAGTGTTAGGCTGTAGGGAACCAGGCAGATGGGTCAAACCACAGACTGAGAAAAACAAAAATAAAACTCAAGGAAGTGGAGGTGGAGGGGAAAACAAAAAGACATGGCTGTGCACCATGTTAAAAACTGAATGAATAAAAATAAAACTTCCCCAAACCAAAAAAAAATAAAATAAAATAAAAGAGTGAGAAACGTTGTTTTTCCACAGACATGCAAAAGACAGAAGGAAGTGGAAACGGAGTGGAAATATACTTGAAAGAAGCAGACGTACCATTAGTCGGATGCTTTGCAAACGACACAGAAAATCGCTTTACAGCCGGCATACACAACAATTCTGAAATAAAAAGAGGTCACTGGTGTTACCATCATGAGACAGGGGAGAGGGAGAGGATAAACACATCTATCTCTACCTCCATCTAGCTCTCCCTCCATCTGGTCTGGGACTTCGGGCAGAGCTACGGCTATAGGTGAGAGACGTGGGGACTACGGGAAGGAGGACGCTGTTGGCTGACGGACACGTCGTCCCCTTTAGCTATGGCTGGACTTGAGCACAAGGGGGTTGGGTTCATGGGACTTCTGCAGGACAAAGTTGTCAAGGTTCGTCAGAGTGCAGTGTTTGTGGTTTGCGGATTTGACTTGATCTAAAAGGGCATATCACAAACGCCCCCACACAATCTCTATCTCTGCTTCTCTCTCTCTCACACACACACACACATAAACACACACACTCTCTTTCTCTCTCTCTCTCTTTCTTTCTCTCTCTCTCACACACACACACACACACAGACACACACACACACACACACAACACACACACACACACACACACACACACACACACACACACACACACACACACACACACACACACACACACACACACACACACACACACACACACACACACACACACACACACACACACACACACACACACAGAGACACACAGAGACACACAGACACAAACACACCAGCAAAGCAGCCATGGGCTTTGCTTTTGTCTGACATGTACTTTTATGAGGACAACGCAGACAAGCTGTCACCTGTGTCCGTTCCCTCACCCAAACAACTGAACAAGTATTCAAGACCACAGCCAGGCCTGCAGTGTGCTGGGCCGGCCTCTGATCCTGTCATTGCCTGCTGGATGGAGCCTGTGACAGAGGAACTCACCAGGGGAATACTATCACAAAATGGCCACCAGTCTACAGGGAGCCTCCAGAGGAAGGCTTCTTTTTATGCTTCTTTAAAATGCAGTTTGATAAGACAGTGTGCACTTTTGACAGCACTGGTAAAAGGTTGTGGGGATGATTATGCTAGTTTGTTTACTTTATTGCTGCAAGATGAAGTTTTCACTGTCAAAAACTATAGTTTTGCTTAACCAAAAGATATACTGTAAAATGAGTTATATTTCATTTTAACTCTAGTTAGTTTGTATGTCCTTGATTTAAGATCTTAGCTTGACTTTCGCAGTAATGAACAATCTTTTTTCACACAAAACAGCATTTTTGTCAGAAAAAAATCTTTAAATTGCTCCTTTAAGTTGTAAAATAGATTTTTCAGCATCAGGAATGTCATTAGCTTTCCACTATAATGGGACAGCTATTGTGTAAAGAGAGATTGATCAAGCATTGATCAGGGGCTGTCACTGCTGTTTGCATTTTAATGGTGTATGCCCTGCCCGAGGTAAAAAGAGTGAAAAACACAGACAGCAACACAGGAGATGAAAAAGGGCTATGGATGACAAAACAAATAATCAGACAGACAGAAAAACCCTTCAGAATTGTCTCATAAAAACGTCAAGAGTCCTTAAATCTAAAGCCTCGAAGACCTTCCACGATCCTCTCCTCATTTTCTCCTCGCCTGTCGTCTCCCCACCCCTCCTGTACTGTCCAGCGCGTTTGTCCTGTTCTCTGTCTGTCCGGCTGGACTGTCAGTATTAGGAGCTGTCACTGAGTACAGTACACCAGGCTACCTCCTGATATTTCTGCATTTCTCTACGTCTAAAACCAAGCCTTTTCATACTTAGCACAATGATCAACAAACACACTGACACGGACACACACAGAAATGGCACACGAAACGAACATCGTGGATGATGAGACTGCGTCAGAGTCTGGCGTCTGAGAAGGGATAGTCTGCCGTGAGCAAGTCCAGCATGACCAGACAACATGAGATGAACACAGGGTGAGCCAGACGCTGTGGGCGCTGTTCAAAGGGCTCCTTACGGAAAGCCCCAGACACAACACAGCACAACACACACTGACACACAAACAAACACACACACATACACACGCACGCGAGAAAATGGCAGACAGAGAAGTCGGTTGACACTCCACAACAACACAGTGACACCCAGTGGACTACATGGTTATTACAACAGGACTGAAAAATGGCAAAGAACATTCTTGAAGGAAAGAGATGGCGTCGTCGACTATGAGAGAAATACTGATGGTAAGTATAGGCTGATGTATTATCGTCATGTACATACCCTGTCTATGCACTGACTGATTATAAACGTAAACTTTGACTAAAACTACACAGAAAACAGCAAATGCACTTTACTTTTACTTTTACTATGTGTTCACCTCTAAAATGCTTATATATATATTTCTAATTAAATTTTCCTCTCAAAAGAAGTAAAGTTCTTGAGGTCTATCATGCTAAAGTCCAGCTATGCAGGATATTCATGTACCCATATATTCTACTCTGGTCCCTGTGGCGTCATGGTACACTACACACTCTAGCATGAGTGTCATGATTTCTTTTCAACACACAAACATGAAGTGCCTGACAGCCTGTATAGACCGAGGCAAGCTGATGTTATGTAGGACACACGCATGCACACACGCACGCACGCACACGCACACGCACACACACACACACACACACACACACACACACACACACACACACACACACACACACACACACACACACACACACACACACACACGCACACACACAGAACACAACAACTCAAGTTCACTGAGTTACGACACACAGACACACACAACTACACACCACATGAGAATACACCATATACACACACAACACAAACAAAATACACACACAAAAAAATGCTCACTATAGATCTGACAGGATGAGGACACAGACCTGCACCAGTGTTTAGCTGGATGTGCTGACTATCTACCAAGGGGATCGACAATACTGCATAGCATATGGGCTTTACCGATGCAGGATGCTCAAAATCTCACATCTGTCCTCAATTAAAACAGGTCACTGGATTGAACCGTTTTATGTGCTGTTTATCTGGTAAGCCCTGCAACTTAGTATGAAGATAACATTGTAGAGAGCCCTACTGAGTTCCCGTATGCATTAGCAGTTTCTTTTGTAGTTCTTTTCTGAAAAAAAATCTACTTTTGTCCTTTGTCTGTGGTGGCTACTGTAAACTACGTAGTTATTTCAAAGTGGCAGTGAGTTTTTGGAACATAAAGAAGAGAAAAAGAGAGACAGAGCCAAAGAGAGTGCTGAGGAGAGAGAAAGAGGGGAGAAAAAAAAAGAGGACGACATACCGTCTTTATACGACAAGCTTCCGGAGGAGAATTTTTTGCGGTGGGTGCGTGCGTAGTCCTGCAGGTTGGGGGCGCTAGAGGACCCCCCCAGCACGGTGGTGCTGAACAGGCCGGCACACTGGGAGCCTGTGGGGGGTGGGGGGGAGGGGTTAGTGTCACACACACCACATGCAGTTATCCACACAATGCACCTCATCGGTTAAATGAACCTACAGTACTATACCAATAGCAGCTATGACGGGCTAACAAAAGCTAACACCGGCTAAGGCCAGCTAATAAGTAAGTAGTAGGAAGCTAAGGGCCTTGGCATGAGTCAACACTCAGTGTTGCAGGCCTCTGAGTCCTACAGTACATTGTTGGACCTACTGTAACACTAGAGGCTGTCTCAGGGGAGAGGGCCACGGTTCATACAGACACCTAAGAGATTTCAGTACAGGAGATAGTGCAAGATCGGATTCAGGGCTAAGACAAGGACTAGGATCCAGCCCTCTGCTAAACTAAGGAGATAGCAACAGATTCACAGATTGAACAACCAATATGGTCTGTTGCAGATACATAGATATTCGTGAAGTCGTAAGCCAAATTCTTGACACTTGGGCATGAACCAACATGGTCTGTCTTACAATCTGTCTGAAAAAGCTGGTGAAATGAATGGACGATAGTTATTTATTAACTCACACTCTTCTTGTAATATAACTCAAAGCCTGTTAGTTAGACAGCCTAAAATCGCTTTTGAAAACTGGAACCAATGCATTGCTGTCTCCTAAAACACACTTTGAGTTGGACTAAATTCAAAAATGGCAAAAATAATGGTGAAGACTCATGATGAAAGGGACAGTACCAAAAGAGCTTATTTTAGAGTGATTCAAATATTATATTACATACATAGTCTGTACTATTTATGTCCAAAATGAAATGTGCGTATCTGCATTGAGCTGAGTACTAACCGAAGTTTAGCCACCATAGCAGTGGTGGGGATATTCCTTAGAATCAATTTATAGTATTGATTATTTAAAGCTGTCAGAAGCTTTCATATATTTTTAAAGAAATATTGTACAGTACTAACTATCAATACAATATTATTTACATTAGGGCCCAACAAGTCTCAAATGTCTCGAAAGTTCCAACTTTCTACCCTGGAACACCCAAACGAACCTTCTGCAAATTTGGGATTTGCTCCGCAGGTCCGTCTGGCCAAAAACCCAAAAAGATGGGAATGCAAATACAATCGCTAATCCGGGATGGACATATATTTCTTTAGAACTGAGTAAACAGCTGCATTTAAAACCTTTGTTTACAAGATTGCTACACCACTGAAATGACTCAATAAGTGCATAATGCACCAATTTAAGTTTAACTTCACTGCTAGTTACACACCTGCTGGAAATCTTAAGTTAATGACCCTTTATGTCTTCACTGTAAATGTTCTTGTAGGCTGTGTGCCAAAGTACTGGCATTGTCATTACATCAAAACTCATACTTAATGCGTCAGATTTGAAAGAAATTCAATAATCTAGCAAAATCTAGCAAAATATTGCAAATTAGTGAATTGACAAAATATGCAGACTGTGAAGACGAGAAAATGTCTTTACCAAAAGTGTCTTAACCATTATTTTCACCTTTTTTGAAAATGGCTCAGAAACTCCTTTAAACTAAATGGTGATTAACTGGTAAGTGATCTTTGTTATGTTTTGGACAGAGCACACTTTTTTATTATGATGTTATGCCACCATGTTTATTATACTCTTGAGATGCAGGCCTGTTTATGGTGTTAACTCAGGTTTAATAAAAATGCTAGCAGATGATGTTTACACAGATGACAGGAAGACAAATGTCACTCCAAGTTGACATTTCACAGTTGTAGAGTCCGGGTTATTGGTAAAGTAGTCCCAGGACTACATCATCTCAGAGAAAAGCCATCTGACTACAGTAAGGAGCTCAGTGGTCATCCGCTGCATATCACACAATCAGCTGCAACTACCAATACTGCGAATACTTCTAATACTGCTCTATACTACTGCCCTTTAAATGACATCTCTACTCACACACTTGGCTATTGGATGTCATTGTTTGTGAGTGACACATTTGGAAAGCTGTGTGTGTGTGTGTGTGTGTGTGTGTGTGTGTGTGTGTGTGTGTGTGTAGTAGAGTTGATGACAGACCGTAACCGGTGGTCAGGAGAAAGACGATACCCATCTAATCCAATCTGTGTGTGTCCAGAGAGAAGATGATACTGCACTAAGTGCCTGTGTGTGTGTGTGTGTGTGTGTGTGTGTGTGTGTGTGTGTACTGTACACTCCCAAGTGTGCATATAGTTTGGCTGTGCCGTGCTGTGCGGTGAGTCCTTGTGTGTGTGTGTGTGTGTGTGTGTGTGTCTCTGTGTGTGTGTGTGCGTGTGATACCCACCTAGGCCACTTTGTTTCATCTCAGGGGACTGGCGTGAGCAAGAGGAGAAGAGGCGGTAGCTTCCCCCTTTAGACGAGGACGTTTCAGACAGGACCTGCACAGGACATGACACAGACACACAGACACACAGACACACACACACACACACACACACACACACACACACACACACACACACACACACACACACACACACACACACACACACACACACACACACACACACACACACACACACACACACACACACACAATACACATATAGACACAATACACATATAGACACAAAAAGCAGCTATAAGACACACTATATCAATAACATCAGTAACATAACACACAGTAGGCATATTTCAATGCCCATTGGAGTGTATAGGCTAAATTAACACACAAACACACACACATACACACACATATCTCAAAGATATCACAACTGGACAAAAACACATGGACACTCACAGCATGATGGTCCAACAGATCAGTACATTAAAACCATCAGTGGAACGCCAGTCTATAACGCTCACAGTGTACATTTTAGACACTGTGACATCACACCATGACATGCCAATATACCATTACACTACAAAACCTCAGACGCAAATAGATGGGCATGTTCAAGCAGGCAGGGTTACATGGCCACGCTGCGGACAGGTGTAAACAGAATGGGATGAGCCCAGTAAGCTAGATAAACACATCATGGGCACGTTCAAGAAGCCCGCACGGTGACAGATGAGTAGGGAGATATGGCCATCTCCTGACCCTCTCCATCTCTCGCTCCCTCTCTCGCACACACACACACACACACACACACACACACACACACACACACACACACAGTTACAAGACCTTGGGTCCAAACATTCTTTTAGCTCATCATCCAACCAATGTTTCCACTGATTCAAATGTCACCGTTGCCCTCACACTGTCTGTCTATGAGACATATGGAGTCAGACTCCAGACCAGATGGCAAAGCTCTGCTGTAGTTGTATTCTTAGAGTCAGCTGTCACTATGGTTGTGTGTGTGCACATTCAAAATAAGATCAAAGAAAGCAAATTCAAATCTACAATAAAAACACCTAACCCCTCAGTATAGTAACATCATTTCTGGTAAGAGGCTATTGGCATTTTCATATGTCCTCATCATTATGTATGTATGTGATATGTAAACAGTGTGTGTGTGTTTGTGTGTGTGTGTGTGTGTGTGTGTGTGTGTGTGTGTATCTAGGGTCTTCACCTCCATGGAGCCTGTCTTCCTGTTGCGGATGAGGGGGGAGCGCCTCTGTGTGCTGATTGAGTCAGAGAGAGGAAGGGCGCGGTCTGGCTCATCTCGAGACAGATTCTCCAGGCTGCCAGGGTCGGTCTGCTTCTGCTCATTCTGAGTGACACACACACACACACACACACACACACACACACACACACACACACACACACACACACACACACACACACACACACACACACACACACACACACACACACACACACACACACACACACACACACACACACACACACACACACACACACACACACACACACACAAGAAACACATATACATGTACTTACAAAACTATATACTCAGGGGTAGATGTACTAGCAGATTTGCGTCCACTTGAGTCACACTTTCTCCGTAAAACTGCAGACTGCCTGTTGCAGGAGCTGAGGATGACCATTTGCGCTTTCCTGTGTCATGCATACGTATTCATAGGAGGGGAAAGTGGGTGTTTTGTGTGAAAGATGGGAGAAGAAGAGTAAAATGCACCTCATTATGTATTCCCCTGTATGTAAGAACACTGCACATGAAAGCGCACCTCTGTTTTTCAGTGCAAAATTTCCGCCCTGTAAAAGCCGATGTTAAATCTAAATTGCGAAACTTTCAACGACAACAGAATCGCTATGTCAAAACCAATCTTAACTTTCGCTGGCCTTTCAAATGTCTTACTTTCACCTCATCCACTTAAACTTTCCTACTTGCTATATGTCAGTAATAAATCTGTCATACTGTAGCTTACGTGCGCAAATAGTTTTAGTAAAACTGCTGCTCTTCATTATCTTCCTGCTTGTTGACATTCTATCATGTTTTGCAGGGGTGATGACCATGACCATGTGAGAGTTCCATTCATTTAAAAAAAAAAAAAGGAACAAAAGGAAAACAAGTCTGCTTCTCTGACTGGCATTTAAATAGCCTACCTTTACCTTGTACTTGTGAAGGTCAGGGTCTATTGGAAAACTCTTGGGACACGTTCAGGTTTGAAACTAAAATATGGAAGACGTTTTTTTATGGTGTTATTTTGGTTACAGACGCATTGCGCTACAAAAAGACAAGTCCTCCCTTTTGACGGTCCTGTGTTCCTCCTTCTATTTGTGCTTTGCTTCAGGCTATGTTTTCCTGTTTGCAGTACCGTAATTTCCCGACTTTTAGCCGCGGCTTATACATTGATTTTGTTACATTTCTTCAGCTATGAGGTTAATACAGGGGGGCAGTTAATGTGGTGTTAATATGGTTTTGTTTCTTTTAACTTGCATAAAACACTGTCCTGCGGCTTATACACAATGCGGCTTATATGCAGGAAATTACTGTAGCATTACACCTGGCTAAAAAAACAAATGTGTCTCCTTATGCTTCTTTTGGAGCTTGATTCCTATCCATCACACAGATTCTAATCTAATCATTGGTAGCCTAACTATTGGCAGCACTGTCATATACAGTAATGAAATGCATTTTGATTTATCAGAAATATATTTGAAAAATAAAAACAACTTTAAAGTCCAAGGAGAAGAAAGAACTTCAGTTCAGCGGCCGTGCACTGCACACGAGGAGGCAAAGAGCCACATGCAGCTCTCGAGCCACAAGTTCACCACCCCTGATGTACTCATGGGCTTCATCGGGTCCCCTTCCACAGGTGGGGTAATCAAGCACTATGCAGTCTGCATTCATAATCTAGGTGCTTGATTGTATGCACCTGTGGAAAGGGACCTGATGAAACTCATGAATTGCATTATTTCATGATCGATGAACTCCTTGACACCTTCCAATGTTGTCATCAGTTAACTTAACTCAATTGGTGATTGATGCCATTCGGTTGTGAATGTTTGCAAATTACCCTAGGGGGCGGAGATAGGCGCTGATTACATGATGAGATGCAGGCATGATAAACAGCACGTAACATGAAGAAGCACAGCATGCACTTTCTGCGGTTAGGCAATGACGCTGTTAACGCTGTGTTCGCAACTGTGTGCAAATCTGGCCCTCAGAATCATTAAAATATACAGAAATATGCACTAATTATGAAGGCCTAGCAACACCCTCCAATTAAATATTTAAATATGAATAGTTCAACTGACATCAGCATGATCTGATCTAGTATCAGAGTGTTTTGTCCATGCATGCATGCAGCTGTTGGAACCTATGCGTCCTAGAGAGAGACAGAGAGACAGAGTGTGTGTGTGTGTGTGTGTGTGTGTGTGTGTGTGTGTGTGTGTGTGTTTACCTCGCTGGACGCTGGCCTGAAGCCGAAGCCCAGGGGAGCGCTCTCCTCCTCGCTCACCTTCACCCCCGGGCTGAAGTGCAGCTCCACGTGGAAGCGCTCCTCTGACGAAGGGTCCTGCACAGAGACACCAGCTCAGCTGAGCACCGCCGCCACCACCACCACACTAACACACAACATCATCCAAACACGAGGCCTCTCTTGGGCCTGCACAGCCTTTACACCACCTTACCACCACCACCACCTTTACACCACCACCACCTTAACACCACCACCATCGCCACTAACACATAACACATGTGGTCCAATACTGCCGGTACACAACTATCATTACCAACTTCTCCTTGCTGTTTTTGAATAATGCATACAAAGCCCATTTACACCTGTCAATAGAACCATTCTATAACA
The DNA here is from genome assembly GCF_963854185.1 of Sardina pilchardus. Classification (NCBI taxonomy): domain Eukaryota; kingdom Metazoa; phylum Chordata; class Actinopteri; order Clupeiformes; family Clupeidae; genus Sardina; species Sardina pilchardus. The sequence continues at coordinate 27,230,211 of NC_085004.1, read as the reverse complement.
CTCAGGTGGAAAACACTCAAATCATCCTGACCATCTTAACCACACTTACACAAGGGGTGTACCACTAGGAGGGCAAAACACGCACTGCCAATGGACAACTATTTTAAGAAGCATTCAGCGCACACACACACACACACACACACAGACACACAGACACACAGACACACACACACACACACACACACACACACACACACACACACACACACACACACACACACACACACACACACACACACACACACACACACACACACACACACAGTACCTTGTTGTTGTCCTCATAGAGCATGATGACTATCTGAGTCATGTAGTTGAGCTCGGAAACTGCGCTCAAGTAGTCCATCGCCCTCTTCCACTGCTGGTCATTCTCCTCCTGGACCAACAACACGAACAAACAAATAACAAAGACATAAATTCACTTATATATTTATCTCAATTCTATTCATACAGCACTACAACCAATTAAATTGTGCTAAATTAAAGTCCTTAACACAGGCCAACTGACCATATCATATTTTGACATATTTACGGTCTGTGTGTTGGAAATGACTGCAGATGAATGGAATAGTGCTAGTTATCTAATGCTGCAGTCAGGACCCAGCACACGGTGGAAAACTTGGACACAACATTAATGGTTTTGTTGACGGACATGCCACAACAGACAAGTGTAACTCTCCCTTTCTCAGTCTCTTTCTCTCTCTCTCACACACACACTCACTCACACACTTACATCGAGAAGGCCTCCGTAGCGGAAGATACTAAGGAGAGAGTGCACATGACTCTCGCTGGTAAAGTAGAGACGTGTGCGGACGTGTCGTCCTGGAGACAGAACTCCTCTGGAGTACCTGAGAGGAGACGGGAAATAACACATTGTTGACAGTTAACCTTTGACCTCGGTGGAATCTTAAACCACACACACAAAATGGACACATACTGTACACAAACACACACACACACACACACACACACACACTCACAGAGGGTGCAGCTTGTTCACAGACTCGTCCTCATGAGTCCTCTGCAGGTCCAGCTGGATCTTCTTGACCAGAGGGAGGCAGTAGGCATAGGCGATGTCCAGCTTCTCCACTTTATTAATGCCATACTCCTACACACACACACACACACACACACACACACACACATCAAAGGCAATGTTATGTGTGTTATCTCATATCTCATATCACTGCTGCCATAAGTTTGTTTTAAAAGGCTGTGCGCTGATTACTGATAAGGTTATCTGCGGGAGAACAAGCTGGCGGTGAGAGTGTATGCTCCCTCTGTGCTGAGCTATATTATCAAAGATAACAGTGTGTACATGCCTCAAAACAGATACGGCGTGTGCGGCAAGTGTGCAATTCTCTGCTCACAGACATTTGCTGGCATTCTCCCTTTGAGCATGTGTGTGTGTGTGTGTGTGTGAGAGAGAGAGAGTGTGTGTACTGAATCCCTCCATATAAACAGCTCTTGGGTAAGTGAGATTTGAGATTTCTCTCTAAGTAATGCATTGGTGGCGTAACAATGTATACAGTGAGTGAGTGAGTGAGTGAGTGAGTGAGCAAGTGAGCGAGTGAATGAGTGAGTGAGTGTGTGTGTGAGTGTGTGTGTGTGTGTGAGTGTGTGAGTGAGTGAGTGAGTGAGTGAGTGAGTGAGTGAGTGAGTGAGTGAGTGAGTGAGTGAGTGAGTGAGTGAGTGCGCTACCTGCGGTATGACAATGTCGGCCAGTGAGTGTGTGAGTGAGAGTGTGAGAGTGTGAGAGTGTGAGAGTGCTACCTGCGGTATGACGATGTCGGCCAGTGAGTGTGTGAGTGAGTGAGTGAGTGAGTGAGTGAGTGAGTGAGTGAGTGAGTGTGTGAGTGAGAGTGTGAGAGCGCTACCTGTGGTATGACGATGTCGGCCAGTGAGTGTGTGAGTGAGTGAGTGAGTGAGTGAGAGGGTGAGCTACGCTGCCTGTGGTATGACGATGTCGGCCAGTGAGTGTGTGAGTGAGTGAGTGAGTGAGTGAGAGGGTGAGCTACGCTACCTGTGGTATGACGATGTCGGCCAGTGAGTGTGTGAGTGAGTGAGTGAGTGAGAGGGTGAGCTACGCTACCTGTGGTATGACGATGTCGGCCAGCGCGCGGGACATGGTGAACAGCTCCACGGTGTTCTCCAGGCCCAGGGAGGCGTTGTGCTGCACGTCGTACTTGATGCAGTCGTAGATGTCGGGGATCTTGCTGATGTCGTAGCGGCCGCTCTTCATGCGGAAGTCGCGCTCCAGCTTGGTCCAGCGCTGCAGCATCAGCTCCAGGGTCTCGCTGTGGTACAGCTGCAGGTCTGCAGCCAGGGGGCGACAAAGAGCACACACACACGCTGACCATCTCCCGTCCCCATTCTGACCCAAGCAGACTTTTCAAAAATTCATCTGAATCTTTAATCGGCAGCTCAAGGAAAAAGATGGGCTCTGTGACACGCAATATAAACCCCATTTCTGCTTGGGCTGAGAGGTTAATAGAAGGTACTTGCTCCCGTTTCATCGCTGTGATCGCGCACCCACACATGAGACGATGTGATCGGCGTCCTTCTAGCTTGCAATCAAACCTAATGTGTCTAGACATGCCCCGGCTAGGGTGCGTTCTCTGGAGGGCGTGAGTAGACACCTTACACACCTTACAGGTGTGGCTCAGCACGCCCAGGCCCAGGTGCCCTGCAGGAGGAGACGGGCCGGGAGAGAGCAGGTGCTCTGCCGAAGCACATTCACCTCAATTCGCCAGAATCACTTAGTCAGAGGATGTGAGAGTAATGCTGTCATCAGCAATCAGACTCAGGTCTCTTAACCGCACTGACCACAATGACGTCGTCTGCTGCTGTAACTGACCGCTCTTAGAAGGGATGCGCTACTGAGTAAGCACTTCTCGTTTTTTTTTTAATTATCATTATTATTTCTTTCTTACTTCCATATTTTCTGCATTGACTCCACATTTCTTTCACATCTTTATGAGGAGAGGAGGAGGAGGGGCTATGAAGTGAGGGTGGACTGACCTATGGAACTGATATACCCAGAGGGTGCCGGCGATGTATGTATAATGTTGCCACAATCATATTATCTGCAGTGGGAAATGAATAGACTCCAAGCACTAGCGAACTGAAGAGGGCAGCAGACCACAATATTGAGAAATCAATTCCCTTGGCTGTTGATCGGCAGGCAAACAGCAGGGGGCAGACGAGAGCTCCCAGTCCCATCCTCTAGTGAATTCCATCGGACTTGATGGGAATGCTGCCGTTTGCAGCGCGGGGTCGCTTCACAGAGACATTGAGCCAAATAGCGGACATGCAGCCATGCAAGGCATTGACTGCATTTTCATACGGTCACTGGACCAGTGAACAACACAAATTAGTACAGCCTAACTAGTTAGCCTACCACTTTAGCTCAGATCATTGCATTGGCTTTGTGTGTCCATGGGTGAGGTGTTGTAGCAGGAGGCGATGAGTTATTTTTCAACAGCTTCCATTTCTCTAAGCAAGGTCAACTTGAGGCATGTGCACTGCGGGCCAACGGAGCCTGCTGTGTGGCCTTTAGACATATTTCAAGGAGTAGCTTGTGTTGACAGGCACATGTAAGGACAGACCTGCGGACTTGGGGTCCTCCATCTTCTTGCGGATCTGCGAGGTGAGGCTCTGGATGAGGGCGTAAACGCTGTCACACGTGAACACAGGGTTTCCCACCGCCTTCATGGAGTTGACCAGGGAGCAGCTACCAGTGGGGGCCAACTAAACACACACACAGAAAGTATGTTTTTACATGAATATATATTCTCACACCAATGCATTGATACATACAGTATGCACATAGGCATGCAAATCTGTGCAAAAATATGAGCACATAATTCCACATCATTCCAAACAGTCTACAAATGAGATCAAATTGACCAAAGCTAATAAAGATATTTCAAAGCCCCATTAAAGTCACAGAATGTACTGTGTGAAGAAAATGAGTGAAACAAATGAGAACCCGGTTATTACAGCGCAGACAGTGCCAACGAGCTTAAAATAACCCCATCTCTGTCCCCATTATGACTAATTAGCATCCAGCTAGATCAAAGAGGAATGCGGAATGACAGTAATAACTGTTCTCACACTCACACAGAGAGATGCTGACAGGCAGACTGACATTATACTCCCATAGGGCTTTCTCGCCACAGAAAATCAGAATTATTCTTTGGAGAATCGGAACACTTCGACAAGTAATCTCACAGGATAACCCACATCTTGGCTCTCTCACAATGCCTTGAAATGGAATTCACTCACAGAAAGACCCACAACTCGAACCTCTCACACAAAAAAAAAAAAATTAATACGGTCACGAAGACCCACAACTGCATTCGCTCCCACTCAACACAGGCATTCAGCATGCTACTGAAGAACACATTGGATTCGCTTTCTCATATAAAATGAGGCCTTTGCGTGGTGCAGGACACGATGACAAACCCCACACAGCTGGCAGGACGGATTCTAATCTGATTCACAGGCAGCTACAAGCCGGGCCATGAAACTAGAACTAGTGTAATGGATGCAGCAAGCTCCTTCTGCATAAAGCACCTCCTATTTTATTGGAGACCTCCATGACATTTATTAGAGTGAGTGTGTCCATAAATTCTATCTGGCACTCTGAAAATGGAACACTGCTCTGAAGTTAGAAAAAAGCAGATCGCTCCATCCTCTTGGAATTGGCAAACACTTTTTTATGGATCGGAATGGGTATAACACAAATAGCGGTGTTGAAATTGGGCTTCTTTTTTATTGAAAAGCTTGACAACAATAAGTCTAACGGTGAATACTTTGAATGTGTTTTTTTTTTTTTTTTTAAATGTATTTTTTGTTTTGTATGGCTAATCACTGCCTGTGATTTTTGCAGTAGTCTCCAGCTGGGGGACTGGAGGTGGAATTGAGGCTAGCAGGGCTGTCCTACAGTACGGTACCTTGTCGTACTCCTCTTCGGTGAAGTCCTGGTCCTTCTGCATGATCTCGTGGAGGCGGCCCTTGACGCGGTGCTGGCAGCTGCTGAGCGAGTCGATGTCGTTGTCCAGCAGGCCGTTCATGTTGGCGCTCTTCACCATCTGCACCAGGATGGGCGTCAGCTCACCCTCCAGCGCCAGCAGACCCTACGGCACAGCGGCCAGACAAAATAATAAAGACACTTGAACACACACAAACACAGGAATACGTGCAAAATGTCACACATCAAAACACACGCACGCACACACACACAGTCGGTGACAAAACACACAAGCAAACACACAAGCACAAGCATCAACAAACACACAAGCACATCAACACACACATCACACATCACCACAAACACAACTCACATCAACAAACACCTCACAAGCCAAACCCACATGCCTGTGAGTCTATGTGATGTTACTGTATGTGCCTATACAATATACATACCAAAGATCCTAGATGACTAACGTTTGCACCTCTCGCTCTGCTTTAACCCTCTCAGTCTGCACATACCTTAGCGAAGGCTGCTGCAGTCATCTGCACGCGTCCCTCGTCAGAAGCGTAGATTTTGAGGTCGTGGCGGTAGGTGCTGTGAAGTCTGAGTAGACCGCAACCAGGAAACCCAGCGTAGTCACCTACCACACCAAGGGAAACAGCACTCTTTACAACACCACCGGCCCATAATGTATAGATGTGGCTGCTGGCTATAGCAGCGCAGTCACAACCGTCATCACAACAGGATTAACACTGTATTACAACAGGCTCATTACAGCAAACAACCAAGAGCCCCTGGAGTACCTCGTCCATGCACCACACGCACACACACACACACACACACGCACACACACACAATATGTGGAAAAGCACCACGCATACTGTAGAATACATGAAAGACTTTACATAAATGGGCCAACAGACATTATGGAATGCATGACAGGGAGGGAGAGAAAATGTTACTGGGAGCTTGACAGTAAAGGAGAAAAACGTAACTCCCTGAAAAAAAAGAGTATCTTAATGAACCCAACAGCAACACATACCGTTTTATATAACGCCGTCATTTAACCAAATTACAAAAATAAACTAGATTACATATAGATAACCAGTTTGCTTTGCTGTAGTCAGGCTAAAAGACAGTAATCTGAAAAAAAAGCAAGTGGTAACCAAAAGTGCGTAGAATGCCAATGATTCTATGTCCTGGCGATAAAAAGGATGCAGGAGTATGAGATTAAAGCTAAAATTGCAGCCTGGGATTAAAACGAAAACGCATTTAATTTTACACTCCAGAATCAAACCCATAGCCTTTGGAGATACAAACACAAAGGCTTTTATTTTAGGCCTTTATACCGTATAAAACCATGACCAGTAATGACAGCCTCAGATCTCTTAACTCTAGAGCAGAGCAGGCGACTACACTGTTTGAGATTGTCACTGTAAATCCTCTCTTCACTAAAACAAACCACAGACAGTTTGGAGGTCAGAGATCACTATATATCTACTAAGTAAATTATAATTCATTTAAATATTGAAAAGTATCTTAAATTGCATGTTCCCATCCCTTTCGCTACTGACCTGAACAATTACTGTATGTCAGTTTATTCTGACTCCCTTATGATATGTTACATACACACTATCTGTACGCCAAACCTGTTAAGACAACAATCTCCTCCATGCATCTTGCCTGTGATAAGACAACTCGCTCTACAGTATCTTCCTTGTGATGGCAGACAATAACATCCTCCTCAATCTGTCTCTCAAATCTGCCTCTTAGTGATTCACATACAGCTATGCAGCACATCTCACCTACACAAACAGGAAGTGCTGGCAGGAAGTGGGGAAAAAAAGGAGGCTCTCGCCAGGGAGCGATTGCGAAGCATGGATCCAAAGACAGTGCGTCCTCCTTTCCCCCGACGGTGTTAAGTGGTCAGTGTTATATAAGTGGTCAGTGTGTTAGAGCCACAGGGTGCTCAGGCTCTCTCTGGTTAGACTGGTGTTGGTGGAGGTTAGGGGCAGCAGCCTTGGCGTAGCATGGGCCCCATGCAGGGCCCTCTTACCGCCGGCGGCAGGAGACTCACGACCCAGCCGACCAGTGGCACAGTCTAGCGCCACAGACCGCAGACGAGCAGAGACCAGACGCGGAGAAAAAGAGGATTAAAGAAAAAAAAAAAGAAAACATCGGACAAACACGTTGAAAAACACGTTATGGTTGAGGTAAAACACCCACAAATCCGTGGAAAGAAATGGTAAATAAGTTTAGAAATCAAAACACAAAAAACAAAATCAAAATCAGTTGTGGAGGGGAAAAAGGCAGTGTCAAAAAGAAAAATCTTCAATGCATTTTTATCCCTTTCAAGTGTATGCATGAGATTTCTCTTTGTGATAAAATGTCTCAAAACAAAACAAAAGAAAGATCATCTAAGCACTGCTAGCCGACCAGTAGCACAGTCCAACACCTGAGCACCCATTTGTGCTGTGTTGTTTTTAGTGATATTAATAAACAGCATTAAGATGCTTGGTGTGCTGCTGTCTGGAGATGATTAGGAGGGCACACTAGACGCTACCCTAAGGGCCGGGGGGCGAAGCAGCAAGGGACACACAACCTCATTCTGCCACTCTATTTCAGACTCCTTCAGCTGAGAAATAAGCCCCCGTCAACAGCCACAACAAATAAGAAGATTTCAAACAAGATGCACATCCAAATGATCACTTTGTTCAATAGTTCAGCCCGTTACCAACTGAAAAAATCTTTCTTTTTATAACAGATATCGTTTGACTTCATTTTCCCTCTAGGAAAACAGGCTATTGTCATGTTGTAGTGTATTTGTCTAGTGTGCATGTAATGTTTACAGACTATGTTGTGTGAAACAGAATAGTGCACATACTGGGCTTGGTATTCTTAATATTTCCCAATCCAACTGCATGGGAGCAATGTAATATTTTATCAGTGTTAGGATGTATGTGGTGATATGACACGTTTCACTGTACAGAAGTATCTGTAAAGATCCAAGGTGGATTTGCATAAAATATGTAAGGGCATGGGCAAGTAACATTTAAGTGTACTGTGTTCTGTCTGATGCATATGTCAACATATATATGGGACACTGAGAGCAGTGTACTAAGCTGTGTGCATGATTGCAGCTTCTGAAGACACTAGTGTCATCTGGAGGTATGATTTAATATAAAAACTATTTACAAAATAATATTAACAGTCTTCTGGACTAAGGATGCTTTTATGGTAAACAAAAGATACCTGCAGTATGTGCAGCGGAGTGGTACCAGACAATTAATATTTTTGTTTTTAATTATAGCGATAATGTCCAGTTCTGCTGTAAATCATTGTGTATGGTAAACAAAACATACAGTGCTTAGGACTTTTTTTTGTGTATGAAACAGTAGAGAAGTCATAAATAGAAACAGCCAAACAGCTGACAAAATACAAACAGCTGTGCTGAAATTGGGTGTACGTTTAACTCAATATCGTCATGACAGTGAACATGTTGAAACACTAAGCCTTTTATGGCGAATGACTAATTATCATCTTATCAGGTCTGCAACTGTCAAAGTTTTCCAGAACACCCTCGGCTATGCTTTTCCAGTCAGACTGACGTCAGGCTCCGCCACTCTATCCCTTCAGCACGAGTGCTCTGAACTCTCTGAAGAGTGCGAGTCCCCAAAAATGAACAGCAGTTCAAATCACATCCTTCATTTACAAACAGATTCACAGTGCCAGAGTGCGCTTGGAGTGGCAGTTCAGGAACAGACTTTAAAATACGAGAGGGCGCTCAGCTGTGTGTGTGTGGTGTGTGTGGTGTGGTCTTACAGGGAAGCTACACCAGGCGAATGACTGAAGCGTTCCATCTGCGTTGCGCCTGCTGCAACTATTAGCTTCCACTATCAATGGAAGTAGCTACATAAGACGTGATAACGACGCATACGCGTACGTACAAAAATAAATCTTCTAAAATGGCTTTTACGCGTCGCGAACAGAATGCTTCAGTTACGTGCCTTGGTGTAGCTTCCTTGTTAGCCTGTCCTCCATGGAATAGCTGTGATGTGTACTTGTCTAACGTGTTTATGAGGACACTGCAGCTATGCTCCATTACATTTCATTGTGAGGCCTAGCTGAAGCACGCCCTGTCCAAGTTGGGTGTGTGTGGTGCTGTGGCCTCTTACCCTGTCCTCCAGGGTACATGCAGCGGAAGGCTCGGCCCAGCTCCTCAGCCTGAACCCGGCCAGCTGGGGTCAGCTCCCCTCCCCACTTGAGCACCAGCAGCAAGGATGGCTCCTCCTTACGGGTGTCTGAACACACACACACACACACACACACACACACACACACACACACAGAGAAGATCTAAGATGTATCAAATATGTAAGAGTTCAAATTAATATTTAACATGACAAAAGTGATAAATTGTGCCTTGCGAAAAAGACAGCGCTACAAGAGGTTCTGGAGCAGCGTAGTGCTGAGGCAATAATAACACATTAATACATCTGCCATTTCATTAGAGGACATGACAGGAGTTTTTAAAGAGTCTCATTCTGCTTCCGCATTCTTCACTTAATGTGAGCAGCTTTAATAAAACAAAATTAAGAAAAACATTTAAAAGTATCATCATGTCAGTCCTGAATACAGGTGAGTTACATACCCTCTTCCTCACTGGAGGTCTTGGGTTGTCCGTGTGGCAGGTAGGTCAGCTGGACTTTCCTATTTATCCCAGAGAAATGGCCATACCTGCAACACACACACACACACACACACATGAAGAGGCACGTTAGTGGAGGCCACATGACAAACCTGCAAGACTCAAACTGCCCCTAGCTTGATGTATGATCAGTGACAAATGCCTTGTGAGTGTGGATTGGAATCACTTACTACACTTAAACTGACAATGCCACTCTCTGCCAAGGCCAAATGCCATATGTTACGTTGTGCAACCTTGGAGAAACTGCAATTGCGAACCCGCCCAGGGATTTGGATTGGCTCTAGGATTTAATGACTTCTTCCTTGGCCCATGCTAGCTTTTGCCCAATCCTGCTTAAAGGCAAGTGTACAAAATGAACCAAAAACATGACCTTGTTGGCGGAGGTAATAGCGGATAGCGAATGCGTCCCAGCCGTTCGCCCGGTGCGGTGCGGTGTGTGTGTGCAAATGTCCGAAGAGCACGTGTGGGAGTCTCCTCTACGGCACGGCGCGCATTCGCTACTCATCCCTGACCTCGCGCCGACCATAAACCTGACAGCTTCAGGCAGCGGGCCACAGTGACCAGCCAAGGCAGCTGTGTGTGTGTGTGTGCGTGCATGCGTGCGTGCGTTTGTGAGAGGAGGCTGAATGCCATTGTAATCATTGTAATCACCCCCGTCTTCAAACATGAAAGGTCCGAAGACTGTACAAAGGTAAGAGGACACCTTGGGCGGCCACAAGGCCGGGCCGCACGGTGGAGTCACGTAGACGGGCTTTACAGTCGACCAGCGGCTGTGTGAGGGCATTACTGTAAGCTCGCTCAAGCAAAGGTTGGGGGGCTTAGTTATGAGGACATCCCGGAATAAAGAAGAGAAACAATTGCACACTATTTGTGGGAGTGGTAGTGGGAGTGGGGCACAATAACAAAACGCAAACCAAAAATGACAAACCATCTTCTGATCTGCAGTATTATTCTTTCTTAGTTCTCTTTCCTGTGTTCCGAATTTTGCTTCGTCTACTGTTCTCGCGCAGTTATTACTTTTTCACACGGCTAAGGGAGAATCTCCGCAGTGCACCTGGACTTCTCTTTCCCAACTCTAGTTTCAAAAGCACTTCTCCAACTTTTTATGCTGACTCCTGAGGGAAGGCAATAGAAAGCAAATAACGCAGGAGAATCGAAGCAAACATCATTTGAAGTTGCAATCTCCCATACGGTGGTTTAATATTGCTTGTTTAAATGGCCAATCTCCTGGGTAGCTCCTAACTGTTTGTCTCTGCGCTAGAGTGAACTACAGTACAGTGTGTGTAAGAGGGCTCTTCTGTGAACAATACACCTCCCATAATAAGGCTCCAGAGAGTCTCGGACAGGAAAAGTGCGTTGCTGTCTGTAAGTGAGTTAGTGCGAGTGTGTTATTACTGTGACTGTGAATGTGTGTGTGTGTGTATGTGTGTGTGTGTGTGTGTGTGTATATGTGTGTGTGTGTGTGTGTGTGTGTGTGTGTGTGTATGTGCATATGTGAGTGAAACTGTGCCAAACGCTCACATCTCCAGCACGGTCTTGAGCTGTTCCAGTTTGGACTTCTTCTCCTCCACCTCCACCTCCGTGCGCTGGCCCAGATCCATCAGCAGCAACCGGGCAATGTCCAGCACTTCCTGTCGGACACAAACGGACACACACGTAAAACACAAACACAAACAAACAAGCACACACACAAACAAGCAAACACACACACACACACACACACACACACACACACATTACACACACACACACAGACACACACACACACAGTCACACACACACACACTGTCAGTGACTCTGATGCCAAACACTGAGCAGAAATGTAACCTGTGCTTCCTCAGATGTTCTCTGCTCTTAAGAGATACTTCCCCTGAATGTTTACACATCTTCCTGGTCTGCCTGGAAACTCTGCCGTTAATTCTAATCTCGATTAGCTGGGAACAAGTACATTGAAACAATACAGAGGGAACAGGATTGTGCTCTTGACTGGACGAAAATGACAGATGAATTGAATTGCTGCTTTCAGTCAAAAGAGACAGATTTGCAAACAGTCTGGGCCTGCCCTGCCAGCAACTAAACCCAGAGCCACTGTTCCGGAACACTCCTGCTTCCAAACATTAGGAAAAAGGACTCAAACAAATGTCATTTCTCTGGAATATTTCAATCTGATGAAAAACAGGGACAGAGATGACTACAGCTTTATGACAGGAGATTTTTTTTGTCTACGTTTGTGTTTCTTTTTTTCTTCTTCTGTGATTTAAGCATGTTCTGATAGCTTACATTACTGTGGTATGTTCACATGATATGGCTTGTCCCAGAGCCAGAAACACCCTTAACAGACCATGTGCAGATGTTTAACAGAGTGTACACATTGTACTTCCAAACAGTGTGCAGAAATGTACTGTACACTGCCATAATGTACAGTATATACACAATATGATTCAATACATTATGTGGATTACTCATGCATCTGAATGTGGACGCTTTCACATCGTGTTGGCAGTGGCATGTGGTGACAGTGCGTCTAAGATTAGACTATTCCTTCACATTAGCAACACCGCTAATATTAGCATGATGACAACAGAGCCTCACGACAAGGGTCCGTTTTCCGTACATGGATTAAGCCTGGCTTTAGATTCAAAGAGAAGCCCAATGAAAGCCTTCACTGAAAAAGGTTTCCATGTACATTACGTGAAACTGGCAGTGCTGTTAGTCAGTGTTCAGCTTCAACTTACCTGAAGTTGTTTGGGCTTCTTGAGTTTCAGCTTGCCTGTCTTATAGCCCCCATACTTCTCAAACAACTCAAAGAACCTGTGAGGAATCACAAGAGAGAGCTTCACTGATGGCTGCTTTGTGGACAAACACACGCAGACAGAAAACAAAGCAGCAGGGTGGCGGTGGTTGCGGTTCAAAACTCACATGGGGTTGCGGACTTCCATCTTCATTTTTTGTTTAGGGGTGCGATCGCCGTGTCGGATCACAGCGATGACACATCGTAGCTCCATCCTGGACAGATCCAAAGAGATAAGAAACTGTGCTTGAGTATGTTGGAGTGTACAGTATGTATATGTGTGTGTGTGTATACATCTATATCTGTGCAGTACATGGAGAACAAGTACATCTATTTGGTGCTTTCATGAGAAGAGGTTTGTTTATGTGTGTGCGTGGAGTGTGTAAGTCACAGTTGGAGAAAGCATGTTTACCTCTGCGTGAGATCGTTTGCAGAGGTGAAAGTATGAGACTGTGTGTTTGTACAGCTGAAGAAGCACACGCTTGAGAGAGAGAGTGTGTGTGTGTGAGAGAGTGTGTGTGTGTGTGTGTGTGTGTGTGTGTGTGAATGTGTGATTCTCTGCGAGCGCTCACATGGTGCCTGAGGTGGTGGGGACGATGGGGATGTCTTCAGCCTCGGTGGGGATGGACCAGGGAATCTGAAACTGCGGGGCCAGTTCTCTCATCACAATGTTCCTAAAACACACACACACACACACACACACACACACACACAGAATTAGACAAACAACACAACACACACAATAACAGGCACAATATAGGAATTAACTGACATACTGTACACACACACAAAAACAGCACAGCAGTATCCAGGCACAGACACAAAATACACACATGTGAATGCACACGTGCACACACACACACACACACACACACACACACACACACACACACACACACACACACACACACACACACACACACACACACACACACACACACACACACACACACACACACACACACACACACACACACACACACACACACACACACACACACACACACACACACACATATATATATAAAAGCATCTGGAATTGCTAGGCTGCTGTGAGGATTATCTCTGCAGCGCCACAGTAACTGCATTGTGTAATAGTCTTAAGGGCAAAAGCCAGGGATTAGTAGATGGCATTTGCCTCTTTTTTGCAAGGTACATAACTTCCTGGATTCCTTTTAATGAGCTTAATAGGGTTTCTCCCTGCAGTATACCTACTGAACGCTCCCCACCCTAAACCAGCCCTACAAGATATTAAATCATGATTGAAATTGTGTCAGGGGAAATTTAGAAATACTTGGACTGTCTCCACGAGCCTTACCCCAGGATTTTGGCACAGTCGTCATAGTACTTCATAGAGTTCTTGACAAAACTGAATCCGTTGACGTCACACACGTAGGAGTGGCCATTGGCACGAAGCAGGTCAAAGCCACACACTGTTTGCTGTGGACGGCAGAAGGAGACATGAAGGGGGGGGATTATAAACAGTGTTTGGGGGCAAACACCGCACTTCTTAATCTTCCAGAAGGGAAAAAATCTGTATTTACTCTCCATTATCTTCTATTGCCTAAACCATTTACAAAACATTACAAAGATTTAACTTAATTCTGTTTAATTTAATTTTATCATTACAAACATTTTCTATTCTTTGAGGTCGGGCTAAATTGATCCACAGTGCATCCGTGAACATTCATACAGTATATTAACGTTGGGCTGTAAACTGGGCTACACTTTCACTGCCGCATTATCAGGCCTCCTACTGTGCAGGCTGATAATCAGATCTGACGACTACTCTGTGGCCTGCTACTGACAGCTCTCCCACACATTATCAGCTGAGGGGAATGTTTCACACTTCTCTGGCAACAGAACAGGGAACTGAAACTACATTTTTTTTTTTTTAAAAAACAGCTTTGCTGGGTGTAAGTAGCTCACCCATGATGACTGTGCGTAAATGGATCAATAAGACCCAGGGCAGTGGCACAGCAGATTTGTCCCAGTTCGGAACTTGGCCTCCCTGTTTGAACTCCCTGCACTCTCTCACTCTCTCTCTCGCTCTCTCGCTGCTCCTAGTCTAGACAGTGGTTCTACATTCCCCCTTGGACTAATTCAGCAATTTGTTTAATAAAAATGAGAGCACGATGGTGATTTAAAGTGACGGTGACTTTCCACACTGCCATGTGCAAACAGTGATATCTGTCCTCGAGAGAGTTTGGCTAGTCTTGGGACCGCAGCCAGAGAGAGGGAGGGAGAGGGGGGTAGAGAACAAGAAAGAAAGAGAGAGAGAGAGAGAGAGGGCGAGGGGGGACAGAACAAGAGAGAGAGAGAGAGAGAGAGCACAAGGAGAGAACATGAGAGAGAGAGAGAGAGAGAGGGAGAGGGGGGAGAGAACAAGAGAGAGAGAGAGAGAGAGAGAGCACAAGGAGAGAACATGAGAGAGAGAGAGAGAAAGAGGGGAGAGGGGGGAGAGAACAAGAGAGAGAGAGAGGGCGAGGGGGGAGAGAACAAGAGAGAGAGAGAGAGAGGGCGAGCACAAGGAGAGATGTGTAACCTTGAAGGCCAGGCAGACTTTGCGAGCCACCAGTTTCTCCATGGCGGTCAGCATGACGGGGTATCTGATCTCCTTGCCCTCGCTGTCCCGCTCCACCTTCCCGTCCAGCGCAGGGGACTTACGCGCCTCAGCGTGCGCGTAGTCAGGACCCACAGTATACACCTGCACACGCAAGACGAACACACATGCACACGCACACGCACACGCACACGCACGCGCACGCGCACGCGCACGCACACGCACACGCACACGCACACGCACACGCACACACACACACACACACACACACACACACACACACACACACACACACACACACACACACACACACACACACACACACACACACACACACACACACGTTAATGACATGTTACATAGTTCAGGTTACATGCATTAATCCCATGTCACATAGTTCAGGTTAAAGGCATTAATTCACACATCACAAGGGAACACATTAGACACAATAAACCCCCATGGGAGTGCAACATGAACTGTTTGTGAACAAAATATTGATTTCACTATGACTCAAAAATACAAAGGCCATTAACAAAAACGTTAAAGCCCATTGATAAAACACTACTGTCTACTCAATCAAGTTCTCATGACTATGGCAAAGTATCTGAAGAAATATCTATGACCCAAAACGTGGATGGATGTACAGTAGTTCTCCTGATGTTCAATTTGTACCGGCGCAAGGTTATTAAAAAGGTTAGATTAAAAAGGGGGATTAAGTCATTAAGCCTCTTATTTGCCTCCAAATCATAACCTTCACGGGCAGAAATATGCCTTTTTTTATTTCGAACCTCTTTGAGATGTAAATGCCTTTTCATAAAGGCCATGACATTCTCAGTTGTGTTGTTACAGTGTTTACACCATATGGTTTTGTTGGCTCAATACTTTTTTTTTTACTGAAACAGCATTAATATAATAATTTGATTCATGGGGGAGGAATGCACATTCGTGCAAAGAGTGTTAATCCTATAGCATGGAACAACACACACACACACACTACCTTAACATCTGTGCCATCTGTGGGCATGAATTCCTCATAGATGTAGGAGCCAGTTTTCCTCACGCTGCTCTCGGGAGAGTACACACTGCTCCTGCTGCCGATCTGCAAAAACAACCGTGAGCATGTCAGTCCCGCTAGACCCGCTGTATCCCCATCACAGCCTCAGCTGCAGCAGCAGAAGTGCATACCTGCCAACATTACTGTGCCACACGGGACATCAGCACATGCAGAAATACCACACATATTGCTCAACCACATTACAGCTGCAGTGCAGTGCAGTATGTACAGCATACAGTATACATCGTATACTATACACTACATACAGTACTATAGTACCAACATTAGTAATGGTCATATTCTCATGCTCTTGAGGCAGGAGTACAACATGCTCAAGGTGTTAATGGTACATCATAATAAGTACTAGCAACCTCAATAAGAGTATAATTAATTATTGCATTAGTGCGATAACCTATTCAACATCACAACACTTGAAAAGTAGGATTATATTACTATAACATAATAAAAAAAACTGAAATAAAAGCATTTTCTCCTAATCAAGGCTAAATATTTATATAAAACATATGTAGTATCTATCATATAATTGTGCATGTTCTCCATGTGCTGGAGAGGATTGTGTGACAGAAAACTTTAATGGTTAACAATGATTTGGATTTTGTATTCTGACTTGTTGCATTTGAGCATTTTGTGCCAAGGTATGGACTTTTTGCCTTATTTCTCAATTGTCCTGGGGCTAGCAATTCTAGTGAACCCCAGTACACATACAATTAAAAGAAAACACAACCATATGCTTCCAAGCACACTGAAAAGCACAGTGCGTGGGGGGGTTATCTCCTCGATTCCCCTGGTTGTGAATCCATCCATATTTTTGGAAAACAAGCTGACATTTGACGCTGACTAGTGCACAGCTGCAACTCCGCTGCTCCAGCAGCACAGACTCGTCAGCACTACATGGATGACCAATCCCCCCCATATATCATCACATGGACCAAATAACTTCAGGCTAAAACCGCAGAGATCCTTTGGCAATTCCCCAGCAGCACATTACACACATTTTTTCTTTTACGTAATATCCCACTACACTGGTCCCCACCGGCTAAGTTAGGACCTATCACACGAACATAAAACAGCAATGCATGCTGCTGTAGCGACCAAACACAACAACACACACTCAGTACGCCAATGCTAACGCTCTATCTTGAGCAGCACGCGTTCATGTTTTCAAACAAAACACATACTGTGACATTTTCCAACGCACTGGCATACAGAACTGCCGAGTTTCGACTAAAACTTGTTACATAACTGTGTGCTATTGCTGGGGACAACAATGCCAGACAGCGTAGGCTAACACTGCCTTTGTCACTACAACGCAGCCTTGAGAGGGTCCGAGCAAGCACACGTCTTCCCAGCGAAGCCCTATGGCAACGCATTACGTCATGCGTGAGGTGAAGAGCGGCACTGTGAGCGGGCCAGCAGCACCGGGGCTCAACGCTGCCCAGGGCACGCACGCCCGAACAGAGGCTGCTCTCAGGAGCTCGGGCAGGGGGGAGAGAGAGGACTCTTGTTCCCAGTAAATGCTGGAGGGGACAAAAGCCATCTTACAGAACAGTGGCTGAGTTATCATAGACTGGGTGCTACTACACTACCACCCTAAGCAGCTTGCGCTCTCTCTTTCTCTCTCTCTCTCTTTCTCTCTCTCTCTCGCTCTGAACAACAGCTCTAAATCATTGCAAAGCCTTAAAGTGCAAGCTCTCTTTTAATAAACTCTTCTTTCCTCACAAGAGTCCTTGTGTAAGTGTGTATGTGTGTGTGTGTGTGTGTGTGTGTGTGTGTGTGTGTGTGTGTGTGTGTGTGTGTGTGTGTGTCCTTCTGTGTACATTTGAGCTTTTGCAAAGCTCTAGTAATGTGTAACATAAATAGCCTGCTGTAAATCAATATTCTGACTGGCAGCAGGATGCAATGCTACACAGATCAGTGTCCCCCGCTTCAGCCTTGCTCTTACACACACACACACACACACACACACACACACACACACAACCATGCACACACCCAAACACACACACACACACACAGATGCACACATAGACACAAGTACACACACACACACACACACACACACACACACACACACACACACACACACACACACACACACACACACACACACACACACACACACACACACACACACACACACACACACACACACACACACACACACACACACACACACACTGGTGTGCCTCTCTATTTCAGCACGTGATTATGTTGGGGTTCTGGGCCTTTCCTCTGAGCCAGTGGCATGGTTTCACTTCAACCGCTCCACACACACCGGAGGCACGCCATGATGTGTGTGTGCGTGACAGCTCAACACGGACAGAAAGAGAGAAAGAGAGAGAGACCGCAATAGAGATGGAAAGAAAGAGAGAGAGATATACAAATACTATAAAGACTGTGAAAGAGGGAGAGAGAGAGAGAAAGAGATGAGAGATGAGGGATGAGAGACTGAAAAGACAGAGGGAGAAAGCCAGAGAGGGCGAGAGAAAGAGTGCATGAGTTACGTGCGCGTGGGTGTGTTTATGTGAGAAAAAGAGCCATAAATAGCCATCGCCTGGCAGATCCAACCATGCGCATAAAGCAGTGTACTGTATGTGTGTGTGTGTGTGTGTGTGTGTGTGTGGGGCCAAGACTCCAGTCTCATCAGACTCTCTTTGGGGAGGAGAGGTTTATTTCTTTCCCTTTGATAGGGATGCAGAACCTCATTACTGCCTCTACTGGCTCTGAACCGGCCTAATAACATATCCAGATTCCAGAGATGACTAAGAACAGCGGGGGGACTTGGCTGTAAATATTAAGACTGCTTTGATGTCCATCCAATGCCCCTTTGATAATTTCTAGTGTTATGCATATAAAATATATCTGACACCATCAAATCACTAAATCAATAGGTTCAAATCTATGGAAAAGGTTCAGATTAATACAGGTCTCTTCTTGATGGAGTGCTTGCTGTGTTTACTTCTGTTTTCCGCATGTAGGAGAAAATCAAAACATTCTCATGAGGCATATTCCTATAGGTCCCCCATTGTTTCTGGGGAAATCTTAGTGAAAAAAACGTTATTTATATACAGTACATCAATCCTACACCAGGCATGCAAACTGGTCAGGGGTGAAAAAGGTGAGACTCTTCTCCGACCCCCAGACCGCCCCCCCCCGCGAAAAAAAAAAAAATCTTCCAAAGTGTGAGGGACCCGCTTTCTTTTCTGATGATTTCATAGGCCTAATGGACACAGGGACACTTCACCGATTAGCATTAAGCTTTGTATCTTTAGAAAACTAGTCATGTTTTTGAATGGTCATGCATTATTCCCTCATATTGCCTTGAGATGGGAGAAATACTGATTTCAATGTTGGACTTCCTGCTTTCAATGATGTAAAAATCTATAAGTCTGAATATTTGTTGGACCAAACCAGGTAATCAATAAACTTGCTTGAGACACACTATTTCAAACTAGGCCTAATATTATTATATAAAATAGGGTAGATAGGCTTTATTTTTTCAAATTGTTTTTAAATGTTTTAATATGCAGCCTAGGCTACTTGTGGTTTATATTATGCTAGTGTGTTTAACCAACCAATAAAGTTATGTGAACTGTCTTCATATTACATGTTAAACTGTAGGCTACCTGTAGGCACAGACTAGGCTACTGATCAGGGTCCTGTAACTCGACAATCAAATGTAAATTTACGTTACGCATGGCTTACGAACTCGTAATGATCCGGGTGTAGGCCTAACTGAAACTTGTC
This sequence comes from Sardina pilchardus, assembly GCF_963854185.1. Taxonomy (NCBI): domain Eukaryota; kingdom Metazoa; phylum Chordata; class Actinopteri; order Clupeiformes; family Clupeidae; genus Sardina; species Sardina pilchardus. The sequence goes on along the minus strand of NC_085004.1, from coordinate 27,210,349 downwards.
GCAAGTCACACACACTCAAACGGTTACGTGCGTTACGTGCGGTCTGAAGCAGTCGCAACTTTTTTTGGCTACGTTACATTTGGCGAATCATTTGAGTTGCAGATCTTTTGCGTAGGCTTTGCGTAATGTCTATGCGCAGTGTGCACGTTTCTTAAAGACAGCATTAGCATGTCAATCAACTACGTCTCCGGACAAAACAAACCAGACCAGTTTATGAGCATTTAATTCAACTGTCACATTAGCCTTTGATATACTGATAAAGTCTGCCTATTTGCTTCACCTTTTGCCGATCTAGATGGTTCAAACTGCACGTATTCTTCATCAAAATAACTCGTTATGTCTACATTTTTGTCTAATTTCGCTGACTTTCATAACATTAGAAGAAAACAACCTATGCCCGTTGCTTCACTCAGCGTCTTTCTCTAATAGAAGTTGAAAGTTTCAACTAGCCCACCTGTGAAATCCCTCGGCATCTCTCCTTCATCTGTCCAGAATCACTTCCACCTGAGACGCATCTATCTGCGCTCACAACAGGGAGGCTATATTGGCGTGCGCGTTCTGTTCGTTGCGTCTTTGTCCACAATTAGCTTCCACTAATGTTTATTAAACGCATAAGGGCTACATTCACGCATCCCTTGCTGATCAGACACGTTTTAAATGCGGCTCTGGAAACACCTCAAGATGCGTTAGCGTCTGCGCATGATTTTTAAACTCAGTTGTATTCAATTCACCTTGACACCCCCCCCCCCCCCCCCCCCCTAAATATTTTCTCATCGGATCTGCACGAATCATGTAAGTCACCTATTTTTGATTCAAAACGGCGAATTTCGCCGAAAGGTGAGGAGTTTGCATGCCTGCTACACACACACACATACATTATCACAGTTAGTTGTATAGCTTCAAGTTCAGCTTTTCAGTCTCTAGATAGCTTGAAATGCTACTCTGAAGCATGCAAAAACACACAGATAGACACACACAGATAGACACACACACACACACACACACACACACACACAACTGCCTCTCCAGGAATGAGACAGCACATCCTCTACTTTGAGACAGGTGCAGAATTTGTTTTCATGGGAAGAAAGCCCAAGAGTATAACTCACTCCACTTCTGACCCACACACACACACACACACACACACACACAGACACACAGACAGACACACACACACACACACACACACACACACACACACACACACACACACACACACACACACACACACACACACACACACACACACACACACACACACACACACACACACACACACACACACACACACACACACACACACACACACACAGTGTTCCCTCACTATGATTCCTCAAATGAATCTGTTCTATTTCAGCTTCAATGACGCACAGGACTACTCTCATCATTACAGCAGAAGCCTCAACCACTACTGCACTGGGATGTGAAAGTGATTTCCTTGCACGAGAAAAAGGGAAACAAGAGAAGAAAAGGGGCAATCCAGCTCTTGTCTGTTCCGACACGCATGGAAACCCAGCTGAGCTGCTCTAGCGAGCTGATAATGGGCCGGAGTGGAAGCCCTTGGGGGCAGTAGAGGGGGCTCAGTGGTCCATCAGTGAAGGGACCGAGCCGAGCTCCAGAGAAATCAGATGGATTTACGGGAATTAAACACAACAGCCCGTCCCCCCAAAACCCAAACCTAAGTGTGCCCTCTCCAAAATCCAAAACACATTTAACTGGGGTGGGATAAACAATGCTGTGGTGAACCCCGGCAGGCTGCGGTCAAATCCGAATGATATGACACGCAGAACTGACCTCGGCTAAATTAACCACGTCCGATAAACTTGAACTGAACTGATACTGCTCCAACGACTAACGATGTGGCTGGACAGAGATTCGAGAGACGTAGAGGGCACGAACCTTCCGGAAGAGTCTCTGGCTGCCTCCGCCGGCTGAGGTGGGGTAGTAGATGTAGACGTTGTGGTCCTCGGCAGACACCGGCTTCTCCACAAACGGTTTGGGGAACACCTCCCCGTTCACCTCCACATGGTCCTCCCCCTCCACCAGATTACACTCTGCAGGGGAGGAGAGCCCGTGGATACATTACACTTCTTTAGTATATCAGAACCTGCCCTTGTCTGTTAACCTCATACATGTAGCTGAAGACATTTAGCAAAATCAAATGTTAACACATGTAAACACATTGTTAATAGTTAATGGTCAGGAAATTACCAATTGACAACATAAATTATCGTTAGCAGCGGCCCAAGTTGGAAGAATCTGAGGTATGGTCAATTTAATGAGCAGAACAACGTATTTAATTTGGAAATGGAGCGAAGCAAAATGATTTGTGACTACACTGATCCAAACCAAACTAAATTGATGGAGTTGTTGTGAGTTTTCTGCGTAACGCACATCTGGCCAGGAGAAAAGAAGCCAAGAAGACATGTTTGAGCCGGAGCATTCCTCCTCCTTCGTCCTGTGAGAGACTCAGGGAATGAAAATGGCCATAACGTTGCGACAGTAATCTAATAAGAGAGCTTCCTTTCTCTGGAGACGCAGGGCCGATGCTGGCATGATGTTGGGTTTAGATATAATGACTAATGACTGCCAGACAGACGCATCTGAACACTCTGCGTCCTCAGACACTCAGTTCAGCTCCACATTAGGGGCTATATTTACCCACGGACCAAAATAAACCGTCACTCGGCCAGATAACAGGAAATGGAACTGAGGAGAGTCTTGTGAGATCTTTTCTTTCTCTCCTTGATTGTATGACAGAGTGAGAGAGGGGGAGAGAGAGAGAGAGAAAGAGAGAGCGAGAGAAATGTTCAAGGAGGGAGTCTTTTTGTTCCTCTGTTAGTTGGCAGGTTTCTGTTCGTTGAGATCAGAAAGCAGCAGAGAGCTGTGAGATGAGTGGTGGCCAAAATGCTGCACTATAAATAAGTCTCGTCTCATCTCACCTTGTGGTTTGTCTGGGTCCCGGTTGAGCACGGCGTAGCGAGGCAAGTCAATGCCCTCCTCCTGCAGGATACGGTACACCTCTCTCCTGATGGGCGAGAATCACAGGCATGAGCTCATCTCTCCGCACACACACCACTCCATTCTGAGTTTTAGAGTGCAGGTTGAAAAATGCTAATTGTGATACAACATACAGTACCCTCTCTTCCATACAAAGGTCAAAGTAATTTGGCCTCAAGCTTTTGACCTCGGTGACTAATTTCTATATGAAGGCATTATGATGACATAAGCACTCATGTAAGCTTTCCAAAACTACAATTACAGCTAGAAGGTGGGTTGCCAGCTGGTAGTCATACCGACAGTGACAACTGCAAATTACGGCAGCAGCAAACTGTTATCTAAGATAAGATAATTGTAGCATAAGCTCTAAATGGCTTCACAAAAAACACATTTGCAGGATAAAACATGGAAATTACCCCGGGAGGTAACTGTCCTCCATGCCATAATGGAATCCATCGCACCACCCAGGTTTAGGCTATTTTAGTATAACTGAATGTTGCACTGCTTTTATACATACTTGTTTGAAACATCTTACATGCTTTATAGGGAAGAGGGGACCGAGCCTGACCACAATTACCACAGTACATTATAACAGCACTTTATCCCAAATCATAAGCACACATGTATAGGGGAGTCTAGGGTTATTAATAACATGCAACAGATGCATACATGTGCAATGCTTTACATTCACTTTGATTCATAGACACACTCTTCAGATCTCCAAAGCTGTGCTGTATTATTTCTTCACAAGCAATCTGGAGGTGAGAACTGGATGCCCAGGTGTTGTGTACCATACCTGTCTTGTATGTAGTACTGCATGTTCAGGTCGTTGATCAGAAGAGGGTTTCTGAGTTTGGCGTAGCTTACGGCTTTATCCAGTGGAAAGCCTGCGAACGGAGGACAACAGAGTCAATGATTGGAATCCTAAAATTCCTCAGTCAGAAAAAAAATGACCTCAAGCCAAACCAACTTGGCCAACATGTCATCATCACTGTCATCGGGTGTTGTCGTAATGACAGTAAACAGTGCTTTAAACGCAGGCTTGGTTAGCAGGGGGGGGTGTTTATGTGTGAGGCATAACTAGGCCGGCTGCTCATTAAGTCCCTGCTGTGTGATTCTGGTCCAGTTTGTCCGCGTGGCCTAAAAAAACCCTGAGCCAGCACATTCTTGTTGGTTTTCCCATTTGTTTCTGAGAAGGCAGATGACTGTAGTGTATCTGTGTGTTGTCTTTTCAGATCACTGAGGGGAAAGCTAGATCTGAGCGTTGGGTCGGTGAGTTTAGGATTATTCAAGGTGACCCTTAGTATAACACTGGCTGACACTAACAGGCTCTAATAGGAAAGGAGCCAGCTGCAGCACAGGTATGTTTCACCTGCCTCAGTACAGACAAGTCCTTCCTCAGTACAGACACCTGCCTCAGTACAGACAAGTCCTTCCTCAGTACAGACACCTGCCTCAGTACAGACAAGTCCTTCCTCTTTAGTTCTCACCAGGCTTCACTCCACAAAAAAACACTTTTTAATAGAGATCTTGTATAAACTATGGGTACCCACTGGCCCCAACCATTACAGTCCTGTAACAGGCTGAGATACTTCAGAGCATGATCAGTGAATTAGAGGGACAATTAGTCCATGTTTTCCATCCAACTTAGCAATGCAAATGTTGACCATGCAAGTAGAAATGCTTAAAAATGGAAATGCTAGTAAAGTTGAATAATATGTAGAACCAAGGAATTAATTGGCGTATAATGCATTTAAGCATATACAACAGGCCTATTCAACTAGCAGCTCACTTACTGGGTGTGGCAAGTTTTTCAAAACGCACTCATTGTGCATCAATAAATCTCACTCCAAGATGATCTGAAGAGTTGGCAGCCCTGACACATTTTTCTCAACTGGCCACAATAGGAGTCATTTTAGCCAAATCATATTTTGTGTGGCCAACAAAGAGTCGATGGATTTCCTATCTTTCCCACTTGTTACGGAAGTCAAATAGCCCTGTACATAGGGTACAATGCAAAAGAGACTCATGGCACAGGTTTATACCCATCCAATCACATTCGGCATTTCATGATGTGTTTCTGTTTCTGAGTTCCATCTAACTCATCCCTTTATTAAGAGAGTGGCCACTTTATTGACATCGCACAGCAAACGGAAACATACAGTCACATCTCTTTAAGCCAAACTCTAATGAATGGGCTTTTAAATGTGTGGATGAGCTGAATGGAGGTCCAGCTAATGAGGCTATGAGTCAGGTGACCGCAGGGCTCCGCTGACGCTGACGGACCTTTGGAGTGGAAGGAGATGAGGCAGTCACAGAGTGGCCACTTCTCCACGGGCTCGTTGAGGATGACGTCCTCGGGGAAGATCACCACGGTGATGTACTCGAAGCGGCACAGCCTCTCCAGGATCTGAGTCATGGGTTTGGACTTGGACTTCTTCATCATGCAGCAGATCCCCATCACGATCTGCCTCTCTGGAGGCTGCGGAGAAGAGAGAGAAGAGAGAGAAGAGAGAGAAGGGGAGGAGGTGGAGGAGAAGGAGGTAAATAGAGTGAGTCAAAGCTGATAAATAAGAGAGGGGTTAGTAGAAAGGGTTGTTTATATGTGTGCGCCTGTGTGTGTGCACAGGTGTCTGTGCACGTGTGTCTGTGTGTGCGTGTGTGTGTGTGAGAGAGAGTGAGCAAGTCAATGACCAACACCAGGTTCGGCAGGAATGTGGGTAAATACCAGATGAGTTTACAGGCATGATGGGTAAATATTATGTAGCTGGGCAGGTATATTTTGCCATCTGGGCAAACGGCTTGATACCTCAGGTGTGGTGCAGGTGCAGGTTTCTAGTGTAAACTGGCTGAAAACACAAGATCATATCAGAGTTCCACACACTGGCTAAGCCAAACTGAGGCAGAGAAAATGTCTAAACACATATTTACAGTTTTACAGGTTACAGTTATAGCTCAGTTATGATTATAGTCACAGCAGTAATCCCATTTTCTGTTCTCCCTTCTCAAACGTTCCCCGTTCCAACTCATTTAATGATTAAGTTTCAAAGTTACTATTGAGAAAATTATCATGAATCTGAAGACACTATATAACCCAATCAGTAAACGTCATCACAACAGACACAGTGAGGTGGCAAATGGCTATAAAGTCATGCTGAATTGTCCTTCTTATAATTCCCTGTGTAACACTTTTGGTTAACGTGCAGCTTGGGCACAAGACCTACTGTAGGTCACAGTTAGTGGTGCACATTCATTATGATTTGCTGAGTCAGCGTGTGCATCACTGTGATTAGAGTGAGACAAGTCGAAAGATGATTCAGGGTTTTGACCTTCATGCTTTATGTGTATGGGGATGTGCCAAGGTGTGAGGGAGGCGTTACTTGGCACCAGATCGGAGTTGTGTTTATGTTAGTGCTTTTGTCCCTTTGTGATCTTTTGTCTTCAATGTCACGTTTACGATGGTTTTGTATGCAAACTCGATTTCTCTTAATGGTATAATAACTTTGACCTGACTTGACTTCTTTTCGACTTGTCAGTCAGACATTAGTTTTGCACCTTTCCGAAAAGTCTCAAAAAGCTATTGGCACGCTCTGATCCTTCCCTGGGTTCAGTCATTTGAAGCGACCCAGGGCCTGCTACTTGACATGGTGGTGAGTGGGCTGTGGCTAAGGATGCAAAGGTACACATATTCGTACCGAACCATCTAGGTACAACACATCAATGCAGTCTTGAACAGTAACCAACAGTAGGCTTTTTTGATTGTGGACCATGTTTCAAATTCGAGTTTCCATGCAAACAGATCAAGTAGCGGACCACATGCAAGATGTCAATTAACGCAACAAAAAAAGCACCTGTGTTGTACTGCACATGAACCCAACCATGACTTCAAAACCGAGGTACGCACTGAACGGTGATTTGTGTGTACCGTTAAGATCCCCCCCCGTGGCCCCGGCGCGCTACCCACCGAGTCGGCCTCCTCGTCGTCCTCGTACAGCTCCACGTCGGTCCTCATGCTGCAGCCGTGGTCCGTTCCCTCGCTCTCATCGTCGTCCTCCTCGCCCACAAAGAATCTGGGAGCGCCGCGCTGGCTCTCACCCTGGCTGCCCGCCTCTGACATCACAGTCCACGACGGCGGCGGCTACAAGCCTCAGCGTACCGCCGCGCCATCGCACGCCCGCCCACCGCACGCACGCCGGCCCGCCACTCACCCAGCGAGGGGCGCCGTGCCAGGGGGCAGAGGAACACTGCGATGACTCACGGGCGGTTCTGTTGGAGAACGCAGAGCATAGAGTCCTAACTGTACATTCTACTTTGCTCCTCAGATCAGGCTTATAGGCTATGACTTAACCCCGGTGTTGTGACAGATCTAATTTTTTTTTAATCTAAATCATTGAAATGCAAGTTATACATAAATGAAAACCAAAACAGGCAATATATATTAAATATTAAATAAATAAAAAAAGACAAGACAATCAGCTGTCAGTCTTTTATGAACGGTAAGAGCAAAAAGAGCCATGAACAAAAAAAAACAATCATAAAAGGCCTCTACAAGATTTACTGTGCACAGGGATTAACCGGTAGAACAATCCTGGGTTGTGTTTGCATTTAAAACAACTCTAATCCGCTATAATCCAATCAAATGTAATCTGACCCACAGTAGCAGAATCACACAGCATGGCTGGACTCACCCGGTGGTCAGACCCGAAAAGAGAAGAGGAGGAGAGGGACGGTGGGCTGGGGTGGGGGATGAGGGGGGTCGGTCTGATTACGGTGAGGAGCCTGTGGTGGTGACAGGGGGACGCGGAGTGGTCATTCTCAGATCAGTCTCTCGTGCGGACTGCCTGTGAGTGGGCAAGTCCAGATATGACCTCCTGATGATAAGCCATTCTTCATAGGGTTTGATTCCTGAACCCAACACATACACACACACACACAAATCAACAAAGTTGAAAGAGGTAAGCAAAACCAAGCATATGTCTTTTGATGCTGCATACAGTTAACCTTTGACCTTTGACATAAAACCAAGCACATCTGAATAACCCTCGCAGAGGTCCCTCAAACATCGTCAACACACAGCAAGATAAGCTGCAACCCCAGCGCCAGGTGCCAGTGCCCAAGTGCCTTTCCCCACCTCGGAGCTCCTCTGGGGTCAGAGTTCCAACTCCAGCAGACATACTGTACCCCCAGGCTACTTCAGCTCCACTGCTTAGGAACAGCAAGCAGCTTGATACTTTATTACCTCCTGCTCTGTTAGCGCTAACCGCTTAGTCCCTCTGGGCCCCCTCCCCTCCTCTCTCTCTCTCTCGCTCCCTTTAATAAAGCAGAGGGCGAGACGAGGTAACAAGGTCTGACACACCTGTCTGCAGCGTCTCCATGCAGGTGGGGGGTTGCCAGAGCAGGTGTGTCACTGAGGCACAGGTGGTTATCAGAAGAAGCCCAAGAAGGCAAGCTGGCCACCTCTACCCATTAAGAGGGGTTGGTGCCATCCAAAAAAAAGGGCAGATCCACAAATATACACACGCATGCACACACACACACACACACACACACACACACACACGCACAATCTGGGATAGGGGTGCAATTCCTGCTATGTCAGTCCTGGCTCGCTCTGTGCCATCTGTGATACACAATATGCACTGAAGAGAATGTGCTTCCCTAAGTGCCCTTGCCCTTGGCAACAGAACCGCCACTGAATGGGATGGCCTGGCATACTGTCAATATTTAGGCTTGTTTCAAACAGTGTCTAATTTTTCACACCTGGCCATGATAAAATAATTTCCTCTCAACTTTTCATATCAGGCTACACTCAATATGACCAACGTTATAATTTATACTTAATAGGAACAGAATTAGAAGGTTTACAAAAGCAAAAAGTAATTATATGAATCAGCTTTCAGCCTTGGCAGGTTCTGATTGAGCAGTTAATTTGGCTTTACCATACACCTGTCCTTGCTCTCTCGACCAAAGTGATGGTAATTTGGTCGCTAATGCTGTAACCACAGCTGTGTCAGCAGCTGGTGGTGCATTGACATTTTTACCTCGGCCAGCTGTACGGCCTGAGTAATAAAGTCCACCTCATGTCCTAAAACATTATCAGAGCCATCCTAATGAACAATGACTTGCTATTAGCTGTTCAAGTCCTGGCTCAAAGGACACCTGGGCACTCCACTTCCTTGGCTGAGATAATGCGATTGACGGAGGTAGAGCTTTAATCACTGTGTGCTGAAACAGCACACACAATCTGGCTAGACTTAATAAGTCATATTAGACAATTATTTATTCTCAAACAACACTCAATTCATAAACAGTCTGACCGGGCATTATTCATTAAGAAGACAATGTCGCTGCAGGCAGGCGGAGAGCTGACTCTTCTCGTCAAAATACCAATTGCACCTGTCTCCATCCATCCGTACGATCGAAAACAGAGCATCAAAACCTGCGCGTTCCAATCCTGTTTAACCCTGAAAATCCCCTTTGCATCTTGGCATCCAGTTTATTTAAAGCAAAGCTGTTTCCATGGATAACGGGATTACTGCGTGTTAAGCCTATATCTCCATTACACCTGCGTGCCAGACCAAGCCTAAACCATTATTGCTACAACATGTGATTGCATTTGAAAAGACCTATAATCGATTTCATGAAACGGCATGGTTATTTACATGAAGTGTCAAGTGTGCTGCTGGAGATCATAATGAAGAGCCAAAACAGTGGTTGCAATTTTCGGTCAGAAAGAGCAGTCTATGGCATGTTCCGCTAACAAGCGCCAGTGGAATGTTAAAAACAAAGTCTGACCAGGCTGAGAGAGGCGTAGGTTAGCATGGCTAGACCCATGGAATTTAGCAACGCCGCCTGATATTACATTCGCCTCTGAAGTTCGACTGTACATGCAGCATTCCAGGTTTTCACATTAACGTTGGAGTGCAATGTTAAACATCACTTGTTGCACCATTTACAGTTATAGCCGTTGGTGTCGACAACAAATGTCACACACATAACAGTGTTAACATATTGCTATACATCTGTTTCCATCGTAAAATAAACGTATGCAATGTTCCTCTAAAATTGAAAACGCCTGTAGAAGGTTCGCTTCCATTGCAGCCGACCAAAGCCAGCAACCGGGCCATTAGCTTGTGAGCTAACAGTGGCGGATAGCTAACAATTCAATGTAAACAAGTCACTTTGTTCATGCCATTTGAAACAGTAAGTCTGCGGTAAAAGTGAGCGGCAACGAATCACCGAAGACGATCCTAGGCTCACATATGAAAACGTGAATCAGCATGCCATTGTGTCGCCTATAATACAGCATCGTGCTATAAAACACAGCGGTACTTACAGATAAACCGTTTTGTTGACGTTT